>NC_080069.1:111535396-111894069 GCF_949987535.1 Balaenoptera acutorostrata | reverse complement strand
TTTAAAGTGAAAAGACTTGGTGACATGAGTTGAAAACTAAATTAACCAACACATGCACCTGTTTCAGAATTAACATGATGAATACTAGAAAGAGACAATTCAGATACTTAAATTTTATTTATTAGGAGGAACAGAAATATTAATATATAGAGACATAAAAATAGGTTTGACTCTGTTGATTTAAAAAATTCAGAGAAGTGAATGGAGAACATTTTGAACATTTGTTTTCCTAGACTATATTCAACATTCTAATCCCATGGTTTTCCAGAAAAATTAATTTTTTCCCTAAAGTGTGTATCTATCATAGGCTTTTGTTACTTTCTGTTTGGACTTAAATCAAACAAATTTTCTTTCAAACAAATTTGTGAAAAATGTCAAGGAAAATTAGAGATGAGTCCACAAACTCTATTACTATAAAATATACTGACCATATGCAATATATTTGAAGAGGGCTACATACTAATTATATAATGACAAATAGACATGAAAAACATTAGCAAAAGAAACGTTTTAACTTTCAGTGTAAGTCTAAATATAAATAAATATAAGAGATATTTTATACTACCATGTGATAAGTCATTTAGTCCATTCTCCACCTGACATCTGAATCCCCCCCATTCTCCCACCCCTCCATTGCTGATAAGCTTTTGAGCTTTTTATCTTTCTTAATGACTTTTGGTTATTTTGTTTACTAAAAATTGAATTTTTTCAGTGATTGTCATTTTTAATAGACATACACTCTAGATCAACTTTTTAAAAGTAATTGTTTCAAACTAAATTTGATAAGAAACTAAAATACAGAGGTGTTCCTGGAAAAAACATATTTACTATTTTATTTTACAAAATTTTTATATTTGTTGCATGTAAACAATTATTCAAATCATTTTCATAGATACCTAAAAGACAAATGCTTTCATTATATTAATGTATTTATATTAAGATATAATTAATAATATATAATTAATCAATATAATAATATATCATAATTAATATAATAAAATTATATTATTTGAATATCTTAATTATACAATATTCATCCATTAATTTTTTTAAACAGATACAACCAAAAGATTTATCTGGAGGACCAAATGCATTTTCACATGTATATTTAGAAGTTGTATCTGCTCATTTTTCAAAAGCAACAAAAATTCCACTACACTGTGACAATGGATTTCTCTTCAGACAGACAAATCTATTTACAATTCAGATCAGTCAGGTATAATAAAGAGGGAATTGTAATTTCTGGGGGAAAAGTGAGATGGCCTGATTAATGGTATTGGGACAAGTGGTTTATTTTGGGAGGAAAATGAACTTAATTCTTAACTTTACATCATACACAAAAGTAAAGAGCTGACAAACTAAGGGTTAAATTGTAAATATAAACACAAAGAATCAGAAAAATACAAGTATAATTTGGAGGTAGAAAGACCTTTCGTAGAATGATGCCAAGGCTCCTTTCAAAGTGGTTTTAAAAAAACCCCTTGAAGTGATGTATTATAGAACTTAACATAGAGGCTGAATTTTAACTGTAAAAAATCTAACTTTTAATTCTCAATATCATCTCCTTTTATAAAAATATTTCTATTTCATATTAACATTGAAAATTGTGAACTAAATTGCAAAGTTCACCTACCTACATCTGCCTCCTTATGTTTCCAGTTGGAAATGGTTTCAGTCTTCTTTCAGGAAATTCCATCTTGCAAGTTATCTCAAGAGTGGGAAGGAAGGTTGAGCTAATGGGGGTGTACTGAATGCAGCTGCACTTTGCGAATCACCACTGAAGATGATGGTGATGGTGGTGTTGCTAATTAGGTAAGCATCATCTAATAGATAAGATGGAATCACCGCCATAATTTTAGCAACAGGTCAAGGTCCCTGCCAGTACACATTAACCTGGCCTTAGACAGAACTGTTTCTTGGGCACCTGATCAGAAGATGACTGTGTGTCGAAGGAGAGCTGTGGTGCCTGTGAGGCTTCCACCCTTCTATGCACTTAATTATACCCTGAGACATGCAGATTTTTGCCTGCATCTTCCTTCTATTAGAGAATGCTTCACTGGGTTCTGCTGACATAACTTACTGCTTATGTTCTTCCTCCTCAACTCCATAATAAATTCAGATATCAGTCTTTTTTATCTATCAGTGGTTTAAAAATACAAAAGGCTGTGTAAAAATACTTCTTAATAAGTTGAATTATATTTTAAATGCATAAAGAGAAACATTTAAAAGAATCCCATTCAGGAAATCTTTTGTGAAAAGAATATTTTTTTCTACTTTAATATCAAGTTCACATTCCAACATCCTAGCTCATCTTTCTCTTTAAACTTGGATTTAATGTTTTGGGCTTTCTTAATTTTACGTTTAATTTCACGGCCCTCATATTATAGGGTTATTAATAATATTGTCAGATCATTTAGAGTTCAACAGAGTTTCTAATAATGACAATTTTTTCCTTACAGTAAAAGTTAGAGTTTATTCATTGGATGAATACCTAAAGCCATTGCAAAGAGAAGTTACCTTAAGCTTCATAGTGAGTATGCAACTAATTTAAATCAAAATTTAACCATGGCATTTTCATTATATGAATAAAGAGTTTTCATTATTATAACACTAGTCAAATGTGGCATTAAATTATTCATTACTAAATAGCAGCAAGTATTTATTTAGCATCTATTTGGGGTACAACCTGGTAATTTTATACTTCTGTTATTCTGACTGACACTTTTTGTGTGTAAATTTAATGTTAGTTGAAATACATTTCAATGGCCCCATTAAAGAACATCTTTTGGTGGGTCCATCTCTAAAGTGGGTCATAATAGTTCATATCCTCTTGCTCTTTGTGAAGCATGGACAGATGTGGTGAGGGTTGTAGAAGTATAATTGTGGTACCAGTGAGAAGTGCATGGCATGCATTATATCATCATGACAACCTTATAGGATCAATATAATTATTATCTCCTTTTTATAGATGAAAATACAGAGGGTTAGAGAAACTAAGTAACCACTGAGATCGTACTGAAAATTATTAGCTGAATCAGGATTCAAACCCAGGTCTGTCTTTCTCCAGAGCTTCCTCACTTAGCCTCTCTTGATTTGTTTGAGGGATTATGGTGTGTGTGCTTCATAAGCATTTGAGTTCAGAAAGGCAAACAAGCACACATAATACAGTAAGCCAAGTAGGGGATGATGTAGGACCAATAGCAGACCAGCTTGAAGGGAAGGCAGCACTGGAGATGATTATTAAGTTACTCTGGAGGAAATCATGAAAGGATGAGGGCAGGTCCTAAACTTGGTCTTTATTTATCTATCTATCTATTTATTTATTTATTTCGTTATTTCTTTATTTATTTTTGACTGTGTTGGGTCTTTGTTGCTGCTCACAGACTTTCTCTAGTTGTGGCGAGTGGGGGCTACACTTCATTGCGGTGCGTGGGCTTCTCATTTCGGTGGCTTCTCTTGCTGCGGGGCATGGGCTCTAGGCGCATGAGCTTCAGTAGCTGTGGCATGTGGGCTCAGTAGTTGTGGCTTGTGGGCTCTAGAGTGCAGGCTCAGTAGTTGTGGCGCATGGGCTTAGCTGCTCTGCAGCATGTGGGATCTTCCCGGACTAGAGCTCGAACCTGTGTCCCCTACATTGGCAGGCGGATTCTTAACCACTGCGCCGCCAGGGAAGTCCCTTGAACTTGGTCTTAAAGGAAACCATGGACATGGTTTGATAGAGAGAAGCTGGACCATGTCTTGGGTGACATGCAGAAGGAGCAGAGGTCTGGAGCCAGGAAGAAGCAAGGTGTGGAGATGACCATGACAGTGACTTGGCTGCAGCAGCTGGCCTGGAAACACTTCCGGGAGAATAAGTACCAGCTTTGGTGGATTATTTTACATTGGGAGAGTTCTTGGGAGGACGGCATGTTCAGGTGAACCTGTCATAGCGGTGAATGGCTCCACGGACCCCATTGTTCCCTTGTTAGAGTTCCCCATGGACAGTAAACATTGAACATATCAGAGGCCATTGCTGTGGCATGTCCCAAGGTGTTCAGGTTTGATCTTGAAGATATAGGGAGCCAAGGACATCTTTTGGGCATGGCATGACATCATGTAAACAGTGTTTGAAGAAGATTATCCTGGAGGTCCTGTTCAGGAAGAAGCGAGGTGGAGAAGAGCCTGTTGGGAGTTTATTTAACATATTCTAAATATTTACCATACTACTTATGTCTGTTGAAAATGTGCCTCTGTGCCTTAGAACTTAGTCTTTGTTAACAAGCCTGACCAGTTGACAGTCATTGCCTCAAATCTACATCAACATCATATGTGCTTAGTTTCAACAAAGTTTCTTAGAGCTTAGTGAATATTTCTGTAAGAACTATCAATTACATATTATGCTTAGGTGTGACTTCTGTACTTATAGAGTATTTTAAAAAATGAAACTTGCTTTTCTTTTCACTCAAAGGATCCAGAAGGGTCAGAAGTTGCCGTGATAGGAAAAAAAAATTTCCCAGAATTATCAGTTTTCCTGACTTCAAGATTCCATCTAATCCTAAGTATTTTAAATGATTTGTTGGTACAGTTGTTTCTCTTAAAAGCAGTGGAGGTAACTGGGGTTATTGAACAGTCTGATGGAGTCATCAACATCTGACTGAAAGGTGCTGATGTAAAGAAAGTTTGGTTCTGGCTAATCTTCTCGTGCCCAGTGAGTGTCCTGCCTGCCTAAAGGAAGGTGGCACCTGCTGGGGCTCTTCTGCATTGAGATGGGGGAACTGATATAATTCTGCCAGCTGTGAGCACCATGCTAGTCTGTTTATTCAATTTAGATAATACACATAACATAATATTTATCATTTTAATTATTCACAAGTGTACAACTCAGTGGCATTCACATTCACAATATATTCACTGTGTTGTGTAACCATCACCTCCATTTACACCCAAAACTTGCTCATCATCCACAACAAAAACCCTGTACCCATAGGCAATGTCTCACTCCTGGTCTGTTTCTTGATCAGGGATCCTGTCTCCACTTGGCTGTCCCCTGGCCTCAGCCTTGTAGCTAGATCCTACCTGTTTGCAAATAGGCCTCCTTGGTTTGACCTCCTGCCTGACCTTCTGAGGAACACATCCCAGGATTGTCCTAACTCTTGTAACATTGTTTTGTTGGACTCCTGATACTGGCTGCCTCTCTGGTCTTGTCCCTTTTTGAAAGTACCCTATAGATACCGGCTGCCAAAGTGAATGCTTCCTAAGCATCTAGAGATTAGGACATTGTCTGTCCCACCCTTGGGAACTGACCTACGTTTAGGTCCTAACCCCTGACAATCTGTACGTCCGCTGAAATTAACTAGGCTGTTCTATCCTTCTGATAACCATCTCCTTCCAAACACTTCTAACTCCTCATCCTTCTCCAGATTTTAATCCCTTTACCCCTTCCCATCATCCTAGTCCTCAGTCCTTGGGTATCATCAGGAACTTCTCTAACCAGCTTTGTGGGCATGCAGCCTATGCAGTGGCACAGTGCCTGGCACTCTGAAGGGCCCCCCACTTAGTTCAGTGCTCTGTTGTTGCTGTCTTAAAATTATTAATAATTTTATCTTTGAACTTGTATTTTGTAAGCAAAGTCTGACCGGACAATGGAGCATGCATGTGAATTAGAGGAGATGTGTGTGATTCATGTGCCCACCATCCCTTGCCGCCCCCTTCCCATAGAGCATTCACAACACTCCATGAACACAAGATTCCAGTGGACCCACAATGCGCAGAAGTTTAATGAGACTCACAGTAAGTACAAAGTGAGTGTGTCATGTCTATGACTAAGCAAGCACGGGTCCTGACAGCCCCTAGAGGCCATATTTTCCACTGGAACCAGAACTTGTTTTGAATGCAGAAAGATGACAATGGCATTCAGAGAAACACGAATGACCGAGGAACCTCATCATATTGTTTCTTGTTGCTGTTGCTACCCTGTACTAGCCAGCCACTTGCACTAAATATGATGACATAGGAGGAAAGGGAAAGATAGGGTAACCCATAGTTCTTTTTCCTTTCGGGCTTTTCCTATTTATCAGTAAGCAAAGGTAGAGAGTGTTGTCAGAATACACACATATCAAGAAGTAAAATAAAAACAGTTGGGTTAGCTTTGTGCAGCATTTCCACCATTCTGGTAAGAATGAAATATTAGATGTATGCATGAGCTATGAAATACGAATTATGTAATTCTGGTGATTCTGCATATGAATTAAATGCTCTTATATTTGCATTTAAAACTCGCATTGCACAGTATAAAGATGAATGGCAAAATTCATGCCATTAATTTAAAATTTTAATTTTTCTCTACTTAGAATGATATTAAATAGCAAATTAAAAAACACCATGGCAAGTTGAGTGAAAGACCCAGAAGAAAGGAAAAGGCTTTATATTTTAATACCTTTAACAGCACTTTTTTCTTGCTTTATGAACAAGTAGTTCTACATTTTCATCTTGCACTGGGACCCTCAAATTTCATAGACGGCCCTGGCTACTTCTTTCTGTGTGACTCTGGGCAGCACTTCCTTTCTTCCTTCCTTCCTTCCTCCCTCCCTCCCTTCCTTATTTCCTTCCTTCCTTCCATCCTTTTAATGCTTTCTGATCATCAGTTTGTCTGTAAAATGGGGATAATGCCAAATCATGCCAACCATTATCAAGTGGTCTCTGCTGATGGGCAATCATTTTATTCATTTCATATCTAACTTCCATGGAGAGATCCAGAAAGCATTCTGGAGGGGTCTATGGATAAATGGGGGAAAAGAAAATTATATAAAGTTGGGGGGCAGACTAAGTCTTTGGCAGTTATTTGGGGGGGAAATCCATTGAACAGTTTTTTGGTATTTACCTTTTTTTCTATTAATGGACACTTTTGCATGTTTGCAGGCAGAAAGAAAGGAGTTGGTAAAGCAGGAGAGATAAGATGCTAGAAAGAATGATCATATGAACTCCTTATATGTTTATATGATTTTCAGTGCTCAGGGTATATCACATTTGAGCATCGCCATGAAGAATCCAAGGCGGGTGTTGCTATCTCCAGGAATTGAAGAAGCCTAGTTCTCAGAAGAGACATAAGATAGGAAGCGGGGGTTTACCTTGGAAAGGTGTTACGGGTTAGCACTGGCCATCAGCACCAATTATTCCAGCCTTCTTGGGATGCTATTAAGTTACTACCAGCAGGTGGCGCTTCAAGCAGGCCTCTGAGCCTGCTTAAAGAACTTAAAGTGCACTTGCAAATTAAAGTTTGTTTGTTTTTATTGAAGTATAGTTGATTTACAATATTGTGTTAGTTTCAGGTGTACAGCATAGTGATTCAGTATTTTTGCAGATTATACTCCATTATAGGTTATTACAAGATAAAAGGTATAATTCCTTGCGTTATACAGTATATCCTTGTTATTTATTTTATATGTAGTAGTTTAGGCCCCATATGGAAAGGAGCTGAGGCTTCCTGCTCAGAGCCATGTGAGCGAGCCACCACAGAGGTAAATCCTCCAGCCCCAGTCAAGCCTTTAGGTGACTGCAGCCTCAGCTAACAAGTTGATTGCAAACTCATGAGCTAAACTAAGTCAAAATTACCCAGCTAAGCCATTCCTGAATTCTTGCCATTTCAATAAAACTGTGAAGATAATTGTTTATTTCAAGCCCTTAGGTTTTGGGGTAATTGATTATATAGCAATAGTTAACTTGTACAGTAGAATAGCTGTTTTTCTAAAAATATAGCTCTCATGAAAGCTCCTGCATTCACTGCCACCACTAATGGGCAATTGCCCATTAGGAATGGCTTAGCTGGGTAATTTTGGCTTGGGTTCGGGTTCTCTCAAGAGTTTGGAATCAAGTTGTTAGCTGGGGCTGTAGTCACCGAAAGGCATGACTGGGGCTAGGGGATTTACCTCTACAGTGGCCCACTCACATGGCTCTGAGAAGGAGGCCTCAGTTCCTTTCCACATGGGCCTCTCCATAGGCTACTTGTGTGTCCTTACAGCATGGTGGCTGGCCTCCCCCAGAGCAGGAAATCCAAGAGAGAGCAAGGTAGGAAGGGCAATGCCTTGTATGACCTACCCTCTAAGGTCACACACCTCTGCATTTGTTGTATTCTATTGGTCAAATGGGCCAACACTGATACAGTGTGGGAGGGGACCACACAAGGCCATGAATATCAGGACATTGGGGGCCATCTTGGAGGCTAGCTACCACATCCAGCCATTGGATGAGTGGATGAGTATAGATGCGTTACAGGTATTAGAATTAAATAAGAGAGCTTATGCTGAACAACAAGTAAGATTGTCTGAAAAAGTGTGGGACAGTGAAGCCAAAGAGGGGGTTAGTGGGAGAGTGGGCACCTTCTTTTATTTTGTCTCTTTTTGTTTCCTCTGAAGAAACGTGCCTAACTGCATTCCATCACAAACACTTGATTTTCTCTTTGGGCCTTATTATTTTCCACTTCCTCCACATTCTCTCCTCAGAAATCCTCCCCTATTCCATTACTGAGTTAGGAACCTGCAGTGGCCTTTTAGGACGTGCTATTCCAACCCACTACTCTAGTGACTTCCAAGAATAGTTTGAGCAACAACTTTCTTCTTTATCTTTCTTCAGTTATCATTTGGAACTTAAACATAAAATCATCCGCCCTTGGATCTGAACTACTGTGTTCCCTATGCCATGGCTTATCCAGTTTTGCTTGGCTCTTCCCCCCTCTAGCCCTTTTCGGGTAATCTCCTCAACCTGCCATCTGCCTGGTTGCCTCTCCAGTCAGTCTCAACCCCACACCCTTTGAGGAAGGGAGACCCAGATATAAGTCAGAGGAGTGCTTCACTTATGTCTCACCTATTCCCAACTTGTACCTTTGAACCTTCACCTAGAATGTACAGTGGTATCTAAATAAGAATCAAAATGTGTGGACCAGGCTATAAATTCTTAAAGAGTTTACAAAACAGAGAATCAATCACAGACAAAAGAGCTGGAGACACGTCAAAGAGAAAGTAAGACTTCAGCAGGGCTTGGTATCTCTCCCTTCTTTTTCCTACTGATCCCAACACAGTCAAATCCCCATCTCTGCAAGTTACTAGATGTGTTTCCTGAGGCAAATCACTATATTTCTCTGAACCTCAGTTTATTCATTGGTCACCTGAGGTCATAACAACTTTCAGAGTGGTTGTAAAGATTAGGGACAGTTTATGTAGGTTAATCATTGCAATACCTATGACATGGAGCTAATAATTGGTAGCTATTGTGTTGTCATTATTTGCATGAACTCTTTAAAGGTTCAGAACATGTTCTTCACATCTGAATCTCATACAGCACCTGGCAAAATGCCATGGAGTTTGTAGGTCTTGTTGAGATGGTGAATTAACATTTATGGCCTTTCTTCTTAATCACTAGACTTATTCCTGGAAGTAAGAAAAATGCTTCAAGCAATATCTTTGTTACAGAGAGAGGAGGATCTTTCTGAGTGTAGACCTTTTATAGCTTATGAGATAAAAGTAAGAGGGTACACATAATCTGCTAATGGCAATCAATGCCATAAACAAGAGGGAAAAAAATTGAGTGCCTTCTAAAAAGGATTCCGGTCCATGGGAGCCTTTTTGTGCTCTTTCACTCACTAAGTTAGAATGTCAGACTCTCAGGAGGTAGCAATTAGCCTCTTAACAGGTCAGTCATCTAATCTCTGACCCTTAATTGACAGCAAACAAACAAACAAACCAGAAAGGAAGTGGGGGCAAAATTCTGCTGGGCTCAATGATAAAGAGATTCTTTCATCCTGAGAGTCATGAGACTGTTAGTGTTGTGTTCTGCCTGGCTGCTACCAGGGGGGTAGAACTATATTAAATACAGATTGGTATGATCCTATGCACATATACATGTGTTTTTAAAGTAGAAGATCATGACTATGTCTTAAACCAGTAGTAAATAATAGCGACAATTTTCAGGTTCATGCTATGTGCCAAGAGCTTTATACATATGTCATTTCATCCGCCCATCAGCGCCATGAGGTATTATTGTTTTGATTTTATAGATGACAAAACTGATGCTCAAGTTTTGAGTTTTAAGTTGCCCCAAATCACATAGCTATTTAGACAGAGACAGGATTTGAATTCAAGCCTGCCTCACCGCAGACCATACTTTCTTTTCAATGAAATATTTCAACTTTTAGGAAGCTACAGTGACTAACCTATCAAACACACATATAACTATCACTAAACTTTACTTAATTATTTGTAAGATATTGCTATACTAGCTTCAGATGTTCCTTTAAAACAAAAGGTAATAGATGCAGTGGAAGCATATACCTCTTTCCTATCCCAAATTTCTCCTTCCCTTTGCAGACATAACTACTATTCTGATTTAGTATTTACCTTTCACAATCATATGTTTACATCATTACTACTGGTATAAATGTCTATAGGTAATGACATTGCTGTGTATGTTTTTTGGGGTTTTTTTGACTACGTTGGGTCTTTGTTGCTGCATGCGCGCTTTCTCTAGTTGTGGCGAGCCGGGGCTACTCTTTGTTGCGGTGAGCACGCTTCTCATTGCGGTGGCTTATCTTGTTGCGGGCTCTAGGTGCGAGGGCTTCAGTAGTTGAAGCACGCGGGCTTAGTTGCTCCGTGGCATGTGGGATCTTCCCAGACCAGGGATCGAACCCATGTGCCCTGCGTTGGCAAGCAGACTCTTAACCACTGCTCCACCAGGGAAGCCCTGCTGTGTATGCTTTTAAACTTGTATAAATATAAACGTTATTATGTTTTTTTGTTGGTTTTACCAACCAATACTGCAAGTTGGTTTTACCAGCCAACATTGCATTCCATGGTATAAATATACAGTAATGTATTTATCATTTTTCTTTTGTTTAAGTTGCTGCCAAATTTTTGCTATTACAGATAACACTACAAAGAGCATTCCTATACTAGTGTCTTAGGCAGTTGTGTGAAAGTTTTCTGGGGTATATACCTAGAGTGTCTATTTTCCCATTACCCTCTAACCAGATTTCCTGCAGTCTGTGGTGAATTCCTGATTTGATGTTGGGATATCAGGGTCTTGGATGTGGGATACAGGTATAAGATTGTAAGAAAAATGGGTCATTTAGAGGGCATGATGTTGATAGCCCAAGTCACTTGAGAGAGGAGTTTTAACACACAGCTAAAGCAGTGGATCTTAGACCCAAGGAGAAAAGAGGCTGGTTTCTCCTTTGGCCTAATCAACTGAAAACTAATTTCGAGCTGAACTCGGGGATGTTGGAAGAGGGAAATAAGGAATGGACCAAATGAAACAGGGACACTTAGAAAAGGTTGTTTGGTGCTTTCAGTTAATGGTTTTTAAACCATGTGTCCAGGGACCCCAGGGTTCCTACGGAGCCTCCTCAAGGCCACCTGGGAGTGCACGCTGGCAGAGAGCAGGACCACCCACTCTGTTCATCTGGAGCATCTCTATTCTAACTAGTTTACACATTGGACTTCCCTGTAAGACTTTGTTTCAGTAAACTTTTTGTAGCTAAATGTCTTTTTAAATTCATTTAAATATTTAGGAAGAGAAGTAACTAATGAGAGGCATTTACTTATAAGGTTCCACAGCTGGATGTAGTTTATACCCCAAGATTCCCTTTCTCACTGGTGTTATGGGCGAGCACTTAAGTAGATTCTGAGTGAGTTGCATTCTGCAGCGCCAGTAGGAGTAACCCATATATAACCCATGTTTCCAAAGACACACAGAATTGAAGGTATAAATAGGTTAAGAATAAAAGTAATAGTATTGGGCTGACTGTTTGTTACCCTGCTAGGAGCACTTTCATGTCATGGTGACTTCAGAGAATAATAAGTAATTCAGCTCAGGAGGGGCCTTGTGAACTAAGTGAAGTCATGTAGGCTCGATCCGGAGGGTTGAATTGAGGTAGCATTAGCAGGAAAGTCGGATGACCACCAAAGTTGCTGCCAGACCTGGATTCTCCTCTTTTAGAGATGGAGTATCTGTATAAAAACCACACGCCTTCAAAGGTCAACATTTTAAAATGTAAAGAAGAATCCATCTTTGAGCCATGTTTAGAAGGCAGATTAAAAAAGTTTAGTTAGGGGGCTTCCCTGGTGGCGCAGTGGTTGAGAATCTGCCTGCCAATGCAGGGGACACGGGTTTGAACCCTGGTCTGGGAAGATCCCACATGCCACAGAGCTGCTAGGCCCGTGAGCCACAAGTACTGAGCCTGAGCGTCTGGAGTCTGTGCTTCGCAATGGGAGAGGCCACGACAGTGAGAGGCCCGCGCACCGCGATGAAGAGTGGCCCCCGCTCTCCGGAACTGGAGAAAGCCCTCACACAGAAACGGAGACCCAACACAGCCAAAAATAAATAAATAAATAAATTTGTTAAAAAAAAAAAAGTTTAGTTAAAGACTACTGAGAATCTGTAAGTTGTTGAACTTCAGTTCTATTGAGAACCTTTGAGATCCATCGTTTTTTAAATGTTTTCTATCAGAGAAACATGCCGATGGTTAGTGATTGATATCACTTATCAGTATTGACTCCATAATACAAGCAAATAAGTGTCCTTCACTTCAGATATTATCTATGATCATTTGAGTGTTCTCGCTTTCTCCTAAGTATCTTTTCCCGAAAATGATGGCAGAAGTACTTTGTTTGTTTGAACTTGACCCATCTTTCGTAACCCAGTTTAATTATTTTACAAATTTCCTTCTGAAACAACTAGGTCAGACAATAGTGGCAGATTTTTACCATTCCAATAACATATGTAGAGACACCGTTAGTGAAATTTGTATATCAAATTTTCCTTTGTGTGCCTTTTTTCCCAATAAACTCAATACGAAAGTGTTGGTAAAATAGAACCTTATTAATTCAGAAGGATTGCCAATGTGACCATAAAACATCTGAATTATAGTAAAATGTTTAGAGAAATCTGTTTTACTATTTTAAAATAGAGTACTTATTATATACTAGGTTAGAAATGAGTGCTAGTAAAAGGAAGGTAGTAAATAAAAACTTTCTAGTAAGCATAAAGTATCATAAAAATCTTAAAGATAAAATTTTTATTTGATTCTAAATTAATTACTAGACTCATTTGTCATAGGAAGCTTTGTTTTTCTTGCACTCTTATATTAAAATAATTAAAAACCTCACTGAAAAGCAAGTTTATTTTTTAGAAAATAAAGATATTCTGTGCCTGAATGAATGCAAATTTTGAATTTGTGCTGTATGAATTAATAGATATTGCAGGATATCCATTCCCCACTAAAAACTAAAGTATTTGATTGGTCATTTATTCCCTAGAGAATGATGCAGCATCCTCAACATGGTGTTTTCGTTGCCAGTCACAATCTTTTCTCTATCTAACATTCAGCTTCTTCTCTAGACTGGGACAGACCAAGGAATTATTCCATAGGCTTCCTTTGCAGATCTGTCTTCTCCTTCCACCATTTCCAGTGCCAATGACACTACCGTTCAGGTCTTCTCTAGAAAGACACCTCAGAAGCCCTCTCTAAACCAGGCCCATTCTAAAATCACCTCAGTGTGAAACTGAATCCAGGTGGGTCTCCATCTGTATGAGAGTGCCTCCAGAGGCATGCTTACAGATGATAAAACATCAGAGCAATTGCCTGGTCAAGAGATGAAAGGCCAAAGACAATGCAACTTACTGATTTCTAATTTTGAGCCATTCATTGCAGTGCCAAACTCTTATGTTAGAATCCTTTTATTTGTATTAATCAAAATAAATTATCTAGGTGTAGGACTCTATAAAAAAACCTCCTACTTTTATACCTGGGCATTAAAGGGTGTTTCAGTTCCAATTTTACTTTTCCTACTTAGAAGTCCCTCTTCTTGACATTAATAATTAACCAGTAAACCAATTTACCCAAGTTCTTCAATCTCGGTTTATTTAAAAGGAGAGTAACTTCAGGAGGGTTATATCCATGGTTTACTGCTACCTCCAGCATGGGCCTGTGGGGCATACTTTGTTTTTTAATCTTCGTGGGGAAAAGTTGGGGACAGGAACAAACGTAAGTAAAACAACCCATCTTTATTTTTCAATGCATCTTATTAATGTGATGAGTGAAAAAGTAAATTCAACAGACTGTGTTAATTTGTAAATAACTTTCTACTTCTGGGAACACTAAGTGAATAGTCTCACCTCTGAATAAGAAAGTCATGTAGCATTTTGATTTGATGAGTGGCTAACGACATGACAGTTTTAGGGGATTGTTACTTATAAAAATTTACATAAGTGATTATTCAAGTTCCTCTTCAAAACAGCACAAACTAAACTCAAGATAAATTTTCTTGGTGTTTCTGGCTTGTTTCTATCTGGTACAGAGTTTTCTTTGTGTTTTCCGTGTACTGTACATAGTAAAGCAAGGGTTACTTGGGGTTCAATTCTAAGCCTGTGGTTTGAAAAATCTATTGTTATAATTACTTCCAAATTTATGAGCTAATGCTTCATAAATTTTAGTGTTATTATTGAAATAATGTGTATTTTAAACTAAATCTTTAAAATATTGATATCATATCTAGAAATAACATTTTAGTACTGATAAGTAACTGGAGAGTATCTAATCAAACCTACTCATTTCCTGTAAGGATAAATCCGGACAGAGGAAGTAACTTGCCAAAGGTCACACCACTAAGAGAAACAGAAGTAGGACTTGTATTAAGGACTCCTCTTTACCGCTTCAATTTTTTCCCATTTTGTTATAAATGTATACTTTAAATATGTAAAATATATTATAAATATAAATGTATACTTAGGATGTCATAAATTTATAGCACTCTCCCAACCCTAATCTGATTTTCTCACATGGTCACAATCACCCCATTTCCTGGATAGTTTTCGTTTATTCCTTCTTGAAAGACAGCCGACTGAAGTTCAGAGAGATTGGATTAAATGACTTCAAATTAGTGATAGAACTAGGACTAGAACCTGGGTCCCATGATACTTAATTTTTTCTACTACACTGTACTGGCCCTTAATAAACATCTTCTCTCTTTCTCTGAAAAAGTGAGAGTATGTCATTTATAACATGGGAATCAGTAAATTTAATTGATTGATTCAACAAAAATTTTTTGAGCACCTACTACGTGATAGGCACTGAGGATATAGTAGATGATACAGAGCTTGCATTCAAGTGGGAGAAGAAAATGATGAACCAATGAATGAACCAATGAGTGAATGAGTAAATAAATAAGGTCAGGTAGTTATTGGTACCATGAAGGAAAAAAATAAAGGAGAGTAAGAAGATAAAGAAATGATGGGGCACTATTTAAAAATGTAGGGCTTCCCTGGTGGCGCAGTGGTTGAGAATCCACCTGCTAATGCAGGGGACATGGGTTCGAGCCCTGGTCCGGGAAGATCCCACATAAAAAAAAAAAAAAAAATGTAGACAGGGAAGGTTCTTTAACGAGGTGACACTCAAACAGAGCTTGAAGGAAGTAACAGAGCAAACCATGCAAATATCTGGAGAAAGAACATTCCAGGTAGAGACCAAACTAGAATTTGTGCCTCTCTGCAAGCTCAGTGGCCATATTCTCTACAACTATTGAAAGAAAATAAGAAAAGCATGAAATACTTTATAGCTACTAATAAAGTATTAAAGTAAAGTAAAGTAAGGACGAAAGTCTGTATGAATGGGTGGTTCCAGAGCTGTCTTTTAGGGACCTGAAACATGAATTATTTTATATTTCACCACCACCACCACATAGACAATCAAAAGTAAAACAGGGCTTCCCTTGTGGCGCAGTGGTTGAGAGTCTGCCTGCTAATGCAGGGGACACGGGTTCGAGCCCTGGTCTGGGAAGATCCCACATGCCATGGAGCAACTAGGCCCGTGAGCCACAACTACTGAGCCTGCGCGTCTGGAGCCTGTGCTCTGTAACAAGAGAGGCCGCGATAGTGAGAGGCCCGCGCACCGCGATGAAGAGTGGCCCCCGCTTGCCACAACTAGAGAAAGTCCTCGCACAGAAACGAAGACCCAACACAGCCAAAAATAAAAATATATTAAAAAAAATAAATTAAATTAAATTAAAAAAAAATAAAGGATGCTGTGAATTAAAAAAAAAAGTAAAACAATACTAAACTGAAAAATATAAAACTTCTAACAATACCAAAATTAAAATAGCTTTTTTTTTTCTAAATTTCTCTTGCAAAAACTCTTGATAAATTCAGTTTAGCCTAGCAATTGAAAGTGTTAATTCAGGAAACGGGCTGCTCGGGTTTAATTCCTAATTCTGTAATTTAATAGCTATGTGACCTTGGGGAAGTCAATTATCAGTTTCCTCCTCTGTAAAATCGGAGTAATAGTAAGATTTTTTTCATAGAGGAGTTGTCACAACACAGTGAGTTTATTTATATATCTATATCTATATCTATATCTATATCTATCTATATCTATCTATCTATCTATCTATATATCTATATATATATATCTCTCTTAAAATAGTGCCTAACACTGAGTAAGATTTCAGTAACTGTACCTTACTATCATCAAAGCTGAACATTCCTCATTTTCTGCTGTACCTGGGTAAGCACATGGGGAATTGAGAAGCTGGTTGGAAATCTGGAGATTCTTTTCCCCCTTTTACAATTTTTCTGTGAATGGTTCCAAATTAGTTGTCATGTAGGAGAATTGCCAGTTGCTTTAAACTATTCAATTGCTTCCAAATTAATTTCATTGTTATTAAAGACTTGCTGATTTAAAAAGACTTTTTAATTGTCATAGTGTTGTCAGAGACTGCAATAATTCTGCTAGGTGTGCTGGCCAGTGCCCTCCAGGCCTGTTCGGCCAATTGAATTATTCAATCACCTTTTGGGTTGAAGCACACTTCTTTTTCTTTTAATAGCATATGTAGCTTTCACTATTCCAATTAACTATTTTGTGATATATAATTAATAACCTAGTTTATATTTGTAACTTTTCTTTTAATAAAACAATGAAAATTCACCCATTTTAAGATTTCTATTTCAAAAACTTACATTGATTCATGTCCATTCTTTAAAAATCACATAAAAAATAAAACTGGGGGAACAGCTCATGGTTAGGAACATAGTTTGTAACCTTGACCTCAATTATACACATAACAGAGAGTGAGGACTGAATATAAAGACCTGCTTCATTGGGCTTCCCTGGTGGCGCGGTGGTTAAGAATCTGCCTGCCAATGCAGGGCACACGGGTTGGAGCCCTGTTCCGGGAAGAGCCCACATGCCATGGAGCAACTAAGCCCGTGTGCCACAACTACTGAGCCTGTGCCCTAGAGCCCACAGGCCACAACTACTGAAGCTTGCACGCCTAGAGCCCATGCTCTGCAACAAGAGAAGCCACCGCAACGAGAGGCCCGCGCACCGCAACGAAGAGTAGCCCCCGCTCGCCGCAACTAGAGAAAGCCCGTGCGCAGCAACGAAGACCCAACGCAGCCAAAAAAAAAGATCTGCCTCATTCACTTACAAGCCATGTGACCTTGGTCAAATTATCCTCTTATCACTTATCAATGATGTAAAGTGTACATCATTGGCCTGTTGTAAATATTAAAAGACTTGTATGTAAAGCCCTAATATAGCCTCTCAATTAATGTTATAATCATTATTGTTGTATGATTGTTCTCATTTGTTCCTCAAGGACCTCCATCATTACTTTCATTTCTAAATGCATTGCCTAGTTCACTGTTATTCTATCCTTTTCTTTATCTACTCACTAGGATAACACAATAATTCTAAGATTACTTCCTTTCAACTTATTCAGTGAACTTAATGAATCATAACATTTATTGACTACTGAGCATGCTAGGTGCTTTCAGATAGGTATTCTCATCTCATCCTTAGCACCCTGGTAAAGAAGGTGATATTTTCCCAAGTAAATTATTTAACTCTCAGAGAGGGTTAATGACTTTACCATGGTCACTCAGCCAGCAGATGGCAGAGCTGGAATTCAATCTCTGGTACCTATGTTGCTTTTTTCTTCATTGGGCAAAAATATTGACCCTCTTTACCATTAAAAGTCTTCCTTTGCTGCAGTAGCTCAGGGAAGGTGCTATTACTACTTTTCTAAATGTTAACTAAATCTTCAGCTCTATTTCTCAAGTCTTAATTCCAAGCTACTTCTTCTTGGAAACTGTGCTGAAATTATCATAGACCACAAATAAATGTTGATTTTAAAATATCATTTTAAGTTAAGAAAATGTGCCTATTTTATTTATTTTTATTTATTTTTTATTTTATTTTTTGGCTGCATTGGGTCTTCGTTGCTGTGGGTACACTTTCTCTAGTTGTGGTGAGCGGGGGCTACTCCCCGTTGCAGCGCACGGGCTTCTCGTTGCGGTGGCCTCTCCTGTTGCAGAGCACGGGCTCTAGGCACATGGGCTTCAGCAGTTGCAGCACGCGGGCTCAGCAGTTGTGGTTCGCGGGCTCTAGAGCGCAGGCTCAGTTGCTGTGGCGCATGGGCCTTGTTGCTCCGTGGCATGTGGGATCTTCCCGGACCAGGGCTCGAACCCATGTCCCCTGCATTGGCAGGCGGATTCTTAAACACTGCGCCACCAGGGAAGGCCCCAAATGTGCCTATTTTAAATTGAATTTCTCAAGTGAGATTTCAAAAAAAATCAGAAGTATAACAAAAAATGTCATATAAATATACTGATCCTTCTCTTTTCCTATTTCAACAGGTATGTCATTTCAGCACCAAAAGTATTCTGTGTTGGAGCATTTGAAAATATTGTAATTCAAGTTTATGGATACACTGAAGAATTTGATGCAACAATCTCTATCAAAAGTTATCCTGACAAAAAATTTACTTATTCTTCAGGCCATGTTACTTTATCCACAGTAAATAAATTCCAAAATTCTGCACTCTTAACAGTATGTATTTATCCTTCAGTTTCTTTATACGTATAGAATATTCTCAGTAAAATGTGTACCCAGTTTGAATATTGATAACATAGAGATTTGATCATTTATACCACTCTACCACTGTGTGATTATTAGATGATGTCAGTCACTAATAAGTGAGTCATAAGCACAAGAATATTATACTTACTTTTAGGTTTGTACATATTTAAGTAACATTGTACTAAAAATAGTTTTTATTATATTGCAAATAATAAAAAGTCAACACTGAGAGTCCTCCAGAACATTTTATCCTTTAAAGGGGTCTGTGTATTACTCAGGTTTGAGAAACACTGATCTAAATAAATTCTAATCAAATGTAGGAATTCTTTGATTAATGTTCTGGACGGTAAATGCTCTAACCTCTTAACAAATACTTCCACTTTTTAGGTTTATTAAGAAATAAAATTCATTTCCCAAAAGTAGACACTCTTATCTGATGCCATTAGCCACACACATGTGGCTGTTACCTTTAAATTTAAATCAATCAAATGTAACTAAAATAAAAAATTCAGTTCATCACTCATGCTAGCCACCTTTCAAGTGCTTAAATAGCCACAGGTAAGTGTTGGCACCATACTGAACAGCTCTCCCTTATCACATAGAGCTCTGTTGAACAGTTCTAACTCAGACGGCCAATTGGAAAAGTAAATTAGGGTGGGGAAATCATAAAAATTGATGCATATCTTAAGCATTTAACTTCATCTTAACGTTACAACGTATCTTTATTTGCTAATCATTAGATGTTGTGCCCAGGTCTTTTCTTGGGTCCACTGGTTGGAGCAGAAATTCTTATTTATAATGTGTCACAGCTTTAACGAATCATTTGTTCTACAGTTTCTATTTCCTTAAAGTAGAGAAAGAACTTAGATACTTGCAAAGCAATCTGAGTGCAGAATCTTTATAGATTTTTACCGTTTTCCAAACTTTTACAGTACTCTCACATATCTAATTCAACATGGCTTGTTTTAGTGATTAACTTTTTTTTTTTTTTTTTTAGTGATTAACTTTTATCTCATGTTTTCAAAGCCGAAGTTTTCATAAAAACACTTTTCTTTCTTCTGTTACTTTCTGTGTATTAAATGTGCTTATCATGCAGTGTAAAGTGGATCATTACAATTACATAGACAAATTGGAAAGCACATTGCTCAACCTGTGGAAGCAGAAGGATGTAGATAGAATACAAAGTGTCCTGAATATCACTCAGGATGTTGAACTGGGGATGGAGAACATGGGCTAATCCGACGAGCTGATGAAGTGAAAGTTTAAGAGAGCTTCTATAGTAGTAGTTTTTACTAAATGCATATAAAATTTGGGAAGCACAAAACCAAGAAGATTTTTAATTGCTTAAAGCTAAATGTTGATTATGACATTTGATATTGAAGGGCTTTGGGCAAAATTTATTTACTACTTTGGCTCCTATACTACTTTTTAAATAACATGTTTTATATCCTTAAAATTATTATACTCTTTTCCATCAACATTGTTTTTTACAGATACAACCCAAACAATTGTCTGGAGGACAAGACCCAGTTTCACATGTGTATTTGGATGTTGTATCAAAGCATTTTTCAAAATCAAAAAAAATGCCGATAACCTATGACAATGGATTCCTCTTCATTCATACAGACAAACCTGTTTACACTCCACACCAGTCAGGTAGATTTTAAGATGCTTCTCTCTAGCATCTTAGAGAGATGGGAGGGAGTGGGATTGGGATTGACACTATACTGTAGAGGTTTTGGGGTTTTTTTTTCCAAGCTTGAGCAGCTGGGTAAATGATGATGGCATTTATTTAAATTGAACTTTGGATGTGGGGAAGAGTTTTATTTATTTATTTTTAATTTTTATTTTATATTGGAGTATAGTTGATTTACAATGTTGTGTTAGTTTCAAGTGTACAGCAAAATGATTCAGTTATACATGTCCATGTATCTATTCTTTTTCAAATTCTTTTCCCATTGAGGTTATTACAGAATATTGAGCAGAGGTCCCTGTGCTATACAGTAGGTCCTTGTTGGTTATCTATTTTAAATATAGTAGTGTGAACACTCCCAAACTCATTCTATGAGGCCACCATCACCCTGATACCAAAACCAGACAAAGATACCACAAAAAAAGTAAATTACTGGCCAATATCACTATAGAGCTTTTTAAAACTTGAATTTAAGTGGCGATAGGTTTCCAACTTGCTCAAAAGAGTCTCAATCCCCAGTGATTTTTACACTTATAAATATCATTTTAATTTTAAATTCATACAGAAATTGTTAAACAATTAAACGGAATTTAAATTTAAATTTGATTTTAAATATACATCTTAAATTCATATGGAAATGACAAAAATTAACAATTATATTATCTACCTCATCAGTTATTCCCATGTAGAAAAAAAGCTATTTAAGAATTGTGAAATGTAGTGTTAGGTCTTATTATTAAACAAGTTTAAGATGTAACTGCAAATATAATTTAGGCAATGAGAAAATAATTTATTATAAAGCAGTGATCATAAAAAAGGTCTATTACTTTGGAGCTAATCCTCAAATTCAGAAAACAAATCAAACCCTAAGAATCAAATGTTTCAGCAAAAAATAAACTAAATCACAGAAATATATGGGTATTAATTTTCTAAGGGGATCTGCCTAAAGGAAGTTCCTATTAGAACATTGTTTTGTATTCTTGTTTTATCTGTTAGAGGGGGAAAGGGCAGGATAGCCAGTCAAAACTCTGGGATTGACGATGGACTGGATATATTCCCAAGGAACCAAAAATAAACACAGAAAAGTGTGAATGCTGACCGCATATGTTCATGTGTCTGCAAAACCTTCGATTCCTCCATCACTCCCTGTTGCCAGAATTAACTTTTGAGCACATCAGAGATGGAATTATGAGAGAACTGTATGTGGAAGGGGGAGGTTATGGAGTTTCAATAATGATATTACTGGTGAAGGAAAGAGGAAGGGAGGCAGGACCAGCCAGCTTTGTTGAAAACATTTCAGATAGGACATACCTGCTACATATTGGTTGATGTTGATAGTATGGAGTGGAACAGACCTGCACCACTACCTTTTTAGCAGGAGCTCCTGTTATGACCAGCTCAGAAAGGAAAGGCCTAGAGAGGGTGGGGTATTGCTTTCGGCTTGGACAGAATATCATAGCCAGAATAGTACTCTCTTGACTCCAAGATGACTTGGTGTACATGGAGATAGTCTCTGCCCATAAAGCTTGGGCCCTTTTTAAACATCATACCCAGAAACAAATATATCCATACCCTTGTGTTCCTCCTATGTTAGAGGACCTTCATTAATTGGGTCCTGTTGACACTACCTACTATTTAGCATCCTCATCTTTGTCCAACAAGTAGTCTGATACCCAGAGCCTGGGACCTCTCTTAGCTATCAAGGCTTTCCTTAAGAACAGCCTTGGGACTTCCCCAGCGGTACAGTGGTTAAGAATCTGCCTTCTAATGCAGGGGATGCGGGTTCGATCCCTGATCGGGAAGCTAAGATCCCACATGCCTTGTGGCCAAAAGACTAAAACAGAAGCAGTATTATAACAGATTCAGTGAAGACTTTAAAAATGGTCCACATCAAAAAAAATCTTAAAAAAATAAATTAAGAACAGCCTCATATGTTATTTCTTTGTCGGAACTTTAGTGTAAGACGATGTGGTATCCTCATCTATTCTAATCATAGAGGAGAACTAGAGAACTTTCTTCTAAATTTCTTTTTTTAATAAATTTATTTATTTATTTTTGGCTGTGTTGGGTCTTCGTTGCTGTGCGCGGGCTTTCTCTAGTTGTGGCGAGCGGGGGCTACTCTTTGTTGCGGTGCACGGTGGCTTCTCGTTGCAGAGCATGGGCTCTAGGCACGTGGGCTTCAGTAGTTGTGGCATGCAGGCTCAGTAGTTGTGGCTCGCAGGCTTAGTTGCTCTTCAGCATGTGGGATCTTCCCGGACCAGGGCTCGAACCCGTGTCTCCTGCATTGGCAGGCAGATTCTTAACCACTGTGCCACCAGGGAAACCACTCCTCTAAATATTGACTCATTGGGACTTCCCTGGTGGTCCAGTGGGTAAGACTCTGCGCTCCCAATGCATGGGGCCGGGGTTCGATCCCTGGTCAGGGAACTAGATCCTGCATGCATGCTGCAACGAGGAGTTAGCATGCTGCAACTAAAAGATCCCGCGTGCCACAACAAAGATCCTGGGTGCCGTGACTAAGACCCAGCGCAGCCAAAATAAATAAATAAATGAATAAATTTTAAAAAGTAAATAAATCTTTAAAAATAAATAAATAAATATTGACTCATTAGTGAGAAGTAGTGAAGTATAGTGGTTAAAAGCAGACTCTGGAGCCAAATTGTCGGGTTCAAATGCCAGCTTGGGCTCTTATTAGCTCTGTGACCCTGTGTGAGTTAATATTTCTCAGCCCCATTTTCCTCATCTGTATAATGGAGATAATAATAGAACTTACCTCATGGAGTTGTTGTGAGAGTTAAGTGAATTCATATGTGTCAATACTTCAAACACTGCCTACCACAGAGTAAGCACTAGGAAAGTATTTCCCATTATCATTTAATCTGTGGGATAGCATAAAGCCTTATTTACACAGAAGAAAAAGAATTACTGAGAAGTAATTCTTTTAAAAATTGATTACATCTTGCTGTTTATAGCTCTAATGTCCCAATGCACACATTTAATCTGAAGATCATTGAGGGATTTTTCTTATAAGCATCTTTAGGATAGAGGCTTAAATCTTCAAGGCTTTATAGGACAAAGGACTTCAGAGTATTGACCAAAATCCTTCAATTTCACACAGCCTGTGTCCTGCCTTCCCCTCCAACCTTATCACCCGCCATGTTCCCCTTCATCGGTGGACACCAGCCAAGCTGACCTCTTTTCTGTTGCTTTCTCACACCATTTTCCCATCCACAGTAAAGCTTGTGCACCTCGTCCTGGTATATTCATGCCCCTTCCTTGCCTTCTTAACTCCTACTCAACCCTTACGTGCCGTCCCATGAAGGGCAGCCTTCTCTGCTTCAAAGCTCCCTCTTCCACACTCGGAAAGCCAGGGAGTGTCTTTTGTGGCACTTCCTACCCCTGGAATTTTACATTTACTTGTGTCATCTCGTGTTTGCCTCTCTCCTCCACTCCATTAGAGGGATTCCATGTCTGATTTGTCACCACCATATCTCTGTGCCTAGCATAGTGTCTGCACATAGAAGGCATTCAATATACATTTTAAAATTAATAAGCTATATCTTTGGTACAAAAAAATTATTGATCTTGCCTTTGATACACCATTGCTATGAAGACAAGATTAATTTTCTAACCTAACACAAAATGGGTTAGAAAGTGGACAAGTAGTAGCCGTAGAAATAATGTAAAATAAAAATAATAAACATTTATTGATTAGTTATTATGTGCCGGGTTATGCAAAAGCTTTGTCTCATTTAGGCTCACATACTATGTAGCAGATGCTAGCAGTCCTATCTTACAGATGCGGGAACTAAGGTGTAGAGGGATTAGGTATCCTGCTCTGGGTCACATTAGACAGTGGCAGAGGCAGGAGTGAAACGAAAGTTTTGAACTCGAGGGCCTGAGCTCTTTTGTGGCATATTGCCTCTGGCAGCATCCCAGTGATGCTCAGGCCTGGACCAGGTATGTTCATAAAGCAGGAGGGAGGACTCGAGGAGGGAGACAGGGGTGAGGGGACAGCAGAGTGAACGGATTTACTGAGCATTTTGCTTTGATCTTATGGTATAGTGAAACCAATTTTAGAGCGCTTAACTCGTGGCTTCTTGTGTAGAGCTTTGCATCATACCGACCCTTTAAAAGGTTTATGGCATCGGATCAATTTTATTTTGTGGTTAAAGTTTTGGCCATGAAATGATTTGAGCATCAGTAAAACCCTAGAGAAATTATAATATGTCATTGGAAGGGACTAGATCAGCATGTCTCAAGCAGCTATGAGTTAAAAGCTAAGCTGATGCTTTTGTTTAAAAGGTGGGGATCTATTAACTGACAGAAAGAAGTGGAAGAGAACTAATTGTTATTGAGCCCCTGCCATTATTCTTTTAACAATGAGAGAACAATTGTAGGATCTGGCTCAGTAAATATAACAAAACCATAGAATTCAATGCTATCTTTAGTAACAATAAGAGACAATTTGGGGCCTTGTTGTAAGAGTGTATAATGTCTGAAACAAACTACTTAATTTTCCATTAAAATCTTCAACTTTAATATGAGACAATTTATTATACTCCGATATAACCATATGGTAGACACCACTATTTTGCTACTATGAAATTCTTTATAAACAGTGGCCTAATTACAGATATAACTAATTTTGTACTATATATTTGTTCCCAAAAAGATGTATGTAAATATATTTTAATAAAGTGAACTGTACTTTAAATTCACTAGAAAGTAGCTCTTTAAAGGAATCCAAAAGGATTCTCTTTAAAAGAAAAAAATCATTTGTATGTATATGTCTACAAACTAACTTTTTCTTTCTTTTAAATATGAATTTTCATGTATGACTGTGTATTGAATTTTTTAAATGAGGCTCATCTCTTTTAAGGGTGATTATTGTAAAAAATCAAAATACTGTGCTTAGCAAAGTTTTTGATGATATCAATTATTCTTACAGTAAAGGTTAGAGTTTATTCACTGAATGATGACTTGAAGCCAGCCAAAAGAGAAACTGTCTTAACTTTCATAGTAAGTATGTTATTTATTTGGATGAGATACTCTGTTCCATAATCCTGCCCTCATACCATACTAACTCATTGTGTTCAGGAAATGATTATTGAACACTTTCTGTGAGTATAAAATTGTGGGTTTATACCTCTACAATATGTAAAAACCTCATGAAAATGAAATCTCAACAAGTTATGTTTTGAACTAAATCATTTAAATATATCCTTCATGATTTATTTCTTGAAGAACACTGATCAATCAGTAAGAATTAATTGAATACCTATTATGTATGAGATTTTTTATTTGTACAATACACTTGAGCAGTTTAGACTTTAGTAACTAACATACTAACACATGAAAAATAGTACTAACCCATGAGATAAAGATCAACTGTTATTAGCTTTTCATCAGCCATGACATATGTAACAGATGATATGCACGTGTGAAATAAACTCCCATGGTCTTCCCAATTCGTGTCACAACCCTACAAATTTTTGTGGGGAAATAACTGCTCACCTATTAACAGTAGGTGTACTAGTAATTGGTCCTTCACTATAGGTTGCAGCACCTTTCCTCCTACTCAAAAAACCAAAAAGCTGAAAACCTTAACAGAACACAAATGAAAAAGAGGATTGTATAGGAATAACCTTGAATCCTTCATAACTTACAAAAATCATAAAACTTTCACAAACTTTAACATCTGACTATTTTATAATGAATTACTTGAGAAGCATCCAGAGTGTTCCAAGATTGTGGTGGATAACTATTGACATAGACTGCAAACTTACAAAATGTCTAGCTAATAAATGCATTTTACAGCATATTTGCTTTGGAAAGCTTCAGATGAACACATACAAAATTTAGATTCAGGTATCTGTAAAGCATGTAAGTTCATATTTGGTTCATTATAACATCAGTTTTTGTCATACTTCTTTTTTTTTTTAGTCGTACAATAGAGAGTTGAATCTTCTAGATAACTGAGACTAGGATACCCTGGACACTGATTTACTTTTTTTTTTTTTTTCTGCTGAGGCAAGAGATGGAAGAGGGTCCAAAAAGAGGGAGGGAAGTGGCTTAAATGAACCATATTTGCATTTCACAACATTTAAATGATTTTCCCCCTTCGTATTTAATTTGAAGACATGGATATTTGTTAGTAAATATTTCTGTAGATCAAAGACAATATAATCAGTTAATTTTTAAAATGTGATTTATGTGATTTGAGGTTGTTTGTTTTTATTCAAAGGATCCTGAAGGATCAGAAGTTGACATGGTAGAAGAAAATGATTATACTGGAATTATCTCTTTTCCTGACTTCAAGATTCCATCTAACCCTAAGTATTTTAAAGTATTTGTTAATAAAGTTTTCTCTAAAAAGCACATCTGGAACTTCTGGTTGGGAGGTAGATAACCAATCAAATGGAGCCACCTAGTGTTAACAAAGAGGAGGTGAAATGAGGATATGCAAACTCTTTTCAAGTCTAATTAGAAGCTAGGCTCAGGTTCTGGCAAAACAAACAAACCACTCCCAATACTTCTTACCGATCCTCTTTACGTATAGAAATTAAAATTTGGAAGAGGCAAAAAACAGTCCCCAGGCCTTTTTGTTTTCTTCCGATGAAAACCGTCAACCCTCCACCCTTCAAGGAATCTAATAGACTATCCGTCTAAAAGGCTGGTATTGTCCCATGCCTAGCTCTGAGAGTTGTAAAAATATTGGTCCCCTGTAGTCTTTACTGCACAGAATACCAGAAGACAGTTTTCAAGAGGGAGGGTGTTATTAATTTCCTCCATTTGGCCACATGCTAAAGGATTAAGAACAGAACCCAATGTGAAAAAAATTTAGTGAACACATTCCTGGTATATGCAAAGTACAACGGGAATGAGAAATTCAAAACAGAAATAAAGAATCCACAGTCCCTGTCTCCAAGGAACTTAGAGGAGGACAAATAAGTGCACCTATAAAATGACTACAATATCACTTTAAAGCAAAATCTTTTTATGGTCATTTTTGTCTGCCCTCTAGAATGGAGTTTGCAGTTAATTCACTGTACTGAAAATTTTCTAGAAATTTGGATGAAATTGGGGGATTTAAATAATTTGGATAATTTTTAAATTTTGTACTTCCTTGAAAATATTACATGCTCCATAGCACAGAATTTATCCAATTATTTTATAATTATTATCATTTCTCCAACTTCATCTTATGTCATTTGCTCCATGACAGATTATGTCAGCCATGACCAGTATTGTCTTACCCCAGTACATTTGCACATGTTGTCCCCTCTGCTTAGAATGTATTTCACCTTGCTCTTTACAAGTCTGGCTTCCTTTCATTCTTTAGGACACAGGGTAAATGCTCCCTTTTCAAAGAGGCTATCCCTGGATGCATTATCTAATGTAGTCTCTCTCTTCCTTTTACTCTCGTGTTTATTTTCTTCATGGCACTTATCTCAGTTTTGTAAGTAATTATTTATTAATTTACTTGCCTTTTATTCCCTACCAGACTGTAAACTCCTTGAGGACAGGGGTCTTGTCCGTATTGGTCACTTTTGAATCACTAGCACCTCAACATAACAGGCACTTGATAAATGTTCTTTGTGTAAATGATGACGATAACCATAATATTAAACTTTATTGATTGCATAACCAATGTGCAAGATAGATTTTATTTTTCCCATTTCACAAATGAATCTAAGTAATTTTCTCAAGTCCAATCTGCTACTAAACGTGAAAGTGGGAATTTGGACTCCCATGGACTAGTAACTCTGGGAAGACAGGATCCCTTCTATCTTCATTTTTTATCTCCAGTGCTTAATCCAGTTCTCAGTCAATATTTTTGAATGAAGGTTGTTAAACTCAGATCATTTTCCTCTTTAAACAAACCATATTTTGTCCCCAACCAAAATTTCGTTTATGTGAAGTGTGAATTTTATCATCTGGATAGGCTTGACCTGTATTATATGTTTCTAGAGACATTGTTATGGATTTTCTGCTACAGGGTGGATTTTAGTATTATGTTAGTATAATTAAGCTCCAGGATTAGTAAATTTTCAAGTATCATAAGCTCTTCAAATCAAAGCTATTATATTGAGATAAAAATACCTGAAAAAAATCACAGTGTATGAAAACTAATTACTAAACAATTTCTATTATCTTGAAAATGCTCAGTTATTTCTGTTTATTGCTTTTAAATCTGTCATCGAAAAAAAAGTACGTAGGCTATATGCACCTTTACTTACCTTTCCCTCTTTAAAATGGGAATTGATTAGATTTTCTTTGGGTGAATTAAAACCATTTGATGACTTCTGTAATTATAAATATTTTGCTTCCATAGATATGGTGTGTGGACAATTCGAGCTAAATATAAAGAAGACTTTTCAACAACTGGAACCGCATATTTTGAAATTAAAGAATATGGTAATTTCTGACAATTAAAAGTTTACCTATAAAGAGTTAGTATTTTTGCAATAATTCTTTTCATGAATGAACTTAATGCAAAATCACTCCCAGATGAAGATGAGGCCACTTGCAGGTATGGTTAGAAGTACTGCTCAAGGGGGTGGGAAGAGTTGTCCAAATGCCTAGGCTCTAGTTCTAGCTGCCCTAGGTAACCCTGAACAAGCACACCAGTCTCTCTGGACTTGTCTTCCTCTTTATAGAGCCTCAAGAGACGTAGTCCCCTGAGGAACTTGACTAGTTAAGGTCCTTTCCAGAATTATGATTTTAGGAGAAACTTAAACAATCAGAGTTGAGGTGAACAGAACCTGGTAAGACTAATAGATGATTTACTCAATTCATTACAACCAGTTAGTGACAGAACAAGAACATTTGGATTTCCTTACCCCTAGTCCAGTGCTATTTTCCTTCTAGCTCACAAATTCCTAATACATTGATCCAAAAATTTAAGATATTCTTATTTTGAAATCAATTATATTAATGGACTAATAATTAACATATAAACAGCTTAACCTTTCCATTTCTTGTGGTTGTTTACTAGAGTATTTGTGTGCTCTGATATCAAATTTAACTTTCTTTTTCTTGAAGTCATTTTTTTTATTCCCCAGGAGACTCATAATAATGTGGCGAATAAACAACACGAATTTTAACAATTAACAAACGGTGACAAAGCAAATTTATTATAATGAAACTCAACTTTAAAAATTATAGGCTCCAAATAACATATAATCCTGACTGATCCCCCTTCCTCCAAGTGTTTTTGCTGCTTCTTGTAGATATCTAAAATTCATCCACCTCTTATTATCTGCAGCCACCCATTGATTTTACCAACAGGCTCCCTCCTGGTCTACCGCAACCCCCGCTAATTGCTGTCTCTGCTTCGAAGATATTCTCGCTTGGTATTAGCCAAAATAACCTTGGAATGCAAACTTTGTCATGTTATTTCTCTATTGAAAAGTCCCCAGTATCTCCTCATTCCCACCTCCTTTTCAGCCTCATTTATACCACTCCAGGAATGGTGACTTTGCATTTGATGTTCCACCTGCCTGCAACACCCTCCCTCTCCCTCTTGCCTAGCCAACTCCTACTCACCTTTCAAGTCTCAGTTGAAAAGCCATTTATTCAGTGAAGTTTTCCCTAAATTCTCTTTCCTGGGAAGGATTCCCTGTACTTATTTATATCAGTTTTCATAACTGTCATCTGTCATTTAGGTGTTTGTGTAATTCTTTGTTTATGCCTGTCCTCCCTGCTTGACTGTGAGCTCATTAAGGGCAGGGTTTGTGTCTTGTTCATTGGTATATCACTGTTGGCAGGAGTATGCAGGCTACATGGCACCTAGGTACTGGACGAAAGGATGAAATATTTTCCTCTACTTCATATCCTGGGGAGAACACATCTGCCTTGATCTTTAATAACATAGGAATGCAGCCCAGAGCAACAAATTGCGTTGCTCTTTTTCTTCTGTTTTTCACCATCTAGAAAACACGTAAGCCATATCTGAAGCCAACTATCTCACTTACTCTCCTGTGTCAGTCTTTGTCTACAATATCAAGGTCATACAATCACCCAATTTTCTACTAACTGTTGTGCAGGTTAATAGAATCTGTAAGCCTCAGTATACAGTCTGAGTTAATATAAAGAGAAGACAGTGCCATTTTGACAGGTGAAATTGTTTTCTCTTGGGCAATCAAGATTCCAAAAACAGGAAAAAACCCTCCTTCCTTTCTGCCCTAATTTTTAATTTTGCATGAAAGTTCTTTCTTGTAGCTAATTGTAAGCTCTCTCTTCTTGACTAAAGTGAGAGTTTTATGTTGGAATTTGGAGACTGGATGGATTTTTCTACTAGACAAAAAAGGGAAATATTAAATAAGCAAGAAATTTCTTTTTCCATTTTGAAAGTAATAAACATTTGTTGAGCACGTACTATATTTGCAATTCATGAGAAGGATGAGAGGGGGAGACATACAAAGATAAAAAGAGAATAGTCTTTTTTGTTTCCAGGAGCCAATACTCTAGTGGAGGAAATAATCGATTGCCTATAATAAGTGCTGAAATCAAAGTATAAGTAAAGTGCTTCCAGTACATAGAGGATGGATTGACCTCTGATTGGTAGAATGGGAGGCTCCCCAAAGATAGTGTTGTTGTTGATGATAATGATGACAAGGTGGATGTTGTGCTGATGTAACAGCTTATCCAACTAATCCAGAAATACAGTTGGTTGCTATGATTTAAAGACTATAAATTAAATGGTAATGTTGCCTCTTTGTTTTTATTTTCAGTGATGCCACACTTTTCTATCTCAATAGAAACAGAAAATAATTTCATTGGTTATAAGGACTTTAATAATTTTGAAATTACTATAAAAGCAAGGTAAGAAAGTTTTTTTTTTTTTCAGATTATCTAGCTAAACTGAGTTCCAACTCTGGTGACAGTTGCCCAGAGTGAGATGTGTGATCTTTTTCCAGTTTTATTGAGATATAATTGACATATAACATTGTGCAAGTTTAAGGTGTACAATGTGTTGAGTTGATAGATTTATATATCACTGAGATCTGTGATTTAGTGGCAATGTCTTCCATGACTTTGAAACCGACTGATTGAGAAGACACCATGCCTATAGTTTATTAGCTCATACTGATTTTAGCTGATTCTGATTTTAGCTTTGTTGGTTACTCACCAGAGGGGGGAAAAAAATCCTAAAGATTTAAGTTCAATGTGTATGTTTAGGAACCAGCATGACTTAGGATATTGGGACTGAGATATGAAACCTTCACTTCTTGTCATTTTTAATGGCTTAATCAGCCAGCTAATGCTGCGTAACTACTCTAAGATCCAATGCCTTAAAACCATAGCCATTTACGAGTCAGCTGGGCAGTTCTGCTGACCTGGGCCAGGCCGACTTCAGTGGGGCTCGCCCATGTGCCTGTAGTCAGTTGGCAGGTCAGCTGGGGGCCAGCTGGTTTAGGGAGGTCTTACTCACATGCCTGGCAGCTGGCTAGCAGTTGACTGAAGCTACAAGGATGATTGGACCATGTGTGTTTCTCATCAACCAACTGGCTAGCCTGTAACAGCAGCACTGCTCAAAGAGAGAAAATGGGAGCATAAAAGTCCTCTTGAGGTTTACACTTTGGGACTGGCACACCATCACTTCCAACACATTCTTCTGACCAAAGCAAATTACAAGACCAGCGCAAAGGAAATAGACTCCCTTCACACCCAAGGAGCTGCAAAAGTGGTGGATACATGGGGAGGTGGAGAATTGGGGTTATTTTTGCAAGCAATCTACCACAAAAGCTTAGGTCATTTAAAAATGACAATGTACTGTAGTTATTAATAACATTAACCAATTTATATAACTATATGTGTCAGGCACTTTTGAAAGCACTCTGTATATATTAGCTCATTTAAGCTTTATGAAAACTCTATGAGGTAGATACTCATTACAAATACAAATGTGGGTAGATACCCACATTACAAATGGAAAAACGGAGGTACATAAATGTTAAGTAATTTGCCCAAGATCATACAGCTAGTAAGTCACTTGGCCTGTCTCGTTCCAGAATCCATGCCCTCAAATGCCACCCTATACTGCCTCTCTTACTAGCATTTATTGCTCAAATAGAGTGTTTGTCCCTTAATCTAAACCAGCATAAAAGGCTCACTTGACAGAGAATTGTAGAAATTGACTTCTTTTAATGGAGAGACTTACTTTTTTTGTTCAAACTATGAATAAGGAAAGTTAGCTCTTGCTATAGTATTTGCTGTGCAGAAAGTTTTCTTTATTATTACTTTAATTCTAAACTAAAAAAGGAAATATGCAGTTAGAATTTTAAAAAAGAACATATAACTGTGAGATCGGACATGCTGCTTTTAAAGACATAAAAGAGGATAAAGAGCAGCTCTCCACTGGTATCAAAATCATTGAGGAAGTGATGTGTCCTGTAAGAAAGGGCCCCAGACCTGACTCTTTTGATCTCCTCAAGATCAGTTTTTTTCATCTAGCACATAGTAATAAAAATCTGTACTTTGGCTTTATTATTGTAGCTTTATGAGGATGAAATATAACAGTGGATGGAAGGCACTTTAAAGTGTATCAAGTGCTTTATGTAATTTTGAATTGTTATATTTTATCCAGATTTTATTATTGTAACCCTGTTAGCAAAACAATTTTATGGTATGATTGTTTGACAGATATTTTTATAATAAAGTCATCAACGAGGCTGACGTTTATATCTCTTTTGGAATAAGAGAAGACTTAAATGATAATCAAAAAGAAATGATGCAAAAAGCAATGCAAAGCACAATGGTAAGAGGTTCACTTGTACCTAAAGATCCATCATGAATGCTAGAGATGGAAAGTGACTTCAGAATCATCTAGTCCAATCTCTCATTTTATATAGGTGTGGAAATTGAAACTTAAAATCCTCCGTTGGTTTTTCACTATCCTTAGGATAAAGTTCACTTTCCTTGGCATCAGCTCCCCTCGCCAGCCCATCTCTCCCTTTCTTCTCCCTTGCACTGGTCACTCCAGTTTCTCAAAATTACCCTAGTCTCTCTTGCCTCCAGGTCTTTGCAGAGCTGCTTCTTCTGCTTGGGAATGCTCTTTCCCTTTGTCCCCTCCTGCCTCTTCTTTGCCCAGCTAATTCCTTCTCATTCTTTGTCTCAATGTGGACACACTTTCTACTCCCTCAGGCCTTGAGTCGCTCTCAGTGGAGCACGTTTCACACTTTATTGCAGTGGTTCTCAACCAGGGATGATTTTTACCCCCAAGGGGACATTTGGTAATGTCCAGAGACATTTGTGGTTGTCACAACTGGGGAAGAGGATCATACGGGAACTTAGTGGGTAGAGGCCAGAGATGCTGTGAAACTCCTTCAGGGCAGTGCCCCACAACAAAGAATTATCCTGTCCAAAATGTCAATAGTGCTGAGAAACCCTTCTTATTGTAATGGTTTATTTACTTCTCTATCATTCTCTACACAAAACTCTTTGGGGGTCTGAATCATTCCCATTGTATGCCCAGAGACAGCCTCATTCATGGCAAAAAGTAGGTGCTCTATAAAAATTTATAAGTGAATGAATGAACTCACTGGGAAGTTATTGGTCCATGGTTAAGGGCTAGTGGTTGCTGGAGCTCAGAGTAGAGCCCTGGTCCCCTTTTCTCTAATTCAGTGTTCTTTACATTATACTGTGGATGGTAAGGGTTCATGTCATTTTGCTCACTGCTGCATATCCACATAGTTTGTATCATCAGTAATTTAGCCTTTGTTCTTTCAAGAGACAGTTTTATTTCTTTAAGATATAAATTAAATGCCTCTTTTTAATGCAAGATTCTATGTTAGACGCTGAGATTTAAAGCTACATAAGACAAAATCCCTGGCCTCATAGCACTCAATCTCAGAAGAAAAAAGAAGGCAAAATATATTTTACTGTTGTGGTTAATAATTAAATAATATCATGTGACTTAACCCCATATCCCATTACCCATTGTGTGTTTTTAAATTAGCGTTTCAAGATATAAGCAGCAAAGTACAAAGTAAATATCATAAAACCCCATAAACTCTCAGTTAAGAACAAAAGTAAGCTGAGAGCTCTAGAAAGATGAATGACTCAGTGATTGGAAGAAGTCATCTTTGCCAGCTAGTACAAAAAAGACCTGTGGAATCAAATGATGTTTAAGACTCTTCCGTGTCAAAATTCTAAACAAATAGATTAGAAAATAACATTCTGGGCTTAACTGTGGACTCATTTACTCACTTTAGTGGTGACGATAAAGCATTCCTCTGACATTTGTCTTCAATTGAGAGGCTAGTAAAGGCACATTTTGTTCATTTTTTCCTTATAAATTCTTCTGTGAAATAACTCTTTCATTTTCCCCCTTTAAACAGTTGATAGATGGAATTGCTCGAGTCACATTTGACTCTGAAACAGCAATTAAAGAATTGTCCTATGGCAGTCTAGAAGATTTAAACAACAAGTACCTTTATATTGGTGTGACAGTCATAGAGTCTACAGGTGAGTTTGGTTTTTTTTTAAACTTTCTCTTGGGAAATATTTAGACAGCATATTCAAGGTATAAATAATTTCTACAGTTCTTTCACAGTTTACTTCCTTTTATAGTTAAGTTTTATTTTTTACATCATTAAAAACTGGGATTAGAGTATAGCTGTGCCACCCCCTAGTCACTGTGTCTCTATTGCCTCACTGGCAAGAATGGGATAACACCTGCCCATTTGGTATTCCAAGTGGGTCTGCACCTTATCTGACGTGAACATCTGGCACCCTGATTTTCTCACCCAGTGAGAATCAAAATCAAAGAGATTATGGGTGTAAAAACATTTGATAAATTACCATGCAAATGAAAGTTATTACTACTATCATTGTTTTCGTCCCCTTAGCTGTACAATGATGGAGTTGAACAAAGTGCATCCTAAAGCCCTTTTCTTCTGTAATAGTCAGTAATTCTATCTAAAATTGGAGGTAATGTTTCTAAAATAGATCCAATAATAGCATATCCCTCATAGGGTTATGGTGAGGATCAAAGAGTCAGTATATGCAAAGCACTTAAAACAGCACCTCTTCTTCCTCCTCCTCCTCGTCCTCCCCCTTCCCCTTCACCCTTCCCTCCTCCTTTTTGTCCTCCCCCTCCTCCCTCTTCCTCATCCTCTCCTCCTCCGCCTTTTCCTTCCTTCTCCTCCTTTATCCTCCTCCTTCTTTTCTCCACCTACTTCTTTCTTAGCATTCTTAACACCTTGTCTAGTACTCTTAATCCTCACTCCAATGGTTTTAATAGTTATTAATTATTACTCCAAGTTGGGTTACTTTGTCTTACTTCTGATATGTCTTGATTACTAATGTAACTTATATTTTCAGGTCTATATTTAATCCCCAACCAACCTTGAACAAATAATTTAACCACACTGAGGCCACTTTTTTTTTCAATAAAATGACTGTTAGACCAAATTATTCCTAAGTCCCCTTCCATCTCTTTAAATTTGTCCTTCTGGGGTAGCAGAATGAAGAATTGAGGTAATTATCGAGTTACTAAGCACTTTGTATGCATCTGATGCTCAATAGATGTGGGAGAATGATGATGACTTTATACTCCCTGCCCTGGCTGTGTTTTTGACATTGTTTTAATGTTTCTTTCTTACTTTTATTTTTCTCAATTTATTACAAACAAATTCAGTTTAAGCAATATTTATTAGGTATGCAAAGAGTGCTGATAAATATGCAGGCTTACAAATATTAATGATGCGTAATCCCAGTACTCAAGTGGTTTACAAACAAGCATTAGCTATAAGACAAGTAAACAAAGAACTCTGAACAAGAAGGAATTCCATATGTGCTCTAAGAAAAGTGCTTAATGGTACTGACCTTCAGAAGAAGATGAGCTCCTAGGTGATTGTTGAGCAACCAAGAACGGTGTCCTGAAGATGACTGGTCTTGTCTTGAAAGATAAGTAGGGTTTTGAGGCAGGGATAACAGCCAGGATGAAGTGGGCCACCCTTCACAGAGTGGACATACCAAGAGTGGGAGGTGAAGCTTGACCTTTGAGAATAGCAGATTATTCCTTTCCTGAAGTATAGGATATATATGTAGGGGTATTAGGGATGTAATACTGGAAAGGAGTTTGGGGATACTAGAGCTTTGTATATCACTCTTAATAGTTTAGCTTAAGTTTTAGCTAATGGGTAACAAACACTATTGGGGTCTTGCCAGTAGACCCTCTGGGTTCTCTCTACCTCAAGCTCTCCTTTTATGTCTTCTCCACTTCTCTCCATATCCCTGCTCTCTAAAGGTGAATGCCCTGTAGGGCTTAGTCTCTGGCCTACCCTTTCTTCTCTCCTTAGTCTCTGGCCTACCCTTTCTTCTCTCCTTAATGCCTTATACATATTTAACTGAAACTCAGGCCACTGGTGAAAAGTGGTGTCCCTTCCTCGGTCCAATCCTATTGCTCTACTTCCACAAGGACCATCTCTGCCCACAAGCCTTGTGCGTAAGGCTTTGGAAACTCCTGAGAAGAGTTTAGACTCTTCTCTGCACTGCCCCTCTGAACCAAGACCCATATCCTACTTGCTGTTGGTAAATGAATGAGTGCAGGAATGGAGTGAATGAATGAATGAGTAGGTCTGTGGAGACATATGAACACAAAATAGCTCCCCACACAGATCAGTACACTCCTAAAAAAGGTCAACATAATCCTTGTCATTTCTTTAGGTGGATTTTCTGAAGAAGCAGAAATTCCTGGCATCAAATATGTCCTTTCTCCCTACAAACTGAATTTGGTTGCTACTCCTCTTTTTGTGAAGCCTGGGATTCCATTTTCTGTCAAGGTAGATGATGGGGGGAAACTGCTGAATGTGATTATCTTTTTCTAAAAATATGGGGGTGGCAAACGAAAGAAGGATGATGGAGAGGCAAATCACAGAGGGAACTCGTTCTGTGTGTGAAATCTGCCCCTCCGACTATGTGGTGGGCGGTGGGAAACTGCAAGCCAGCTTCAGCCTTGGGGATGATATCGACCCTTAGGGCAGTATCACTATTTAGTAAGATAGCCTGTGTTAAGCATTCCCTAAATGAGCATTGCATTAAATGATATGTAAATAAAGCCCCATAAGTTTATAGTTCAAAAAACAGTAAAGTTTAAAATTATTTGGCAACGTGCTCTTTAAAAGTCTTAAGACAGAGATAGCATTCCTTGAAAATAAACCCCTTTCTCTCACCATTTTTTACTTCCTGTGTGTCTCTGAGGGCGCATTTCTGTGCTTTTCACTCTGCATTCTCTTTGTACATAACTCTGTCTGATCTCATCTCTCTGTATTGTTCTCCATCCTTTCCATCTTGACACTTTCTGTCTGTCCCTGACTCTTTTCTCTGTTTTTCTTTCTCCTTTACAATATTTTCTCTCCTTCTTCCACTTTTCCTTTTTAAAATGCTGATAGTATGGAGTTAAAACATTCATTTGACCTTTTAATTATATTTTATTGAAGATTAGTATTCTATATTTTATTATATATAATATAAAACATGGTCTATTACATATATGTTTTATTATATTTATAAAATGGACATTTTTATTCCCTATCTTTTACAAAGCTAGAGTAGAATTTTTTTATTCTTTGAAGATGTGTTGCTTTTAAAAATCAACTTTAGGATAATTAAAATGGGTTATTTGTTACTTACCGTAGGTCACTGGCCTTTAAGAGAAAAAAAATTTACTAGACCACAAGCAAGCTTTGGACATGCTTATAACTTCTTATTATATATACAACATATTTAATAATATATAACATATTACTATATAATGCATATGGTAATTTATAATATATTATGGAGTATATTAATATAATATATAATACAAGATCACAAAATATGTCACTATATAGAATTTATTATTTTAAAATATATTTTATATATTTCATATCACATATACAAATAAATAATATAAAATATATCTTTGTGGAAATTCTATATGTCCATATGCATAGCAATGAGAGGTAGAGTTTGAGAAAAAAAAAGATACATTTATTATTTCTCATATCCAAGAGAATCATTCCCAGAAGTGATTGCCTCATTTTTTCCTTTATCCAGTTCTCAACCAATTGAACACACACAGAAATTAAATAGCAGAAGACCTTATCACATCTACTTGGCAGACCTAATGTGATGATATTTATATTCTGAGTCTTCTCTATATACAGGGGAATCCATTCAAGAATGATTTAACTAAATAAGATTAAACCTTTCTATATATAAGCTGAGAAAATGCTTCTTTTTCCTGAATTGAATATGAATAATTTATACATTGGTGAGGAGGAGGGAAAATTATTTCAGAATTGTTATGCTTTAAAAGAAGTGATGAGCTCTTGAAATGAATTTGGACTGTTCTGACAAACAGGTGCAGGTTAAGGATTCACTTGACCATTTGGTAGGAGGGGTCCCGGTGACCCTGAGTGCACAAATGCTCGATGTAAACCAGGAGACATCCGACTTGGAGTCAAAGCAAAGTGTAACACGTTCCAGTGATGGAGTAGCTTCTTTTGTGGTGAATCTCCCATCTGAAGTGACGGTGCTGGAGTTTAAAGTGAGCTGAATTCTCCTGTTAAATTTTCTGGGACAGTGTGTACTTTTGACTGTGTGTTTTGGCCAATGTGCAGAACAAATGCGGCAGATTTTATACATGAGTCCAGTGAACAGTTCCACAATTTTGCATCCAAAAAAAGAAAAAAAAAGCACCAGAGGCAATCTGCAAATTCATTGAATGGTCCTTGAGGAAGATAAATCTATCAATTTTTTATTTGGGGTGAATCATTTTCTCTCATATCTGTAAGATTGTATTAGAATCTAGAAGTATCAAAATAGGTATAGCAGTGGAAATCAGTGATAGAAATATTCTCTGTTTCCCACCCCCCAACTTTTTATCTCTTTTCAGGGCCACAAAAGAGCCAAACGTGGAAGCCTCTCTTTTTTTCCAGCTGTATGAATCACTCTACCTTAGAGCTCCTTAATAGTCTTCTCTCCCAGCAAATAATATTTAGGTTCCCAATCCCAAATAAAAAATGAGTAAGTTAGTAATGCATGTCAATGACCCCAGCAGGCATAGATTCACTATCATCTACTGAGCCCGTATGAAGTGCTAGGCATTGTGCTAACCATTTTGCAGCTGAGGAAACAGAGGCTTTTAACCTTTCTTATGGTTAAATAACTTATCCAGACTTAATAAATGATGGTACTCAAGAGGCAAACCAATGCCTATCTCACTCCAGAGCATGAGCTATTAACCAACCCCTCTGCTGTCGAAGGCCGATATTGGTGCCATGATATCATTTCTGCCCCACTCTGTTTGTAAGCCCTTCTCTGTGCCACGACTTCACAGTGAAACTGGGCCAGAGAGTCTGTGTGATATCCATTCACGACTCCTGTCCCCAGTCCTCAGGACCTCCCCACTGCTACCCTTCCAACCCATAGGAAAAGGAGTCCCCAACTCACCATGACACTTCAGGAAGGGTGCCAATGTTTGTTCCACGAGCATCTTTCTCTCTTCACTTCACCAGACTTTCCCACCATGGCCCACAATCCCATATTATCCCAATTATTGTCCATAGCCTTTGTAAAGTTACTTGATACTGCAGCTGTACAAACACATTGGAGTAATGGATTTCTTTTTTCTTTAGAATTTGGTGTTGTGAATTTTACAAATTTATAAAGCAAAGAAAGGAATTGAAAATGTATGTTTCACGGAAAACATTACGTCACAGTCCATGTATCTTTTTTTACTTTTTTCCTTTTCAGGTCAGGACTGAGGACCCAGATCTTCCAGAAGAAAATCAGGCCAGCAAAGATTACCGAGCAATAGCATATTCATCTCTCAGCCAAAGTTATCTTTATATTGACTGGACTGAAAACTATAAACCTTTGCTTGTGGGAGAACATCTGAATATTGTTGTTACCCCCAGAAGTCCATATATTGACAAAATAACTCACTATAATTACTTGGTAAGTATAATAATGAAAGATTTATATCTATCTATTCCCCCACCTGATTTTCCTTTGCTTATAGAAAAGCGTTAGAATGATCCCTTACATATATTCTTACAAAGCACTTTCAAAAACATCATCTAATTTGATAATCAGTTTTTCAAAAGCCCTTGAGACAGGGCATGATTTTCATGACTACTTCACAGATGAGGAAACTGAGGGACAAAGAGGTTAAAGACTCACTACAGTCACTCAGCTGGGAAGAGGAAGGTGGTGATTAGATTAGACCTGGGAACCTCTGACTCTGTGTTATATGCCTTTCACCAAAGACAGCCTGATTCCTCCATAGAGAGAGCCTGATTAAATTCTCACATTACCTCTGCTCTACTTCATGGCCAAAGATTACACGCCTAGACCCATTTAAAATATGTGCATTTCATTGGAAAAGAGAGGGGACCCAAATCCTGCTCTTAAGGGTTGAGTCATATCATACCTGCTCCAGCAACATCCCTGTTACATCACTTAAATTAAACGGAGGTGTCAGTCAAGGCTGTCAGTGAAAGGTAGGAAAGAATGTAAAAAAAAGATTAAGGGTTTCCTGACAATTACCCAAGAAATGGAATTAATTATTCTGATGATCAGGCCAAACAGGTGCTGATGATTTTTTTCAACAGTTTTGAAGAAGAAATTAAAAAATAAATGAGGACCATACTGACTGATGAATAATTAGGGGACTTGTTTAGGGACTACGTACCAAAACCACATATACAGTCCTGTTCTCTAAGGACAATTTAAGGGATCTTTGAGGACATTTTGGCTTCATATGATTTTTAGGGTTTTTTTTTTTAACCTTACACCTCCAATTTAGAACCTAATCTCTGGCTTTAAAACTTAAGGCCAGAAATTAGGGAAAAATAAAATGCACTCTACCTCCTCATCTATATTTTTTAATCAACTAAACAAGGAGATGTTAATGACAGTGTGATGACTTCAAACAGATTTGAGGTCAAATTTTAGCTCTCTGAATTCGTAGCTAGGTGGTTTTGAACTGAAATCAGTATGACATTTAGTTAATTCCTGAACCTCAGTCCCTTTATCTGCACAATGGAGATAGTATTCCTATCCTTCTGGTTATTATGGGAACTAAAAGAGTTAATTAAATGTAAAGTTCCTGGCACATAGTAGGCCCATACAGTGTTAACTTTCTTTTTCTTTAACATAATTTCTACTCCAGCTCCAAGCTCCATCCTGAAGCAAATGTTTTGTTTTTGTAATTACCGTTGCTACTGCTGTTTATTTTTAGATTTTATCCAAGGGCAAAATCGTTCACTTTGGCACAAGGGATAAACTTTCAGATTCAGATTATCAAAGTATAAACATTCCAGTGACACAGAACATGGTTCCTTCAGCTCGTCTCCTGGTCTATTACATTGTTACAGGAGAACAGACCGCAGAATTAGTGTCCGACTCAGTCTGGTTAAATATTGAAGAAAAGTGTGGCAACCAGCTCCAGGTAAGCCACAAACTGTAAGTCACAATCCAACTTTCTTCTGAATAAAGGGGCTGTAAATGCAGCTATCTGTGAAGTTTTTGTGTCATACAAATGATATTTTCTCTTTCAAATGACCTTATAGGTTCATCTGTCTCCAAGTACAGATACATATTCCCCTGGCCAACATGTATCTCTTAATATGGTGACTGAGTTGGATTCCTGGGTGGCTTTAATGGCAGTGGACAGTGCTATATATGGGGTGCAAAGGACAGCCAAGAAACCCCTGGAAAGAGTTAAGTAGTGCATGGCCTTGGTTACTGGGGTGGCCCTATGCAGTGCTTCACAAAGTGTGGCCACTAGGGTAAGTCGTGGGGGAAGAATTAAGGGAAGACTAGACCTGCTTTTCTGTAATCTACTCAAAACAGTGACTCTTAGGAAGGTAAGCCATCCTCACGTTAGTCTCTAAAGCCCAGGTCTGTCCATTTTTACTTTTCCAAGTATGGAATTAAGCACTTTAAAAACATATGCCATGAGAGCAATTACATTCATGGGCAAAGTGCCATTGATTGGGAGGGTTTGGAGATTTGGGAGCAGGGAGCTTTATAGTAGCAGCAACAGAGAAGAATGAATAGGCAACCACTGGGGGTTTTTTGGGTTTTGTGTCCTTTTTTTACTCATTAAAATCTGTGGCCCAGAAGAATCTGAAAGTGATTCACTTCCCCTAAGTTCCCATTTATCTCCCCTAAGCTCTGCTTCTATTTTCTAGGCTTGAATTTCTTTGAAGGAGGAAGAAAGAACTGAGAAACTATTAAGTTAAAAACATTCAGAAAGGAAAAAACATTTGGGGTCAAAATTAAAACTGGAAAAAGCCTGCCCCCGCAAACAAGTTCTCACCCACTTAGAACCTAGAGCCCTCTTCCCCAAAATACAAGAGATTGTGTTCTTTTTTCTTTTAGCGACTTAAAAATTAGCTTGTTTATTAATTCATTTATTCATATATTCACTCATTTATTCATTTTTGGACATTATATTGATCGCAGTATGCAATCTGTGTACAAAACAGCATGGGGTCGATTTCAAAGAATCACCTCATCAAAGCTTAAGACTTAGTTCTTGATTTAATTTTGAATAGATATGTATTTCTAAATACAAAAGGACAAACTAAAGGAATGCAGTTGGGAAATTTGGTCTCTGCCCATTTGGTAAATGAGTGGGCTGTGCATTTCACAGATTTGTTAGAACCATGTAACAACTTGTACCTTTAGTTTTTCATAGGAATGATTTCCACATCTGAATAGGCTCACCATATTGCCTTTAGTTAATTCCTAAGAATTATTAAATTAACTAACTACCTCTGGACAGGTATTTCAAACTTTAGAGAAGAATGACCTGGGCTGCGGGGCAGGTGGTGGCCGCGACAATGCAGACGTATTCCACCTGGCTGGACTCACCTTCCTCACCAACGCAAACGCAGACAACTCCCAGGAAAATGGTAAAACACCCAGTACTTTTTGTTTATTCTTCAAATTGATTACTGAAATTTACATGGATGATTTGCCTCCCAGACCTCATTTTTGTCCCTCCTCCAGAATATTGTCTACACTGATCTTATAATGACATGACTAGGTAACGCCTCTGTATAAAATGTTTCATTAGCCTTCAAGATAAAGTACGAATTCTTTACTGTAATACTCAAGGCCTTCCACGATCCTCTCTCCAGCTCTTTCCAGCTGTTTCTCATCTCACTCTACATGACCTTATGTCTAAGCCATACAGAACCAAGTTAGTTATGGGTGGCACTAAGCTATTTTACATCTTTGGGCCTTTCCTTATTAGGACTGCTTTCCCTTTTATTAGCCTGGAGAAGCTAGAAGAAGAATCATCTCCTTGATTTGGCCTCTTCCCCATATAGAATTGATCATTGCCTCCTCCTTTAATAGGGGGAATACTATAGGGAGGACTAGATCTATTTTTAGCAGTTCATCACTGTACGTTCTTACACTTAATTACACATCTTGTCTCAGTCACTGCACTGGGAGCTCTTTAAGGGCAAGGACCACATCTTTTTTTTTTTTTTTTTTTTTAATGTTTCTGTTGCCTAACTTTTTTTTTTTTTTAATTAAACCTTTCTTACAACACTTCTTAATTTTATTTATTTATTTATTTTTGCTGTGTTGGGTCTTCGTTTCTGTGCGAGGGCTTTCTCTAGTTGTGGCAAGCGGGGGCCTCTCTTCATCGCGGTGCACGGGCCTCTCACTATCGCGGCCTCTCTTGCTGTGGAGCACAGGCTCCAGACGCGCAGGCTCAGTAATTGTGGCTCACGGGCCCAGTTGCTCCGTGGCATGTGGGATCTTCCCAGACCAGGGCTCGAACCCGTGCCCCCTGCATTGGCAGGCAAATTCTCAACCGCTGCACCACCAGGGAAGCCCAAGGACCACATCTTAATCATCTTCTTTCTGTGGTTTTAAAATTGTTCATAATTATACATGATACTATTATTTGCAGTGATATAAACACCAAAAATAATTAAAATACCATACCTAACAGAAACATGGCTCACTCTAAAAGCTTAGAGATTTCCTTGTAATCAGTGGATCAAAAAGGTTGCAGGGGGGCTTCCCTGGTGGCGCAGTGGTTGAGAGTCTGCCTGCCAATGCAGGGGACACGGGTTCGAGCCCTGGTCTGGGAAGATCCCACGTGCCGCGGAGCAACCGGGCCCGTGAGCCACAACTGCTGAGCCTGAGCGTCTGGAGCCTCTGCTCCGCAACAAGAGAGGCCGCTATGGTGACAGGCCCGCGCACCGCGATGAAGAGTGGCCCCCACTCGCCGCAACTGGAGAAGGCCCTCGCACAGAAACGAAGACCCAACACAGCCAAAAATAAACATAATAAATAAATAATAAATTAAAAATTAAAAAAAAAAAAAAAAAAGGTTGCAGGATTCAAAACCAAATTCAGATCAAACAAGTCAAACTGTGTGACAATAGATTGTGAGCTCCTCTAAAAACAAGTCACATTGAGATGTGTGGTGTGCGGTGCCTTGTCGAAAGCAGGCTCTCAGTATTTGTTGAATGAATGACGTGAATGTTTTAAAAAGTTAAATAATTTCAGGGAATTTTGTGGTTTTTGAGATTTTATCTCCTTTTTCCCCTTCTTTTTCTTTATCTTTTTAAAACAGATGAACCTTGTAAAGAAATTCTCAGGCCAAAAAGAACGCTGCAAAAGAAGATAGATGAAGAAGGTACTCTAAAAGTTTCATGTGATTGTCGAAAGGTTATGATCGTGTCATTCAAAAGCTGGAGAAAAGTAAACATTATCTAATTTCTCCTAATTCAAATAGAATGGGTGAAAAGAAAGATATGTACAGACATCTAGCTCACCACCCCTGGAAAGGTTAATCCAAATTAATCCAATAGTTCATTTGCCATAACCTTAATCTGAGGGAATAAGTCTTTGTTATTTCTATCTCTAAAATATAAAAGATTAACTTTTATTTGTCACAAATATTTCCTCTCTGCAAACTTCATCTAGTAATTAAAATCACATTCTTCCATTTTATTCTAACAAAATCCATGATTTAAGTAACTTTGAGATATACCTGGACGTCTATCTCTTATTGCATGCATTTAACAGTTAAGAGTATTTTAGATTATTTGGTGGGGGGGAAATAATCCCAACAGAAATTATTTTTAAGTATTATTTAAACAGAGATATGATAATTGGCAATGTTACAATAGAAAGAACATTGAACCAGGAGTCAGTGCCCTGAGCTCAACTAATAAGATGTTTATAGTAGTACAATAATACTTTCCATCTGTATATGAGTCATTTTAATTCTAACCTTCATTCTAAGTTTTAATGATATGAAAAGAGAGATACTGATTAATCGAAGCACTTATGATGAGGAAAGATGCCACTGGTGAAGAAATGTTTGAAACCACAAACCACAAGAAACGTTTGAAAACAATAGGATATTTAGCTTGAAGAAGAACATACTTGTATAGTGATGGTAACTATCTTCAGATATTTGCAGGCTTCTCAGATCATTAACTTATTTTACTCAAAGGGTGCTGAACCCAAGGCGCCAGTTTCAAAAGTCAGTCCTCAGCTTAGTTGCAGGAAGCCCTTAACCATTTAGTGCAAATCAGAGTGGACTACCTTATGGGGCCACATTCTCCCATTCCTAGGGTAGTTCCAAAGTGGGGCTGGACAGTCAACTAGCCATGGCTGTTGTGGGGCTGGGGTCCTGTGACAGCAGAAATCCAGTATCCCTCAAGAGCCTTTCTAAGCCTGAGATGTTTTGACTCTATGCATAATCAAGGGCACTTGAATTATTACCATTTCAGCTGCTAAATACAAATTTGCAAAGTTGAAGAAATGTTGTTATGATGGAGCCTATCGTAATGATGATGAAACCTGTGAGCAGCGAGCCGCTCGGATTACGATAGGCCCAAGATGCGTCAAAGCTTTCAAGGACTGTTGTGCCATCGCAAGCCAGTTCCGTGATGAAGAGCATCATAAAAATATCCACTTGGGAAGGCTACGTAAGTTTGACATTTTCTATTGGAAAATATGGGGAGCTTGATGTAATTTTATGCTTCCGAAAAAGGTGGTTTACATGCTCTATTTAAAACGGAAAGTAGAAAAGATAACTTGCAAATGCTGTTAAGAAAAAAATTTTGTTGTCATTTTTGGGAATCAGAAGAGGTATATATAATACAGAGTAGAGTGCACTAGTCCATAGTCAAGACCCAGGCAAGTTTGAAGCTGACTCATTCTATAAACGTGAATGATTATTTATCCTCTCTGAGCCTCAGTCTCCTCATTTTTAAAGCAAGAAGCTTGGGCCAGGTGATCTCTAATATGCCTTTTTTTAAAAAAAATAAGTTTATTTATTTATTTATTTTTGGCTGTGTTGGGTCTTCGTTTCTGTGCAACGGCTCTCTCTAGTTGTGGCAAGTGGGGGCCACTCTTCATCGCGGTGCGCGGGCCTCTCATTATCGTGGCCTCTCTTGTTGCGGAGCACAGGCTCCAGACGTGCAGGCTCAGTAGTTGTGGCTCACGGGCCTAGTTGCTCCGCGGCATGTGGGATCCTCCCAGACCAGGGCTCGAACCCGTGCCCCCTGCATTAGCAGGCAGATTCCCAACCACTGCGCCACTGGGGAAGCCCTCTAATATGCCTTTGAGTTCTAAAATTCCATGGTTCTGTGATATTACAACCATTAAAAATTCTGTTTATACCTATACTGACCACATATAGCAAAAGATTTCTAAATGTAGCATAACCTTAAATGTACTCACATAAAGTTGAAATCTTATTTCAATTTCAACCACAATATACATTTTCAGAATTTATAGAACTCTCATTAACATGTTTTCAGAACTTTTAGGACTTTCAATTCATTTATATACAGTCAAAACAAACAAAAGCAGAGTGACAGATCCTGTTTGATTGTTTTGCTTAACAGTATGTCTTTTGTTGTTGTTGTTGTTACTTTTTTTCTTTTTTTCAAAATTTATTTATTTATTTATTTTTGGCTGCGTTGGGTCTTCGTTGGCGTGCACGGGCTTTCTCTAGTTGCGGTGAGCGGGGGCTATTCTTTTGTTGTGGTGCGCAGGCTTCTCGTTGCGGTGGCTTCTCTTGTTGCAGAGCACAGGCTCTAGGTGCGCGGGCTTCAGTAGCTGTGGCACGTGGGCTCAGTAGTTGTGGCTCACGGGCTCTAGAGCGCAGGCTCAGTAGTTGTGGCGCATGGGCTTAGTTGTTCCGCGTCATGTGGAATCTTCCCGGACCGGGGCTCGTACCTGTGTCCCCCGCATTGGCGGGAGGATTCTTAATCACTGTGCCACCAGGAAAGCCCTTAACAGTATGTCTTAAATGTCATCATTCTGAGTGGGTACATTTCTGCAGAAATAAATTCTTGTGGCCATTTATCAAAACCAGGTTATTAGATATATTTAGGCTGTTTTCAGAGTTTTGCTTATTACACGCAGTATTTTTTATGAACAATCTAGTACATATCGATTTTTCGTGGTCCAGTTTTTCAACTCTAATCATCTGGGTTGGCATCAGCTGCCTGGAATTCAGCCTCTGTAGCTCCCTCCTCTCTGTCCCTTGTTCTAGACAGCTTGGCCTCCCAAACTCCCGTGGGTGGTGTTGCAACTCTGCCAGGGTCTGTATGGGTTTCTCTCCCTGCTCTAAAGCCTGTAAACTGCCTCCAGACAGTAAACCTGGATAATTTTAGGGTTCACCCAATCTGTCTCCCTTTTCTCAGGGATCACTGCCCTGGCTCACTTATGGTCTAATATTTGAAAGCTGTTGTGTCTGGTTTTCTAGTTTTTTTAAGGCAGAGGGGTAACTCCAGTCCCTATCAGTGCATCTTGGACAGAAGCAGACATTCTGTCCATTTTTATTAAAGAAAATATAAATAAATTTCTGAGGTAAGGCAGAGAATCATATAAACCTCCCTATTTTACAAAATAAAAACAATTATGCAATTTTTAAAATGCAAATAACTTTATAGACTAAATTAGTATCTTGTATAATTTCCGGAACATGAAACATTTAGCAATTTAAAAAACAAATTATTAAACATATTTTTATGCTTTATTCATTTTGTCAGTGCCACTAGTGGAGAAATCCTAAGGCCTTTATTGTTCTATTTTGAAATCACTAAACAAAATGTTTCATTGACCTTTCCGAAAATGCTTAAGCTATTGATTAATGTCCGTATTTTAAAATTCAGCTCTAAGTAGAATTTATGCTGTTTTTCCATAATCAAATATACTTTTTCCCCCAGATATAAAGACTCTTTTACCAGTAACCAAACCAGAAATAAGGACTTATTTTCCAGAAAGCTGGTTATGGGAAGTTCATCATGTCCCCAAAAGGTATTACGTTTCTTTGACATTTCTCTGAAAAATATGGGAAGATGCAAATATTCTGACCAAAAATCTGGAAATTACCCATTTCCCAATATTTTATTTAAGAGTTAAGATGATACCACCATTGGGTCAAATTTTATTTTACTTCTTTTTTTTTTAGCGTGTGATTTCTTCTAATAATTGGTTCCAGGTCATGATGAACTCTTGGGGAAGAAGGGTACCATTCCATTCAACTTCATTCCATTTCAGGTAGCCTTTACCAAGCACAACTGTGTGCTTTACACTGCATTACGCAGCTGTTTTCATCCTGAAATATCTGTAACTACAAAACAAACATTGATTTATAGGGGAAAGGTTCTTTTCTTGTTAAAGTCCTTTATTCAACACATGTTTATAGAATGCCTACTCTGTACCAGGCACTGAAAACAGTGCCCCTTCCCTGAGTGTCACCCTTCCTCAGGTCGGCGGGGCGGGGGGTGGGGGGGTGTTGAGGGGTGGGGCTCAAAGCACAGACTTTCCAAGGAGCCATCAAGGCAGTGAGTTCAGGGCCTGACATCCGACTTCTAATGGGTCTCCTGGCCTCTACCCTTGTCCTGCCTGATTCCTCCTCCACAGTGTTGTCCACTTCATCTGACATTGCCCCTTGGCTAGCATTTCCCCTCGCAGATCTTTCCACTACTGTCCCCCACCCAGTGATTGGATGTATTGCCCCTCTCAATGAACTCTGTTGCACATATCACACAATATAATGATGTCCTGTTTACCTGACTGTCTTCCACATTAAAATGTAAATACTTCCAGGGCAAGGACTAAATTCAGGTTAGTTTTATATCCAGGACCTGGCATAGGGTCCGGCTTCTAGAGGCACTAAAATAAATTTGTTGAATCAATGCACACTGCCTCTGAACTTTTTAAAAGTTTTATTGGTACAGTTATTACAGTGAATCGCAATTTATATACTGAACTATTTCTTCCACTAGACCGTGAACGGCTTGAGAGCAGGACTGTATCTATGAGTGCTGTGTACTCAGTATTTAGTGCTATGCTTGACACAAAGTTGGTGCACAATAGCTGTTTGTTGAATGAGTATAAGCTTGATCTTAATCAGAAATGTTTAGTTATATCAACTTTGTTATGAGCAGTGTTAAGATGCATTAGTATTTTGCTTCCCTATTTTAGAGCATACTACACAATAAACATAATTTTTTTCTTTTAATTGTATGTTTTGAATTTGCAATGTTTCAAAGACATCCTTCTGAATTTGAATTCTCATCATACAAGTGAAATATCTAAAAACATGGAATGAGTATAAGAGTTACTGAATAAACTTTTCTTGCCTGATTTTTCTTTAATACCTGATGTGATTTTGTTCTGTTGTGATTTTTTTCTTTCTTCTAAAGTAGTGTGAAGCAAGAATTCTGTTAATGCAAGCTGTCAATTTGGGTTAATCAATGTTCCGCTGTATTTGAATATATCAACATTTTAACTTTCAGAAACCAGTTGCAGTTTGTGCTACCTGATTCTCTAACTACTTGGGAAATTCAAGGTGTTGGCATTTCAAATAGTGGTAAGCAAATTGAAGTTATATACTCACTTAAGGAATGATTTGATTTGGCAAAATGCAGTTTTTTGTTATTGTCTTTTTAGTTTACCCAGGACTTAGGTGGTGTCATTTATTAAAACCTATTTTTAATGTATTACAAAGAGACTTAGATGTGCCCACATCATGGACTGTATCAGTTTCTTCTTTTGTTCTTCTATTAGTCATCATTTTATAAATACTGATGTGAAGCTCCCATTTTCCTTTGTATTTTCTCAGTGAGTAGAAGATTCAGTAGAGTTAGAGAAAAATATATAATGTCTCTCCTGGACTAGTGCCCTTTTGTGGTGATTTAGTGCAGACACTTTATAAATAACTTCAGGCTTGGCTTGTTTGCTCGCTATATTTTGTTCTTATAAATCTTGGTTTCCACAATCAAAATTTTATGCCCATTAAACGGAACCAATCATGAATATCTAAAAAAGAGATTTGGTGCTTTAGTTAATAAACATTCTCACGCCTTAAATAGAATTAAATATTTGTTGGACAAATGAAGTTTTCTGTTAATACCAATAATTACTGAATGAAGAACAATGATAAAAGAATAGATCTTAAAAGTTCTTACCACAAGAAAAAAAATTTGTAATATGTGTGGTGGTGGATGTTAACTAGACTTATTGTGATGATCATTTCACAATGTATACAAATATCGAATCATGTTGTACACCTGAAGCTAATATAATATTATACGTCAATTATAGCTCAATTTAAAAAAATCAGTGAGTAGAAAATTCAAGGACATGGGGTGTTAGGGCAGAGAAAAACATCATCTAACTTTCGTTTTTTCCTTGAAGCAAAGCAAATCTGAGACATTTTAGTACTAATAAGGCATTATGGGAATTCCCTAATATGCTTCAACTTTGCTTTCACTTTGGGCTGAAGGTATATGTGTTGCTGATACTCTCAAGGCAAAGGTGTTCAAAAGTGTCTTCCTGGAAATGAATATACCATATTCTGTTGTACGAGGGGAACAGATCCAATTGAGTGGAACTGTTTACAACTATAGAACGTCTGGAATTCTGGTAAGTATTTATGGTATGTTCAAATAAATGGAAAAAATGAAGATGTCCCTGATTTTCTGAGAATTCTATTAATGGAATTATCACGTACACACACACACAAACTCAACTCAGTGAAGGGAAGAAGAAAAGAAGAAGAGTTAAGATAACTATTCATACAACTCCAATTCAATGAAGAATACAAGTCCTTAAGATAATCAATGTGCTGTGGAGGCTCAGAGAAAGATGAGCTTACATTTGGTTCATTCATCACCCTGATCTCTTTACCTCTAACAACCCTTTCCTTTCCTCCATTTTAGCCATTCACACTCTTCACCTTGCAGATCTTGTCTTCCCCCCCGGAAAATTTGATTTCAAACATCTCACCAACTGACCACCTCCTACCTATCCTTCTGACTCATTAACCTTGTTACTTTGTAGCTACGGTTCTACAGCATCATTGAAACCTCCAGCTCTTTGACTCCATTACTTTTTATTCTTCATTAGCCTTCTTATGCTAAAGTCTTTACTTCACTCCTTGTTCAGTTTAGAATTCATAAGCCATCATTATAGCCTCACGGATTAAAAACATGTCAACTCCCTTGATCCCCTATTGCTCTGGGGTACACTCTGTGAAAAACTCCAGCCATGGCCAGACCCACCATTTGTCTTCTTTTTGCCAACACATTTCTAAACAGAGTTATACATTAGGCTGTCTGATTTCTCTTGAAAATCACAATCACAAAATTTTATATAGGAACTCAATGCAGTCCGAAAATCTGACTCTATTTTTTTTTTAAAGCTCTAATTTTATTCTTAGACATGAGTATTTCAGTGGTCTCCAAAAATTTCGCTTACAGCTCCCTAAATCTTTTTGGAAAAACTAAGTACCCCATTGGCACATTTTTAAATTGGCATCTAAAATTTTTCATCATAAATTCAAAAAAATATGCAAATTTATAACTTCGGGAATACTTGAGTATTGATATTTTAAAAATAAAACTGTTATATCAAACTTTTAAAGGTATACAGCAGAATCTAAATACCATAGCAATCCATTTAAAAATACCCGAATAAACTCGTTAACAACAGATTATATACCATTCCTTTTATCTGTGAACTCATATTTCCATTCCACTCTCCTAGTGTTATGTATTTTACACTTGAATGTTTTCTATCGATTACTCTCTCATACTTTGATGCAACAAAAATATGTACATACACTGAAATTGAATTATTATTATTTTTTTTAATTTATTATTTATTTATTTATTTATTTATTTATTTTTGGCTGTGCTGGGTCTTCGGTTCGTGCGAGGGCTTTCTCTAGTTGCGGCAAGTGGGGGCCACTCTTCATCGCGGTGCGGGGACCGCTCTTCATCGCGGTGCGGGGACCGCTCTTCATCGCGGTGCGCGGGCCTTTCACTATCGCGGCCCCTCCCGCTGCGGGGCACAGGCTCCAGACGCGCAGGCTCAGCAGCTGTGGCTCACGGGCCCAGCCGCTCCGCGGCATGTGGGATCTTCCCAGACCAGGGCTCGAACCCGTGTCCCCTGCATTAGCAGGCAGACTCTCAACCACTGCGCCACCAGGGAAGCCCTTGAATTATTTTTAAGTTTTATGATTATAAGACTCTAAGTGTCAAATAATTGCTTGCTGATCTAGTTAAAAATGTATTCAGGTTTTGATAAGTATTATCCTGAATTTATAAATTACTGTAAGGGAAACTGACTTGTCTACAATACTGAATTTTTTACATCTCTTCATTCTTTTGCTTTATGTACTAGATCAGGGGTCAGCAATCTATGGCCCATGGGCCAAAACTGGCCTGCTCCCTCTTCTTTTATGGCCTATAAGATAAGAATGTTTTTCACATTTCTAAAAGGTTGAGGGGGGGGGAAGTAGAAGAAGAATATTTCATGGCACATGAAAATTATATGAAATTCAAATTTCAGTGTCCATAAATAAAGTTTAAAGCCACACCCATTTGTGTAGGTATTATCCATGGCAGAGTTGAGTGGTTGTGACATAGACCGTATGTAGTGCTTTCATTATATTGCACTACTGCTCAGAGCACCACAAAGTGCAATGACATAATTATAATTAAACAGTGTTTTAAGTGTCACACATCTCATGGTACTGCCATATTTTATTTAATTTTTAAATTATCAGTGCAGTATTCATCATATCAAAACAAGAAACAAGAACATCTGAGATATCTCAGGGTGATTACTGATTAATTACCTTTCCTCTTGAGTACAGATCACACTTTCCTATTTCTTTACATCTAGTAACTTTGCATTGACCCTTGGACTTTCTTAATGAAATGTTATAGAGACTCTGGATTCCATTACGATCCTCTGAAGAGCTTTCATCTTGGTTTGTGTGTTTTAGCAGGCAGTTGGCTGAATCAATCTCAAACTTTGAAATCTCAGTTCAGTTCCTTTAGCCTTAGCTGGGATGCTTAGAGTCTGTGCTGTGCGTAGTTCAGGGGTTGACCAGGTTTGAGCAAAGTTTATATGCTGAACCTGGAGGTCCTTCACTTTTCCACTGTGGTGGCTGCGCCATACTCTGTCCCCTGGTTCTTTAAGCCAATAAGATGGCAGGTTCTACTGGAGGTTTAGCTACTCCTTAAGGGACAAATGGTGACTGTCCTCAGGTTAAAACTGTAAAAATATAGGACCCTCACACAGTGTCCCTCCTTTCTTCTGAGTGTCACCTTCTCTTCCAATCTCTAGTGCCTTCAGGTAGTTTTTGTTTTTTTTAAATACGTATTTTGTCTAGAGCTTATAGTTATTATTTGCAGAAGAGTTATCCAAGTAGGAGCTACTTGGCTATTTCTGAAAGCAGAACCACTGCCGGAGTTTTTGGTTTTTGGGTTTGGTTTTTTTTTTTTTTTTTTTGATATTTGATATCAGTTTCAAAAGTTGCTTTCTATCTCAATTTACTAAGAGTTTTTATAATGAATTCATGTTGAATTTGATCAAATCACTCTTCTGTATCTATCCTTACCTACCCTACCCCAGCTCTCCAGGGGGAATCATTGGCCTCAGGTGACCCAAAAGTCTTCTTTAACTCCTGCCTCACCCACCCTAGCTGTTGTGTTTCCCAAGAAGATAGTTAAGAGGGAAAAGGAGCTTGCCATTTTTGAGAAATTCCTCAAAATTAGTTGTTGAATGTTGTTACTCTTCCTTGTTTACCTGCTTGATTTATTCTGGATCTTACAGATTTATTATTTTGGGTATAGTTCTGTCAGTTCACTAGATTTTGGAGAGGAGATGAAAAATATTCACTGTTTGAGCCAGAAGTCAGTAGGTATCATTATTATCCCCATTACAAAGATGAAGAAATGGAGGGTCATGCAATGTGCTCTTGTCACACAGGAAGTGGCAGAGCCAAGATTTGAACCTAGGTCTTTCCGGAGCCAGAGTCTGGCTGTATAACGGGGTACAAGTGGGAAGTTAATAAGAGGCAAGATTGGAAAAGTTGGTCGGGGGCATATTAGGCAGGACCTTAAATGCCAAGAGATGGAGTTTCCTGTCTTTCATAAAACCATTTATTGAATACCAAAGGCTGAGCTATAAGATACAAAGATGAATAAGACACACAGAGTGCCTGAGCCTGGGCTCCCACTGCTTAAAATATAAACATGTAAAGAGACAGTGTAACAAATGCTATCATGACAACATGAACAAAGAACTTCAGTAGTGTTGTACCCGATTTAGTAGGTAAGAGTCTAAGGGAGGTTAGATGTTTCTGAGCCAGTGTTGAGCTTTCTAGACATCCTGTCACATTGCTAAGCTCTATGGCAACTGGTTTGTGTGTTTTAGAAAATCTGAAATGAGCTTTCTCTACAGCCTTGGAATCTAAGGGATTATTTAACGAGTACCAGGGGAGAGATTTTGTCCAGATGAATGTAATCAGGGCGTGCTTTCCTTATCATAAAATGTTTTGAAGTAATTGTTCACTGGTGATATTTCAGTTCTGTGTTAAAATGTCTCCCGTGGAGGGAATCTGTTCATCGGGAAGCCCAGACATTGACCCTCAGGGGAAAAGTTCCTCCAAATGTCTGCCCCAGAGAATAGAGGGCTCCTCCAGCCACTTGGTGACCTTCAGCGTGCTTCCTCTGGAAATCGGCCTCCACAACATCAGCTTCTCACTGGAGACTTCTGATGGAAATGAAATCTTAATAAAAACATTACGAGTGGTGGTAAGAAAATATGCTTTTTAAAAATTCTTTCAAAAACACTTTTTTCTTTCTGAAAAAAAAAGTTATCAGCAGCTCATGCTTAAGTGATTCAGAAAGAGACACACAGAGAAAATGATAACACAAACATAACAAAATGCTAACATTTGGGGGAACCTGGGTGGAGGTTATCTCAGATATTTTTGGACTATTCTTATAACTTTTCTTTAAGTCTGAAATTATGTTTTTAAAGTTTAAATAAAACAATGATACTTGCTCATTGTAGAAAGCATGGAATACTGAAAAACCACAGAGAAGAAAATTAAAACCACCAAAAACCCCTACAACCAGAGATACCCAATTTTAACATTTTGGTGTTTTGAAATCTGTACCAGACATTATGCTAAGTACTGGAGCTACAGCAATAAATAAGATAGGATCCATGCATTTATAGTTTAGAATCTATAGTCTAGAAAATTTTCCATTTTGTAAATGAGTAAACAGGCCAAAAAAGGAAGAAAACTATCATTTCTTAAGTACTGTTTACCCACACAGTCTGTTGAGTGTTTTCATGTTATCTCATTAAGATTAAGATTCTTGGCAAGAATGTTAATGACAGAACTGGGTCTTCCGAGGTCTACATTCTCTGAGTTCTGTTTTCAGCCATGAAATTCACTTCAGTAAACATGTATTGACTTATTTTGCACAAGGCACATCTATTTCCTATGCATCTTCGCATGGTTGTTCCATGCACAGATTCTGGAACCACACTGCCTGAGTTTGAATCCTGGCTCCACTACTCCCTAGCAGTGTGACACAGGATAAGTTTCTTGATCTCTCTGGGTGTCAGTTTCCTCATATGTCACATGGGAGCTCTACTCCATAGAGTATTTTTGAGGTTAAATGAGCTAATACATACAAAGCACTTAGATCAATTACCTGGCTTATAATAACTTCTATTTAAGTATTTGCTCTGATCATCATGCAAATAGCCAGAAAATCTTATTCCTGGAGGTAGACAAATAAGTATTTAAACATACTTTGCCTTCTCCAAAAAAAAAAAAAAAGGATTTTTTAATTGGAAAAGTAGTCAAGTTGATTCAAGCATTCAGGTCATATAAATTTAATTACGTTCTTAACTGAATGATTTTTGCCTTTATTTTAGCCGGAAGGTGTCAAAAGGGAAAGTTATGCTGGCACTACTCTGGACCCAAAGGGTATCTACGGTAGGCAAAATGAGTTTGTATTTTATATGTTGTCTTTTGCCCTAGAGAGATGTGTAAGCTGAAACACTATTTTTAAAAATGTTAGTTGTCTAGAATCAGAAATATCCACTTCTTAGTTCACTGCCATTTTTGATAGCATGTGTTATATTATAATCTGGATGGGCTTAGAACAAAGAAAAATAATCCCATTCGGTTTCTGTTTGTTTGTTTGTTTTGCTGCATGGCGTGCCTTTTGGGATCTTATTTCCCCACCAGGGATGGAACTCAGGCAGTGAAAGTACCAAGCCCTAACCACTGGACCGCCAGGGAATTCCCAAAGTAACCCCATTAGTTTTAAATACAAAGCATTGAAATAGTAATCATTGCATGACTTCCCTTATATATTAGTCATTTTACCATTCTATCCATCACAATAATAATTTATAATAGTTTCTTTTAGAACCATCAGTCCAAAAACACCTAAGAAAAAGTCATTTACATTCTTATCTAACATGCATTATTTGAAAACACAATAATGCTGATAAATTACTTAACAAAGCCATTCCTCATTGTTCCTGCTTCCTTGCTTTTCCTCCAGTTGAGATATTCTGAATCTTCCTTTTTTTTTTTGAATCTTCTTAAAGTTAGAATTGTGCAAACATTTGAGCACTTCATCAAGGCCTAAATACCTCCGTATTGATGAAATTTAGAATGTTTTCAGTTAACAATTCTTTTCACCAAAAAAAAGACAGACTACTGTAGTTCTTATTAAATGGTTGAAATTTACCTTATTGTTGCATTGTATCATTCTTCTTTTCTTTCAGTGCTACAGCAATGGAAAAAAAAAAAGTTTTCTTACAAATCAAGACCACTGTACTCAGAGTGCTATTTCCTCTAGGAAAGCAAAGAATTAATATTTACATTTCTAATCAGCTGAGTCCCATAAACTGAATAAGGATGACTTCACGCAAACTTTTTTCTCTAATTTTATCTTCACACAGACCTCCTCCCAGCCTGGGAGGGATATATGGGGAGTTATATGACAAATTCTGAGGTTTTGGCCTCATGCAGTCACATCACACCTCAGAGCCACTGCTTCCTTTGTCTTCTCTTTCTCTTCCCCCTTATGCCTGCTATACTAACGTTATTGCAAACAGCTTTCCAAAACAGCCCTGTCTTACCCATCCCAGGTGTGAACATCAGGCCCACAAGATGGCAATGATCTTTTATCGGGGAATAGATCTCTCCATCAAAAATCTTGGTTAATAAAAAAGACTCTATGCCTCTTTCCAATCTTGTCACATGACTTTTTTCCTTTATCATTTTAGACAACTTAGATTCAGGCAACTTTGTTACTTTCCAGAGTGCTAAATAGGGTAAAGATGACAACCAATTCTGTCCAGTTTATTTCAGAGATTTTATTAAATAGTTCCAATCTGTGTATATTGGAATTGCTATACTGCTATGACACTTTACAGAGTTTTTTTTTAAAAGACTAAAAAAACGTATTTGGAAAAGTAAACAGACAATAATGTTAGAGGAAATCTGAGAAAAATATCAGTGAGGGAGAATGAGGTATCAGAACAAATTGTAAAGTGATAGTAATTAAAATTATGTGACATCAGTTTAAAAAGAGACTAAACACAGAAACTCAATACACACGACTAGCCCTAGCCTTTGGTTCCTGCTTTCTCTGCCTGACAAGCTCTCTCCCCCAATTCTTCTTGTATCTCAGATAAAGAGAGTTCAGCTCCTCACCCACCTCAGTTCTCAGCACATCATCATCATTGGTTTGGGCAGGCCCCTCTCATGTTTTATTTTCTCTCCTCATGCCTGACCTCCACTCCCATTTCCCTTCCTTCAAATGCCCCCAATCTAATATGCTTGAAATATGTCTTAGAATATGGAGGAAAGGTTGTTTTGTGTGTGTATGTTTTTTTAACATATAAAAGGTATTGTGCTATAGGTCCTGTTCTAGTTCTTAAGTTTTTAAACACAATACTCTGTTTTAAACAAATATTTCTATTGCTATACATGCATTTAACTCACTGCTTCTACACAATATTTTAGAGTGTATTCTGTTGCCAAACTCAGGTTCGGCTGCTTACCGCTCAAAAGGCAATAATTTGAGAGGCAAATGTCAATAGAAAGGAAAGATGCTTTAATCAGAGAAGCCAGCAATCTGGGGAGAAGGTAGACTCGCATCCCAAGACCAACTCCAAAGTTTCTGCTCAGCCATTACAGTTTTTAAAGGAGAAGGGGGGAAGAATCTCAGTGAATCATCTAGGCAGGAGGTTGAATTCTGCATCATTCTCCATTGTGTGCAGACTGGCTGACTCTTCAGATGTTATCTTGGCCATGTGATTTGCCTTCAGGATTTCTAAAGGGGCTGTTGGGGGTAGAGAGCTAGTCATTCTTATTTTTTTTTTCTTTTTGATTTATTTATTTTTGGCTGAGTTGGGTCTTCGTTGCTGTGCGGTGGGCTTTCTCTAGTTGCGGTGAGCAGGGGCTACTCTAGGTTGTGGTGCGCGGGCTTCTCATTGCAGTGGCTTCTCTTGTTGTGGAGCACGGGCTCAAAGTGCGTGGGCTTCAGTAGGTGTGGCACGCAGGTTCAGTCGTTGTGGCTCGCGGGCTCTAGAGCGCAGGCTCAGTAGTTGTGGCACACGGGCTTAGCTGCTCCGTGGCATGTGGGTCTTCCCGGACCAGGGATCAAATCCGTGTCCCCTGCATTGGCAGGCAGATTCTTAACCACTGCGCCACCGGGCAAGCCCTTTTTTTTTTAAATTTTTATTTTATATTGGAGTATAGTTGATTAACAATGTTGTGTTAGTTTTGGGTGTTCAGCAAAGTGATTCATTTATATGTATACATGCATCTATTCTTTTTCAAATTCTTTTCCCATTTAGATTATTACAGAATATTGAGCAGAGTTCCCTGTAGAGCTAGTCATTCTTTAACTGCTTAATTCTTCATTTTTGCTTCTTTTTATCTAGGAAAAGAATCAACAGGTTCTTTGATTCTTTGCATGGTGTGCATTCAGGAGAGCATAAGTTAGGAGTTAGGTCAAACTGCCTAGTGATCTCATTCCTATAATTAGGTTCTTTTAAGGTTAGAGGGGGATAGAAATGGACAAACAGGAAAGGGGCAAAAGAGCTTCTTTCAATTCCCCACTGTCAAACATAATTCCATTTCTATGGGATCAGGGGTGAAGCTCCATCTTCTGTAACTTTCTTCATGCTGACATAGGGCACCATATTCTCAGAGTGGAAAATGTCAACATGGGTCTGTAGCATCTTCGCTGACAATTTTAGTTGCCTGCTTACATATATGGGCAGAGCAAGATACAATTATTTTGATGCCCACAAAGATATAGTTTATTATGAGCAATAATGTTAATCCCATTCTCTTGAGGCCAGTTCTTGGAATTGTGCTAGCCATAGATTCAGTACTGCTCAAGATGGAGCAGCTAATGTCATGGCTACAGTCTGGTCCTCATGCAGTTAGCTTTTTTCCTCTGGGGGCAGTTACAGTATCTGTAAAACAACTCAGGAATGTGCATCAGACACTCAGTCTGTGACTATTGTCCTAATCATTAACTGCTCATTTTTGTACTTGGGGGCCCTGCAGGGTTCTGCTCAGTTCCAATTCCACCACAATTTTACTTACCCATCCCCTAGTGACAGGTTCCCCACTACCATCAACAATGCTGCAATGAACATCCTTATTCATCTCCCTTTACGAATCTGTGTGAGAATTTATCTGGACTATGTTTCTCGGAGTTGAACTGCTGGGTCAAAGGGCATACATATACTGCATATCATTTACTTCTGTCACATTGCTCTTCAGAATGGCTGTACTATTTATACCTCCACCAGCACTGCATAAGGATTCTCCTCATTCCACATCCTCACCAACACTTGGTGTTACTCGCCTCTCTAAAATGTGCCATTTTTGAGAGGTATAAAGTGACATCTCATTATTGTTTTAATTTGGATTCTTCTGATTACAGTGATTTCTAAACATTTCTTCATATACTTGCTGGCCATTTGCTGGCCTTCATATACTTGCTGGCCATTCCATTCTGTGAATTGCCTATTCCTATCTTTTGCACTTTTTTCTATTTTCCACTTGGGTTTTCTTGTCTATTTCTTGTTGATTTTGTCTTTCATATACTTCTTTGAGCAGTCGTAAACCTTAGTGGGTTTTGAACAGTAATCTTTTATTCTGATATAGTCAAATTCATTATAATTTCATTTTATGGTTATATATCTTAGTTCACAAAGACATTATTGCATATTTTATCCTATTGGTTTTAAAGATTTAACTTTTAAATGTTTTAATCTCTCTGGCACCTACCTTTATAAGTGATGCCTTGATGGGTCTTTTTTATGATCTCTGACAAGGAGTAAAATTGACTTCTCTTAGTTTTAGCTTTTTTTTCTGTACCTTTTCCATCTAGTAGAAGAGTTGATAATGAGAAATGAAATAGTCAAGAGCAGGTATCAATGGAAAAAAATGGTAGAGGATCAAATTTAGATAATCTCAAACAACTTACTGTCATAAGTACCATATATTGAGCACAAACTGTTTGCCATGCTTTGTCTACATTATTTTTATCTTTACAAAAACCCTTTGAGGAAAATACTATTACCTCTATTTAACTGATGAGCAAACCAAAGCATAGAAAGATTGTGTCTTGCCCAGTGTCACATCCAGAGTAAGTTCTTTCTGAACTCAGTACTCTTTCATCCACATTGCAAAGCTCTCAAATGTCTTCACTGAGTTTTATTTTAATATTATATCCTCAGCATTTATCAAAGGTTGATGAGAAAAGAAGAGGAACATTCCTGTCTCTTCTGCAAAGCCATGTGGTTTGGCCATGCAATTGCAAAATGTCACTAGTGTTTTTTTTTAGCATCTACCATGTGCCAGGGACTAAGTGCTTGGGACTACAGCGTTCAATAAAAATGGTTCTGCCCTCAGAGAGCTTTCTTAGCAGGACAATGGGAGGAGGAGTCTCTTTGTGGTGACTACTATGGGTTCTGCAGTAAAGCTTCCTGAGTTCAGATGCAGCTTCATCTGGACTAGCCCTGTGACCTTGAGCAATTTGCTTTCTAAGCCTCAGTTTTCTCATCTATAAAATTAAAATAATAATAGTAGACACCGTGCATAGGGTTGTTGTGAGGATCCAGTGTAACAATGCATTCAAAGAGCTGAGCAGTGTGCTTGGTATTCTATCAGTAGAATGATAAATACTATCATTTTCATGAAATAAACCAATGATTACAGTAGAAAATGCTCCGATACAGCATGCTTAAACTCTGTTATTGTGCAGAAAGAAAAAGCGTCTAAGTTAGATGGAGAGGAGAAGGTAGAAGGGATTTCAGGGCATGCTTCCCAATGGAGCTAATCTTCACATTTCCTTGACTAAGGAATTACTTGTTAGTTATTTTTAGATTTCAGTTCCGGGAATAATTTTCTGTCTTTGGACAAAACAGCATGCTCCCTTTTACTGATGAATAAGATTTATATAACCTATTTATTTCCTATTGTGTAATGACCAGGAAGCTTACAGTCAACTTTAATGCTTTATTTAATGAGATTATATAAGCCTAGGGTTTGATAAAAAATCCTTGATTATTTTTAATTTCCCTTTTAAATTTTAATATTGTTGTTATAAAAGAGTCTATTATTTTTTTTTAATTCCCTGAAAGTAGGTATACTATAAATAATCTGCAAATAGTCTTCCCTCAAGAACTCTGTGTAAATCTAATAATTTTCTTTTAAATTTCAGGCGTCATTAGTAGGCGAAAGGAGTTCCCATACAGGTTACCACTGGATTTGGTCCCCAAAACAAAAGTCAAAAGGATTGTGAGTGTAAAAGGTAAATTAACAAGTGCCATTTTTATTTCTTATTTCACTTTGTGTTTCAAACAAAAATCAAATATTCTCATGATTATCCTATTTCTCCTCTTCTCTACACAGTTGCATATACAATAGGGGACCTCTGGGAATACCCTATTCCTACTCCCACCTTCAAATCCCTAACCACTCTTCCAACCCTCTTCTTCCAGTGGCCTGATTTGAATGAAGATGCGTGCTCCCATGATGGAGGGTGAGGGCTGTCATTGGCCCAAAGACCTCTCTAAAATGAGAGTGCAGCTGCATCCAGATTTAAAGGACTTTCTATTATCCTAGTGGCCAGTCCTGTTCCAGAGAGGGCTTTGTGACCTGCAAATGGCCCCAAGAAAGCAGCTCTGCTCTTCTAGAGTGCCAGTACATTTGTAGAAGTGGTGTCTTTAGCAGGATTTATCCCTGGTCTCCAGCCATTAAAAATTCAATGACGCATCATCAAAATAATAGAACGTCCTGACTACATTTTATCTTAGATAAAACCTTGGAATCACAGAATGTTAGTACTGGAAAAGACCTTTTTAATCATGTCCAACTCTGTAGTTAGATATATAAGAAAGTGTTTTTCCCAGGGTCTCACGATGAGTTATAGACAGAGCTCTCATAGCACTCACAGAGTGTTCTCAGTTCAGACTCTTCACTTTGCTTTGTGGATGCTGTTGATTTATAGAGTTTACAATATCTAAAGCTTTCAGGTTGAATGGCAACTAATTTGCCATGTCCTCTATGCTGTAATCTGCCCACTGTATTACACCATTTTATCCCCATATTGCAGTGGTATTTTTAAGCCTGCTTTTGGTGTTTCTTTTAAATACATCTTCTAATCAAATTTTTTTCCTCTCCCCAGTTCTGAGAAGTAATTCAGCTGCCTAGATAAAAAGGAAAGGATAGGGATGGTTGCTCTTATCTCCATTTAAAATATACTGTTACTCAGTTAGAAGTTGACAGAAATTGATTGTACCTACAATGATTTTTGTTTGTGTGCTTGTTTGTTTGTTTCAGGACTGCTTATAGGTGAGGTCATGTCTGCAGTTCTGAGTCAGGAAGGCATTGATATCCTTACCCACCTCCCCAAAGGGAATGCAGAGGCAGAACTGATGAGCACTGTCCCAGTATTCTATGTTTTTCACTACCTGGAAGCAGGAAATAATTGGAACATTTTTTCTGCTAACTCATTAACACAAAAACAGAACTTGAAGAAAAAATTAAAAGAAGGTAAGAAAAAAACTATTTCACATATTATACATGAAAATCTTGTGATTTTTAAACTAATAGTTTGATTAAACTAATATTTAAGTTATGAATCATACAAAAGTTTATTTGTAAAAGCATTTCAGCCAAAAAAAAAAATTCTTGAGGTGGACTCTATTACACAAATAAATACTGTTTGCTGGAGCGCTTTGGCTTAACTTACTAAAACGCCTGGATGAGATACAAGACACCTGCATTCCAAACTCTGCAGAGTACTTCCTTCCTTCTTGAATGAGCTCAGAATGTTCTACTTCATAATTCCCAATTCAAGCGATTCATATACTTCCTTTGAGAAGTTCAGTGCTGGCCACAGAGCATGTGCTTGCTGCCCAACACCAAAGGAAGTTTAGTGTTCCCAGGGGCTAATAAAGCACTCTCTGAGTGGAAACGGGGCTCACTGAAGCACTGTGTTCTTTCCCTGGTGCCTCTTAGGGATGGTGAGCATCATGTCCTTCAGAAATACTGACTATTCTTACAGCATGTGGAAGGGTGGAAGTGCTAGCACTTGGTAAGTACAAAGTTTTGACTTGCATTTTCATATAGTAGTTAATTAACTAAAGAATAACAACCTTAGAGGAAACTCTGTCCAGTTGCTCAGGCAAAAAGCCTGGTCATCCTTCACTGCCCTCTTTCTCTTACGAGCCACATCTGATCTAGCAAATCCTTTTGGCTGCACCTCCGAAATATATCCTGAACTTGACTACTTCTCACCAATCCCAACCCACCACCCTGGTCCAAGCCATTCTCATCTCATACCTGGATTATGACACTAGCCCCCTCTGGTCTTTCAGCTTCAGCCCTTGCCCCTTTTCAGTCTATACTCAACACAGCAGCCAGAGGGGAGTCTGTTAAAACATGTTAGGTCACGTCCCTCAAAACCATTCAGGAGCTTCCCATCTTACCCAGGGTAAAAACCAAACTTCTTACTGTGATCTACAAGGCCCTACATGGTCTAGCCCTACCTCACCTCTCCAACTACATCCCCTACTACTCTCTTTCACTCCACTCGAGCCTCACTGGCCTTCTTGCTGTTCCTCGAACATGCCAGCCATGCTTCCACCTCAGGGCCTTTGCATTGAGTACTCCCTCTTCCCCCTCTTCCTGAGGTATCAGCATGGCTGACTCTCCTACCTCCTTCAAGTCTTTACCAAAAGTCACCTTCTCAATGAGGCCTCTGTTGATCATTCTATCTAGCATGCCATTCCCATCCCAACACTTCATATTCTTCTCCCCGGCTTTCCTTTACTCTTTAGAATTTATCACTAACATTCTTACTTACCACACTTATTGTCTGTCTCGCCACTAGAATGTAAGCTCTGTGTGGGCAGTTTCAAGTATTCCTAGTGCCTCGTATGTACCTGGCGTATAGTAGGTGCTCTGTAAGTACTTAATTGTTGAAGCATAATAACTTCCAAAATTCTGATTATTTGAGGGAAAGTCAGTCTGAATTAATAAATCCATATGGCAACTTATTTTCAAAAAATAATATCATGCTTTGACAAAATATTTACTAAAAACACTGTGACAGGTACTTTGTAGGTTCTGCTATATGAAACACTTTTAAGGGGTTTACAATCTAGAATAATTGTCTTTTAAATTATGCCCTTTAACTGTTGAGAGTCCCCAGGATTTTATCCTTGACCCTCATTTTCTAGACTCTCTTCTTGTGCAATCTCATCTTTGCCCATGACTTCCATAATTCCTATGCAGATGATTCTCTAATCACGTCTCAAGGCCTATCTTCTTTCCTAAGCTCCAGATCCACATTTCTGTGGACTTGGGAGCCAAAAGCCCTTTGAACACATTCCATGCCAATTTCATTCTTTTGTTCCTCTGTTCCCCTAATCAGTGCACAGCAATACTTTGTCCTCCACTGACCAAGTTTGACTCCTCCCTTCCCTTTCCTTTCCTTTATATCCAGCCAGTCACCACATTTCACAGATTGTACCTTAGAAGTGGGTCTGACCCTGTGTGGGTGGCACATTTTGAAAGACACACAGGCCCCTGGAGTATGGCAACCAGAGGATAAAACCCAGGATGCAGGGAGTGGGAGTCGATACAGACTGGAAAACACCACAGCAGGAGCTGGAAACTAAACGCCTGGAGAACAGAAATCCCCACGAGAAGATGCGATAGCCTCTCAGGAAACCCCCAGAGCCTCTCAAGATTCTGGGCAAGACTGAGTGGATGGTGTCCAGCCAGAAACATAGAAACGCTTGGACCCAACCACCCCAGGCCCAACTCCATGAGTTCCTTTGGAGATAAACATACATAGAAGAAAATGGCCAACAACTGAATACTTTCCAAAAAAAATTTTTTTAGAAATACAAGGAAGATACAAAAAGTACTAAGAATAATATTCCTTTAAAAAGGAAAAGGAAAACAAAATTTTAAAGTGAGGGAGAGAGTCAAGTGGTCTGAGTCTCAAGGGCTTCTGGCTCCTGGGCTGCTGAGTGAAGGAACTGGAGGGGAAGAAAGGAGGCATAAGGGGCACATGGGGTCATGAAGTATTTAGATCCCCTCTGTTATTCTTTGAGAGACAGTAGAGACTGAACTTGCTTTTTGACTAATTAATCATAATAATTAGAGCTTCCTTGGGAGGTGGTGAGTTCTGCATCAATAACATGGCTCAAGGGGAAGCGAGATAAACACTCCCACGGATGTTGGGGAAGAGAATTCAGACTTCAGATGGGGATTTAGATCAGATAGCTTGTACAAATTTTACAATCTAGAATTTTATGATTTCTTTCCTCCATATCTCATGCCCATGAGTCAGTGCTTTAACACAAAACTATTTGTTTCAACACTATTGTCTTTAACTTTAGAGAAAGAAGAATTTCTTTATTATCAGGCATCAATTTTCAGCTTGTGTACAAGCTAACAATGTTGCAGTCACAGAAGATGTGCTGCTCACATTTGATTGTTTTTGGAGAGCTTCCTGAAATCTTCCCTGCCCTTGTGAAATGGTAACAACTTACTTTGGAATTGTGTGTTTTAAAACATTATTTTCTTTTCAAGAATAAACACTGTATGAACTAAAACACACTGAAAGTTGAAAGCCAAAAGGGATTCAATGTCTAAATGTTTATTTATTTGATTTTGTCTCAAAGGTTAACAGCTTTTGCTTTAAGAGTACTTGGACAAGTAAGTAAATATGTAGATCAGAACCAAAATTCAATTTGTAATACTTTATTGTGGCTGGTTGAGAATTGTCAACTAGAAAATGGATCATTCAAGGAAAATTCCGACTATCAACCAATAAAATTACAGGTAAGGAAACCAAATGCACAGATGAGCAATAGTTTTATTTACAAGTTTGAGTTGTGTTCTCATCCATTTTATAAGAATGAAAAAGAGAGGGGAGAATATATGCAATCCTGCAAGAAACTTCTCTTGTGTACAAAGAATTTGAAAGGTCTTCTCATCCTGCTCTTCAGACAATTCAGCATAGGTCAGATGAGTGAGATCTTGGACATCTGGTGTAACAGGCATTAGTGGGTCACAGGGTACAAGTGCTAGTGATCTCAGAATGGGTAAAATGTGCTAATTTGTCCATGTACACTTGGTATGAATCTGAACTTGAACTTCAGAGCCTTCTTACAGGTCAAGGCTGCAAGATGTTGTTGTGAAACATGGAAGGGATCCTATTTACACTCTGTTAGAAAGAGTGGCGTCAATTTATTAAAAGTACAACAAAATGTTGTTTGAAATTGGAATCCACTTACATACTTGAATTGCAAAATCTCTGCAAAATACTGCTACAACATCTTCTACTCCTAGAATGTATTTTTTAGGATCCAACAGCTTTTATTTATTTATTTATTTTGCCTGCCCCAATCCAATCCCTTTCATATCAGGCACAAGTGGCCTCTTGGCTGATAGGGGTCCCATAATTAGGACCGATTAGGACTCACACAAGAAATGCCGGCAACTGACATCATCTAGGTGCTATTTGAAGAGTAAAATACTACAACAATTTTTTTTAAGATCCTACCCATCCATCCATCTATTCGTATCCATTCAACAACCATTCACTAAGCACCTAAAACATGCAAGGGCCTATTTGGGGCACCATAGGGGAGGAAGAGTGGGAAGGATGGACCAGAGAGTATCCCTGCCACAAAGGAGCTCACACACTGGTAGGGAAAGTGGGGTATAAGTGCTAATAACTCTAACCAAGATTTAAGTGTGTGTGTTCATTTATTTATTCAATAAGTATGTATTGAATGTGTACAAAGTGCTACATGGTAGGGACATAACAGTGAACAAAACAGGTGTGGTCACTGAGGCCATGGCAGTTACAGTCTAGCAGAGAAGTCAGACATTGAGTAAGTGATTTCAAGTGTGTGATTCATGTTAAGAAAAGGGAAATACAGTTTCTTTGAAAGCAGGAACTCTAACCTAGATTGGGGGAGTTGAGAAAATGGGTTGACCTGGTCCCTGGGAGCTAGATAGGAGGGAGGCAGGCAGAGTGTTGCAAGTGGAGCAAACATCATGCCTGTTATCTTGAAGTAGCGAGAGGGTGGTTCATTAAAAGAGCTGGAGCCGAGAAGTCCAGAGGGTGAGTGGCACAAAATAAAGCTGGAGAGAAAAGTAAAGGTTACTTACTGGAAGGTCTTGGAAGCATTGCATAGGAACGTCACTGCCCTAAGAGGAGAAAATGTGGGAGAACAGAGGCAGAATAGTGCTTCGCAGAGGAGGTGGCATTTTAACAGGGTCTAGAAGGAGAGGGTGAACTTGAACGTGGTGAAGAGGTATGAAGTGGAGCTACAGGGTAGAGAGGTGGAGGAGAGAAAAGCAAGTGAAAGCATGTAAGACTAAGAGCTTTGAAAAAACGCAAGCAGTCCGACTAGAGTGCATGAAGGGAGAGAAGGAGAGTAGGTCCAAAGTGGAGATTAGAGCCAGGTCATTTCACTTTAAAGACACCAGTTCGCTCTCCTTTTTAAACATTGCTTATTTTTAGGGTACCTTGCCCATTGAAGCCCGAGAGAAAACTTTATATCTTACAGCCTTTGCTGTGATTGGAATTAGAAAGGCCTTTGATATATGCCCTCTGGAGGTAAGTAAGAGTTTTCTTTCTCCAACACCCATGGTCTTTTTCTGTACCATATTCTTGGGGGGAGGGGGGAAGGTAAGAGGGGGGCTTGAAAATAACTTTAAATCCAGAATTTAAGGATTTCAGAATTATGATAGATACTAGAGAACATCTAGTCCAACCCACTCGTTGACAGTTGAGAAAGCTGAGGTCTGTAGGAAAGGTGAATTTAATTGTCCCATGTCACAGGCTACTGACTCGTAGAGCTGTGATTAGGACAGATAACTTCTGACTGTGATGAGAAAATGACCCCGTGTCCGCAGCTTCCTACTCTTACCTCTGCTAAATCTTATGCCACGTATGTGACTGTTGTTCTATAACCCGGAATACAGAATGTTGAGGTACTCTGTATCACAGAACTGTTGAGGATGCCCCATACCACATTTGCTGCCTTGGGTTGTGCTGTTTCATTTGCTTGGAAGCTGAAGGGAGAAAGGAGAGGATCACTTAAGTGAATCAATATAGAAGATTCCAAAGGTTAACAGAATTGAGACCCTGATCTGGGAAGTAAATTAGGCATGTCCTTCAAACCAGCAGACAGAACCAAGATGGAAAAACCCAAGGGGATTGATAGGACTCGAACCACAAAACAAAATAATTGTTTAGTTTAGTTCAAGAGAATTGTTTTATATATATATCCAGCAAGACAAAATAATCAACAAGGAGAAGTTAGCAGTGGTGCTGGGAGAGAATGCGCCAGGCAAGATGTCAGCAGCGATGCACCATGCTGCCTCCTCATCCACTTATCCAAAATAACTACTTTAGTTGTCTCAGGACAAAGTCATAAAGACTATTTTCCCAGGAATCCTTAGGATCAAAAAGTACTTTGACAGCTTGGCTCTTTTTCTGCTACTGATGGTTTTAGTTAGTAAAACTCCTTTTGAAAATGTGAATCTGTCTCAGCTATGCTGGGGGGGAATGGAGAAAGCTGTGTCTATACTTGGTGCTTCTTCTTCCCAGAGGCTAGGTCTGACATGGGAAGCAGAAATTCAGTGGAAAAACCTCTACCGAGGAGGGGAGGATTCAGAAACTAAAACAACCAGATGTGGACAATCTCATTTTCACTTTCCAGGTTACGCTCTGCTCCTTCTCCCGGAAGGATTTGCTTCAGGGAGACACCATCCATTTCCATTAGGTCATTTCTCTTTCCACCCTTCACCTTGCCTGCCCCAGAGTGGTACAACCTGGGGGCAGTTCCCATCAGTTGATAGGCCGATGCTTGACAAAGAAACTTAGGTATCTTCTGCTCTTGTTTCCAGAAAGTCAGCACAGCTGTAACTAAAGCTGACACCTTTCTGCTTGAAAATACCCTCTCGACCCAGAGTACTTTTACACTGGCCATTGCTGCTTTTGCTCTTTCCCTGGGAGATAAAACACACCCACAGTTTCGTTCAATTGTCTCAGCCCTGAAGAAGGAAGCTTTGGTTAAAGGTATGACTTGTTCCTGACAGGTACTCGGCAAGTGTCTACTAGGCATGTACCATCTGCTAATTGGGGAAGGGGTGGTGGCATGCATAGCGGAGTGAGACACCGTCCCTGCCCTCAAGAAACAAATCATCACAATACAATGGAATAAGCGCTGTTATTCATTTACTTAGTCACTCATTCAGCACATATTTATTCATTCCTTAATTCAACAAAGGAACGAATGTGTATTGAGTGTATTGAGTATTGAGTACCTCCTATGCACCAGGCACTGTTCTAGGCTCTGGGATAAAGCAACAGACCAAAAAAAAAAAAAAAAAATTCAGGCCTTCATGAAACTTACATTCTAGTTAGGGAGAGAAAAACACGATAAATAGCTAAAACATTTAATATACTGAATAGGTTAGTGATGACTGATATGAAGAAAAATGAAGCAGGGAAGTGAGACAGGGCGAGGGGGTGGGTTGTAATTTTAGATGGGGTTGTCAGGCTTAAGCCTCACTGAGAAGATGGTGTTTGAGTCAAGACCTGAAGGAGGTGAGGAAGCAAGCCAGTGGCTCTCTGGAAGGGTGTTTCCTGGTGGAGAAACAACTTTGCATATTACTGAGGTAGGAGCGTGCCTGGTGCTCCAAAAAAGGCCAGGAGGCCAGTATGGCTGGAGAGAAATGAGATGAGGGTAAGAAATGATGTCAGGGAAGGAAAGGGTGAGAGAGTGCCATGTAGGACCTTGGAGGTCATTACTGGAGCACTGCAGGACTCCTGTATACAGTTGTGCAATGTACAAAGCGCCCAAGCGAGCAGGTGAATTAAGGCTGAAATCCAGCCTGTGCTCCGCTCCCCAATCCATGCACCCTGGTTTGAGTCAGCTTCTACCCTGAGCAAGGGGTGCCTGAGTCTCATTCACATCAAGGTGCTATGGGGGCCAGTGTGAGCCCCAGGAGAGTGCATGACCTACCTTGTATTGTACCAGGTTGACTACAAAGGTATATATTTCATTTTGAAGAGTAAAGATATTGCTTCCTATGGGTCAACAGTAAAGAAATAGAGAGGAGCTGTGGTCATTGGCCAATGTGCCTAGACCAGCACCGGCATGGTTGGGCACTTCTGAGCCGTCTCCTGACTAGGCTTTTCTAAAAGTTTAATAAATCTTACATGAGGTTTATCATTATCTACAAAATTTGACTTCTGTCATCATTTAAAAATGACTGACTCTTAACATATACCTCGAAACCACTTGTATAATACTTTTCAAATAACACAAAAGAAATGTCTTGGGTATTGTAAGAAATGAATCATAAAATCATAGAATTTAAGAGCTAGAAGGGAACTTAATAATTCAAATAATGTTTGATCTGGAAGTATCTTTAAAAACCAAAACTTTTATTCTAAATACAGCCTCCACGAGTGAGGGAAAACATTTTGTCCAAAGTCGTGCAAATCAGGTAATTCTTATGTGTAAATAGATGACATCAAAATTTTGAGGGATGGAGTGGGAGGTTGGGATTAGCAGATGCAATCTATTATATATAGAATGGATACACAACCAGGTCCTACTGGATAGCACAGGGAACTATAGTCAATTATATATATATATATAATATATATATATATATATATATATTATATATATATATATATACGTTCTTTTTTAGATTTTTTCCATTATAGTTAAAAGAGCCCTGTATTAAGGGATCTTGTTTGTATTGGTCACCTTGAGAAAGTTCTTCTTACAAAAGAGTAAGAAATTTCTGGAAACCAGAAGGCCACTACCAGAAGAAACTTCTAGAAACCTGCTAGAATTGTTATGCCAAATTCACACTTTTCATCATATTTACCAGTGCGATTTGTTGATGTTCAGGTAATCCACCAATATATCGCTTTTGGAAAGGTGATCTTCAACAGAAAGACAGCTCTGCACCTAATACCGGCACAGCACACATGGTAGAAACCACGGCCTATGCCTTACTTACCAGCCTGAGCTTGAAAGACATGAATTACGTTAATCTAATCATCAAATGGCTATCAGAAGAGCAGAGGTATGGAGGTGGCTTTTATTCGACCCAGGTAATATTTCTTTCTCACGGTCCATCCTCCTGGAGATATTTTTAGTGCCTCCCACACCACACATTCCACACTCCTTCTGACCTCCATGCTTCTGTCACCAAGGGAGCATACCAAAGATATGAATAAAGGACTAGAATCAAGGACCCTAATGGATATCTGCATTGACACCCTTCTTATACAGAGGAGCAAGTCAGCCTCAGGAGGTTCATTCAGGGAGTTAGTGGCAGAGCCAAAATCAGAACTCACGTCTCCTGACTCTAAGCCCAGTACTTCCTTTATGATTCTTAATTACCATGAAGGGCTAGGAGAGTTAAATCCTATGTAAGAAACAGCAGCTGCCATGCAAAGGTACTGATGTTCCCTTCCACAAAACAAAAAGTGAGAGGAATACTGATTATTAACATGTTTATCTATCTACCTACCAATGTAAACTCATTTAAGTATGTATATTTTACATTATAACTATATGCAGTTGTTTAGTGTATATCTACATTCAAGTTTATCTCAAATGTTAGCATCTTCCCTGTTCCCTGGATGCTTGGACAATGACGGGATGTGTGTGTATATGTATATAAAATTTAGAGCTAGAGGGTTCCTTCAGGGTGACATTAGTAGTGATCATCTAATCCGGGAGGCAAATGGTTTCATCATGGGTACAACTGGAGGCTTAGAGAAAAGAGGACCTTGCTGATTAGCACTGGCTGCATGGACATGGGCAGAGAGGGTAGCCACAAATTTGCTATCTCTGATCCAGCCACATTTCCTAATTTTGTAGATGAAGTAGATGAAGTCCAGAAAAATTAAGTTCATCCATTTATTCCTTCAACAAATACTTGTTGAATAGCTACCATGTGTGTGTACTTACTAAATGTAATGGATGCCAAGAAAAATATACTACTTGCCCCCATGAATCTTATATTGCAGTGGGGGACGCCAATGATAAACTCTACATAAAAATATTACCAATTGAGATGAATGCTCTAAAGGGCAGAAGGGAAGAATATTAAAACAGAATAATGAGAAGGGGGAGCTTCTTTATGGCTTCACTGTGCGGATATTTAAGCTGAGACTTAAGGATGGGAAAGAGATACATTGTCATGCAAGGAGTTGGAGGTGTTCTGCAAAGAGTGACTTGCCTGAAGTCACGTGCTCAGGACAGGTAGAGAACCCGGACGTGAGGCCACACTGCCTTCCTGTCCCTGCTAACAGCAGCATCCTTATTGGGGGAGGGGGAGATCTTCCTTCCACCTCCACATGGGGACCCTTAACCAGTTTCACTCAGTCTGCTGGAGTTTCATCTCCAGGCAATGCTGACTCACCTTCTCATGAGAAAGGGTATTTGTAAACAGAGAGTACATAAATAAGTAAACCTATTTTTGTGCCTTGCTGATTGTTGATAGGATACAATTAATGCCATCGAGGGCCTGACAGAGTATTCACTCCTGGTTAAAAAACTCCGCTTGAATATGGATATCAAAGTTTCTTACAAGCATAAAGGTGACCTCTATCATTATAAGATGACAGAGAAGAATTTCCTTGGGAGGCCAGTAGAGGTAAATAAAGGATTTTTTTTTTTTTTTTTTTTTTTTTTAATATTTATTTATTTATTTATTTATTTATTTATGGCTGTGTTGGGTCTTCGTTTCTGTGCGAGGGCTTTCTCTAGTTGTGGCAAGCGGGGGCCACTCTTCATCGCGGTGCGCGGGCCTCTCACTATCGCGGCCTCTCTTGTTGCGGAGCACAGGCTCCAGACGCGCAGGCTCAGTAATTGTGGCTCACGGGCCTAGTTGCTCCGTGGCATGTGGGATCCTCCCAGACCAGGGCTCGAACCCGTGTCCCCTGCATTGGCAGGCGGATTCTCAACGACTGCGCCACCAGGGAAGCCCAAAAGGATTTTTTAATAGTATTTTATAATCGGATGGGAGCTTTGAAATCATCTGTTACAGACGCTAATACGTACTTTTCTAATTACCACATTTTAGATTATTTTAAGGTATATTTAAACATACAAGTAACTGGAAATAGTTCTTACTGTCCACAGCCTACAAATCCGTGTCTGTGCAAAGTAAATAAGCATGAGAAATAATATTGAATGCAAAAATCTTTCCAGGTGCCTTTCAATGATGACCTTGTTGTCCTAAGTACTGGACAAAACAATGGCTTGGCTACAGTGCATGTGAGTATTTCATGGAGAGCCGACTTAATTGGGGTTATGTGTGACTTAATTGGGGTTATGTGTCAGCTTGTACTAAGTAACATAAAAGAAAGTTAGGGACTTTGCCACAAAGTTACAGAAATCTGGGCTTGTGTAACCATGACTGAGGTAAGAGTCATTTATCATTCTTTCTAGCTATCTTGGTAGCTGTCCCCACAATTTCTTTCTGAAAATGGTTTTATTAATCTTTATATGTATGTAGTCTGTGTATTTGTGGAAATTATATATATATATAATTATATAGAGATAAATAATTTTTATGTCTATATATGTATATATACATGTGACTTGTATGTATACACTCATACGTGTATATAAATGGATGCGGTGGTTAGTAACATAGTCTCACCTCATTTGTCCAGCATCATTGGGGATTGATGGATATGTAAGGGCTTAAGTTTCTTCTATTTTTAACCATAGATTGCATGGACACACATAAACAGCTTAGAAAAACGTGTAACTGCCAAATGCCTAAAATAAAATAAACTATGTATTCTGAGCATAAGTTAACATTCTATTGATTATTTAATTGTGTGCTCATCTTTAGTACATGTATTCCTTCAGAGATTGTTTATAAGATTGCATGAGGGTGGGGAGATGGATGGTCCACTTTTCTGTCACTTCTGGTCACTCTCACTATACCTACTTCTGGCAGCACCCCTGCCCTTCCATGCACACCTATAATTTGTTGTTACCACAGTGGTTTGTGGGCTGAAGAAAACCATACTTCATGACCTTGTGGTGTTCTCTGTAAAATTAGTGTACAGGCACAAGGATGAAAGTCTTTTTTTTTTTTTTTTTTTTAAATGAATCATCTTTTTTTTTTTTATAGCTACTTTATTTATTTATTTATTTATTTTTGGCTGTGTTGGGTCTTCGGTTCGTGCGAGGGCTCTCTCCGGTTACGGCAAGTGGGGGCCACTCTTCATCGCGGTGCGGGGACCGCTCTTCATCGCGGTGCGCGGGCCCCTCACCATCGCGGCCCCTCCCGTTGCGGGGCACAGGCTCCAGACGCGCAGGCTCAGCAATCGTGGCTCACGGGCCCAGCCGCTCCGTGGCATGTGGGATCTTCCCAGACCAGGGCTCGAACCCGTGTCCCCTGCATTAGCAGGCAGATTCTCAACCACTGCGCCACCAGGGAAGCCCGGATGAAAGTCTTAAAAACTTTCCTGTAGAGTGAGGTGCTCAGATTTGACTGCGTGGGATTTGGACCAAGGTTCTGACTGGACAGAGATCGTTTTTTGCTTACCTTGGGCTTCTCAGCTATGTTTCAAACTGTGGAGTTTGCTGAAGTCCAGTTGCTGGGAAAATGGTCTTTAATGTACACCATTTGCACTGGGTGGTGAAAATACTTTAAGCATCCCATTTCCAGCCGCAGTACTGCCATACTACCTTTTCCACTCCCCATTTTAAACAGAATATTCTTGTTTACTTGTCCCAATATAGGTAAAAACTGTGTTTCACAAAACCAGTACCTCTGAGGAAATTTGCAGCTTCCATCTGAAAATTGAAACCCAGGAAATTGAAGGTAAAACAGCATGATTTACACTATAATTTTGGTTAAGCATAAAGAATGCCAAAGAGCTTCCCTGATTAGGAAAAACATGCTAAATCAAAAAAACAATTTTCTTATTCAAATTCTTTAACAGGTTGACATCTGAGTAAACATAACTGCCATTTATTATAATAGAGGTAACTAATAATAGTTGGAAATTGATATTAAATAACAATATCTAAGCTAAATGTATCCGCTATTGATCCAGAAATTGTTTTGACTAAAAATTACTTTAAGAATGTAACTAGCATAAAAAAAAAATGTAACTAGCTGTAAAGCCACAGAAGGGTCTAATTTCAGAAACTTGAATTTCTGTTACTTTTGTGTCAGTGTTCCATTCCCGGGCCCTGAATTTCTCTCATCACTCTGTTGGGTTTCCATCCCTTACCCTTTCTGTATCCCAAGGAGTCTGGCAAATGCACATTTCTCTGCCCCCATCTTCAACTTGATCTCTCCAGGACTTATGATCCTTTCTTAATGTGCCTTTTTTTTTAACCTGTGGCCCCCTCATCCCTCTTCTGATGGGTTGGTTCTCCCCTTCCAGTCCAGAAGCAAGGCCACTTGCACACCCCAGTTCTCCTTTACCCTCTGCCCTGATAGCTTCTGTTTGTGGCTCAGAAGCCTGTTCCTGCAGGAAATTTCCAACTACCAGCAAATCCAGGCGTCGGCTCTTCCTCCCTGCTACCTCCCCCAGACACGTGACCAACACATATTTACCTTAAATGACTCCTTCCTTAAATTATAAGTTCTTGGAGAGCAGAGAACTGTTCTAATGATTTCAAGACTTCCTGGGATTGTCAGTAGCCACGAATCTCCATGAAAATCATCAAAAGTGGCAACTTCCAAATCACAAATCATTTTTAAGTGTGTTTAGAGACGTGCTCATTAATGATTCTGTTCTGACATGTTGCAAAACAGCTAAAAACGGTTTACTCTTATTTTTGTTTGTTTGTTTGCTTGTTTGTTTGCTGTGTGTGCCAGCCCCCAGCTACAGCAACTCGGAATACAAGCGCATAGTGGCATGTGCCAGGTGAGCCCGTTTCCACCAAGGGGAGAGTAGACTTCAGGGTCTCACTTCTGCCAGAGTATTATTTCTCCAAATCTTTTTGAATTATAAGAATGTCCAGAAGATGCAAAATTGTTCGCTTTTTTAATGTGGAACATAGCAGGTATGTTTTTTTTTCGCATCTTTATTGGAGTATAAATTCTTTACAATGTTGTGTTAGTTTCTGCTGTACAACAAAGTGAATCAGCTATATGTATACATATATCCCCATATCCCCTCCCTCTTGAGCCTCCCTCCCACCATCCCTATCCCATCCCTCTAGGTATTCACAAAGCATCAAGTTGATCTCCTTGTGCTATGCAGCAGCTTCCCACTAGCCATCCATTTCACATTTGGTAGTGTATACATGTCGGTGCTACTCTCTCACTTCATCCCAGCTTCCCCTTCCCCACCCCCCCTCCCTGTGCCCTCAAGTCTGTTCTCTACGTCTGTGTCTTTATTCCTGCCCTGCCACTAGGTTCATTTGTACCACTTTTTAAAATTCCATATATATATGTGTTAGCATACGGTATTTGTTTTTCTCTTTCTGACTTACTTCACTCTGTATGACAGATTCTAGGTCCATCCACTGCACTACAAATAACTCAATTTTGTTCCTTTTTATGGCTGAGTAATATTCCATTGTATATATGTGTCACATCTTCTTTATCCATTCATTTGTTTTTGTTTGTTTTTTTTTTTGAATTTTTTTTTTACATAGCAGGTTCTTATTAGTTATCCATTTTATACATATTAGTGTATATATGTCAATCCCAATATCCCAATTCATCCCACCACCACCACCACCCCCCCCCCGCCACTTTCCCCCCTTGGTGTCCATACATTTGTTCTCTACATCTGTGTCTCTATTTCTGCCCTGCAAACCGGTTCATCTGTACCATTTTTCTAGGTTCCACATATATGCGTTAATATATGATATTTGTTTTTCTCTTTCTGACTTACTTCACTCTGTATGACAGTCTCTAGATTCATCCACGTCTCTACAAATGACCCAATTTCGTTCCTTTTTATAGCTAATATTCCATTGTATATATGTACCACATCTTCTTTATCCATTCATCTGTTGATGGGCATTTAGGTTGCTGTCATGACTATTGTAACTAGTGCTGCAGTGAACATTGTGGTACATGTATCTTTTTGAATTATGGTTTTCTCAGGATATATGCCCAGTAGTGGGATTGCTGGGTCATATGGTAGTTCTAGTTTTAGTTTTTTAAGAAACCTCCATACTGTTTTCCATAGTGGCTGTATCAATTTACATTCCCACCAACAGTGCAGGAGGGTTCCCTTTTCTCCACACTATTATTAAATAGCTACTTACTGTACAGAACAGCTTTGTTTTGCTCATATATAGTTTTCTCTCCCATTTTTGACCTTTTTCTAATTCAAATACTAAAATATTAATTTGTCTTCCAGAAAGGTAAAGATATGATATATAAGTATTAGGAAAAGAAAGAGCAAAAGATTCTCTCAGAAGCAGCTTCCAATCTTTTACTTAGAAAAATCATGTTCACCCAGCAAAATCCCTGGCCGTTATCAGCCAGCCGGTGGTTCTCAAGTCAGGTTGCACGTTGAATTCAGCTGGAGAGATTTTAGAACTATGCAAAACTCCATCCGGGCTCACCCCTGGAGGTTCTTCTAACGGTAGCCAGGGCTGAGAACCATGGATGCTGAACCCTTAGCAAACTAACTCTAAGGCCTGAATTGGCCACTATCTTCGTTTCCTATTGCTGCTAGTAACAATTTACCATAAATGTAATGACTTAAAACAACCCAAATTTATTATCTTATAATTCTGGGGGTCAGAAGTCCTAAAATCAAGGCGTTATTGGGACCACGTTCCTTCTGGAGGCTCTAGGGGAGAATCTACGTCCTAGCCTTTTCCAGATTCCAGAGGCACCTGCTTTCCTTGGCTTGTGGCCCCTCCCTCCATCTTCAAAGCCAGCAACACAGCATCTTCCAGTATCTCTCTCTGACTCAGACCCCTGCTTCCATCACCGTAACCTCCTTCTCTGACTCTCCTGTTTATTTCCCTTATAAAGACCCCTGTGATCACACTGGGCCCACGCAGATAATCAATCAGGAGAATCGCCCTGGCTCAAGATTCTTAACCTGATCACACCTACAAGTCCCTTTTGCTATGTAAGGTAACAAATTCACAGGTTCAGGGGATTAAGAGGTGGACATCTTTGGAGGCCATTATTCTGCTTACCAAACCACCATCCTAAAATGTTTATGAAAATATAGGTTTTTGAAAATATGTATATATACTTTAGTGATAACACAGAGTGAATCAGTTAATGGCAGAGCCAGGACTAGAACACAGGCTCCTTCCTTCTTTCAACCACCCCTTAGTACCTCCTGTTCTGTTCTGTTTCCTTAATTCTTCCTATGCTCAACAACTGGCTGGTATTTTGCTGTTTTTACTTATAATCACACATGATGAAAAGCACTCAGTATGGGTAACTTAGAAATTCCATAGAGTTGTGTCATAGATTGGAGCTGAAAAGGATTTTAGGGATGATATAGTAATCCTCTTATTTTAGAAATAAAGAAACTGAGGCCCCAAGAGGTGAAGTAACCGGCCAGATTCTCACAGAGTTAGAGGCAGAGCTAGGGCCTCAAAGCCCAGACCGTGATGCCCAGTCCAGTTTCTAAACCACGTCCTTCAATCAGTGTAATCTGAGACCACTGACCTTGAGGAATAGCACAGAATTTCTCACCACCTCCTTCCCAGCATCTTGCAGCCCTCTCTGTGGTCCCTAGCCCAGTCACTCTCTTCTCAGGATTCCTTCATCAGCTAGCCCACTCGAGGTCCCTCCTTCCTTCCTTGGCCAGTCTCTGCCATCTGTTCCCCCTCACACACCCTTCCTCATTCCCTAAGGTCCTGTTAAGGTCACCCTTTCCCAGGCAGCTTGCTTCCTGCCATTCCCACTCTTGGGTACCTCTCTTCTAGAGGACAGGGTGTGATCACTGTTTAAACCCATAGCACTTGTCGCGGGGAGGTATGAGCAAACTTGTTCTGGGCAAAGCTAGAATCAATGTGTGGGGCCTACAGGGAGGGCACAAGGACTCTATGATAGTGGAGCTGGACACCTGTGGGGCAGCCTCTGCCATGAAATACTCACATGACCTTCAGCAAATCAGCTTACTTCTCTGGGCCTCTTCTGTAAAGTAAGGATATTGGACTATCTGATCCCAAATTGCCTTCCGGTAGTTCCACAACTCTGCTATACATTAAAAGGCTCTCATCAAAAACTTGTCCATTTGAATTCATTGACAGGAGGCCTAGTTCCAGATTGTTAATATACAAAAGATAGCAACAGAGATGTAATACTGCATATTCTACCCTTTGGTTTTTATAAACCGGGGACAAAATGTTCAAAAAAACCAGGTGGAACATGCTTTTGGCTCTGTGATGCTGAAGCTGGGTTGGATAAATTCCAAATGTAACTGTGCAGTACTTATTCATGTGAGAAATTCTTTGCTTTCAAATATACACTCTCCTGATTTAAAAAATGCCAGCACACAATTTCTATGTTCAGAGGGTCTCTTTCGTGTATTTAGCTTTTTACAACTTCTCTGTTGTATTCATAAGAAAAGAAAAAAAGGATTTCATTTCTCTCCTTCTCCTGGAACAAAATGCCTTTGGGAAAGATTGCTGTCCTTGGCAGCAGGCAAAGGGCTTCTTGAAAGGAAGGTTTCTGTTCCACGGTTGAAACAGTCACCATGGCAACCAGTCATCAAGGCTCCAGCAACTTTTCATAGACACTCTTCACTCAGGAGGCCCTTTTCCATCATGTTGACAGAGTATTTGCATCTGTGAGCCAGAGCTCTCTGCTTCTGGTGACACTCACCCATCCAATTAGGGAGATGCTAGATGTCACATTTCAGTTCCAAGTTGCCTTATATTTTGTTCTAAATTGTTAATTTGGTGAAGAATGGGGTTAAATTTTTATAAGCCAGAAATTTTATAATACTTAAATTTTTATGGTAAATATGACATCTAAAACTTCTAGTAGGGTCTGCTTTATATATGTTCAATAAGATATGATTGGGGAAAAGAGGTCCCTTGCCACCTCACTAATTCAAATAATACCTCCCATTGCACTCATATTTATTCCTTTGGGTGAGATCAGTTCATTTTCCCCTTTATGAAGCTGTCTCACCAGGCTCTTCCTTTAATCCCAACTGCTCTCCCAAGCTCCCCTCTCAAATGTCCGGCTGCCTCTCCCACATGATAAGGTGAGGCTGGAATCTAAAACTCAACCTTTGCAGAACCACACTCCCATCCAGTCCTTACCCCACCAACCTGCTCCTCTTTTAAGTATTCTAACTTTGCTTAATTGTAGCAACAGGCCTCTCTGCCTCTCAAGATGAAGCCTTGGAATTATAAAGATAAATTTAAAACACGAGTTTATACTTCTTCACAGTTAATTTTACAAAAAAGAAAATGAGCTCTAGAAAGGGAAAATAATTTGGGGAAAACTCTCAGCAGAACTGGGATAAAACCCAAATTTCCTGATTTGGGAATTTACTGAAATGGGAATTTCAGTATTCTTTTCTCTCATACCAGAAAAACAAAAACAAAATAAACCAAATCTCCCATTTTACCCCCTTTGCCTTTCTCCTCAGCTTCCCCACAAGCACAATTCCTAGACGAAGGATAGTCCTTGAAACATTTTTTTTAAATAAAATATCTATTATGAAAATTTTAGAAAATAGAGAAAAGCATGGAAAAGAGATAATCACGTATAATCTCATCATCCAGAGAAAGTAGCTGCTAACATTTTAGTGTGTTTCCTTCCAGTCTTTTCCTGAACATGCTTATTGAGTTTCTTTCCAATATACAATTAATTTTCTTCTTTGAATATTCTCCGTTAGAAAAAGAACTAGGATGAGAATCAAGAGACTCATGCAGCTCTGAGGTGAACTAGTCATGTGAGCTTGAACAAGTACCTTATCTCATCCTCGGTTTCCTCAACTAGCTAATTAGGAGCTTGGACTGAATGGCTTTTATGATCTCTTCCAACCCCAGAATGGAGGTCCATTGTGATTACCGGTCAAGTGAGTAAAGAGTTGGAATAGATGACTCAGAAATCTCTTGCATCTCTAAAGTTCAGAGATTGCAACACATATATTGTAAAGAAGCAAATAACTGGAGACTCAAATTAGAAAGTTAAAGCCTACCAAGGAACAGGGGCTTTTCTTAAAGAATCTTATCCATTTATTTATTTCATTTCCTAATCTCTAATTTATTTTAGCTACAAGCTCAGCAGTCAAGAATCATCATCTGGGTCCTCCCATGCAGTGATGGATATCTCTTTGCCTACTGGAGTCAATGCAAACCCAGAAGACTTAAAAGCTGTAAATGTTTTCTTTTATATATTGTTATGGATACTTGCTTTTATTTATTGCATTATTTTACAAACAAAGCTATTTCCATTCCTTCTAATAGTCACTTTCATAGAATCAGCCAGAATATTCTTTTCAAACCAACAATCTACCTAAGTTTTTATTTTTCAAAGTGAAATAGGGACATATAATTGCATGGTCTGAAAAATGTGAGTGCATACGATGACATGTTCAGACTTTTTCAAGGGAGGAGCTGCTCTTCAATGTCTTTAAATAGTGGATTACATCCCCGTGACCTAACATTCCATCACTGGGTGAATGCATTTAAACAAAAAGTCCATGAAATTAAATTTGAGATTTCCTCTTTGTTCCCTTAGCTTGTGGAAAGGGTTGATCAACAATTAACTGATTATGAAATCAAAGATGGACGTGTTATTCTGCAACTGAATTCGGTAAGTTCCACCTCTCACCATTCTTCATTTATTATTACTATTCAAAATTTGCAGCCTAAAATATTATGAGTCTCTCCTCTCCCATGATTTTCTTAAACCTTGAATTTGTCAAACAGATTCCTTCCAATGAGTTCCTTTGTGTTCGATTCCGGATAGTTGAACTTTTTCAAGTTGGGTTCCTGAGTCCTACTACTTTCACAGTGTATGAGTACCACAGACCAGGTAATCAACTCTACTCTAAAGTTTCTTCAGAGGACTGCTTTGTATCCATTATGGAACCTGTAGAAATGCACTAGAGGCCTGCAGATTTTATATATCACCTCTCCCAGGGCTCATTCCTCACAAACATTCCCCACTTGGGCAAACAACTGCTGTGTGACATTGAACAAATCATCTCACCTCTCTGGTCCTCAGTTTCTTCATGTTTAGAATAACTGGATTAGACTGCTCCCAACTTAAATTCTTTGCCTCAAGTTTATCTTTGGTGTTCAGATTTACTATTCATTGCATCTCTCCTTTTTAGAGATGCCCACTCACCCTACTATTTCTTTAATCCTCCCAGAATCAACTTCTCCTCCACCTATAATCTCATCACATTTTGCAGAGAGCTCTATTATAGCAGTTGCCACATTGCATTGTTATTATTGGGTTCCCCACAACCCCAGACAGAATGTTTTCATCCTTGTGCCCCTAGCACAGTGTCAGGTACATAATGTGTATTGATAAATGTCGAATGAATGACCCCCACGTTTGATCATTCAGCCACTTCTGAGAATATTAAGTGATTGGAGAGCACTTTGGTTCACAAGACAGAAGACTTCACTTTGGACAGTTCTACTTGTTGCAAAATTCTTAAAGTGAAGCAAACTCTGAGACCCATTCAATCTAGTTTTACTTCTGAAATCATATAGAACATAGTTAGCCTCTCTTCTCCTTGAGTGACAGAAAAAAAACCCCAAAACTATGTAAATATATAGTTTCTTTTCTTCTCCAGCCTAAATAATTACCAATTACAATTCTTTCAATAGACTCTCATGTTACATAATTTTTTTCCTCTCATTCATTGAAGCACCAAATATTTTCATTCTAAGAAATGAATATTGAAGAGTAAAATTTCAAGCACAGAAAGGGAGAATATTTTGAGGGTAAAGGGGCCCATGTTAGGACAGGCAATTCATAATTTAACTTCCTTGGGCCTCAGCTACAAAAAGAGGGCTTAGAATAGGTGATCTCCAAGGTCCCGTGGGAGAGACTCATTGATGGGGTAAATTGTTGTGCGTTCATCAGGCCACCTCTTCTAACTGCACTTTCATTGCTGCAGATAAACAGTGCACCATGTTTTATAGCACGTCCCATACCAAACTTCAGAAAGTCTGTGAAGGAGTAATGTGCAAATGTGTCGAAGGTAAACTTTGTTTAATGTGTTTAGGCTGCATGCTTGTTTAAAGCAGCCACTCATAATCTGGGACTAATCTGGGGGAAGCTGTTTGACAAACTGTCATTTCTCAGAAGTAGAAATGTAATCTCATCTGATTGAAAGCTCATTCCTTGAACATTGTACAGCTACTTCTCGACAGCTCTGGGACAACCCGATAGTTCCTACTGTACAGAGGCAGAGAAATACCATCCAGATGGTTGTTGGATATCAGACGGATAACATGATGTGAAATTGTTACTTTTCACCTGGTCTTTTTAGTGTAATAGGACCATAGCCTAAGAGAACAGAGGCTCCAGACTGAGCCACTAGCTCCTCTTTCTTTCCCCTTGTCCTTCCCAGATAGTGACATTCTCCATTCAGTCTTTCATCTATCAAGGCAGCCTTGTTGGCCAAGGAAAAGACCCAGAACTCACCAATAAACAGCAATTGACTCCATGAGGGTCTGGGTTCATTTTGGTTTTATTTTGTTTTTCAAAATCCTTAAAATCTATACATTTCTTAGGTACTTATTGCTCCATCTTAGAGCTGTAAGTCAGTCAACTCATCAGTTTGGTTCCTTCAAGGGACTTTTGATTATACTCAAAATGGAAAAATTTCTTCCTTTCTTCAATGAAGCATATATATATTTCTAAAGAGCTGAATGTGGAGTGACTACCCATTCTAAGAATAAGTCTCTTGTTCAAGATTTTGTTTTTGTTTGTTTTGTTTTGTTTTTGCTTTACATACTGTTTCACTTTATGGAAGAGGAGAAAATGGACAGGTCTTAGGAATCTGGTATTTGTAAGATTATATTAGATTGTCTCAGGGCTGATGAGAAAGAACTGTGTTTACTCCCAAAGCTGTCTGTTCCTTACGTTAACCTAACTTGTACTGTTTTTCACAAAATCCAGCTGACTGTGGACAAATGCAGGCAGAACTGGATCTGACAATCTCTGCTGCTACTAGAAAAGAAACAGCATGTAAACCAGAGATTGCATATGGTAGGTTCAAAAGTTCAATGTATAGTTCCATTAAACATGACATTTTATGAAAACATGATCAGTTAGGAAGATCTACAACTTTACACAGTGATTATATAGATACAACATTCCACATGTTCCCTTGAAGGAAAATGCCATCAATTTTCAGCATTAACATGAAAAGTTATTTATCCTTCAGCAAAGAAATAGGATTTTCATTAAAAATGATAGGAGTGGGGTGCACACGCAGCCAAGACACTTTATTCCAACAGACCCCATTGAATTAAAGGTGCTAAAACATATTCAAAGAGAATATTTGAGAAGCCACAGAGGTATAAGATTTCACTACTGCATTCTTCCAGTCAATCGAGCAGAAACAGAGACAAAGATGGTTCGGGGGTCTGAGTGCTTTCCAAATCCCTCCAAAGACAAGGTAAAAATATCAGTACTAAATAATTTTTAATATATGCACAGTCGCAATCCATGTTTGAGACTCTCTCCATTTCAAAAGGAGCATCTCCTTCTTGTTGTCCAGACCTCAGAGCTAAATCAAATGCCCAAGTACAGTTGTAGTCTTGTCTCAAATTCCTCATAGAATTAGATCCTTCTTTTTCTGTCCATAATTTCTAATGTTTATTTGTGGCTTTATTAATAGAGAGAGAGAGAGAGAGAGAGAGCACACAGATTATACACTATTTCAAATCTTTTCTTGAAAATTGGTAGGGGGTTATTTATAAATAAAAAATAAGAACAGTGCTGTTCGTGTAGCATTTTGTGTTTACCAACTGCTTTCATATATGGTTTCTCATTGGTGTCCCATAAGCCCCCTTGGAGGTAACAGAGAATTATCCTTATTTTACCAATGAAGAAAGTGAGGGTCTGGGAGACCAAATAATTTGCTCAAAGTCATGCCAGAAGTAATAGAACTAGGATGCATCCTGGTCTCCAGCATTATTTCCATCATATCACGCTGAATTCTCTGAATGGAAATACAGCCATAAGAATGAATTTTGTATGGCTCATGGTCTTTCCTTCAAATTCATCTTGAGTTTTTAAAAAATACTAAAAAGTTGCCTAACTCAGCCAAGACCCACTGCCACTTTTAAAATACATTGAGACTTGAAGAGAATACTATATTGTTTTAACAATTTTTTTCTAAAATTTAGAAGAACCAAGTTATTTCTTCCCTCCATAATAGAACTATTTTAACTCTTAAATATAAGAAATCTATTTTAACACAGAGAGTAAATGCAATCTGGATTTAGTTCATTACATTCAAGAAAAAACTTAGCTGTCTTTTTTGGAGCTACAGGTTAATGCTGGAATAATAGAATAGAAACAAAATTAAATAATTCCCTCTATCCACCTATGGCCACAGTAGGTACATTGCCCATATCCACCATAAATACTTAAGAATCTGAAATTCAGGACAGTCTTTAAGCTACTGATTTACACAGCCTTCAGTTCTGCCACAATGAGTTCATTCATTCGTCTATATGTCTTGCTAGCTAGCTAGGATCTCAAAAATGGACAAAAACTTTTAGGTCATTCATTTCAACCCCATCGAAAGCAAAAATAAGAGGATTTTTTTCTCAGGCCATATAGAAGAGATGGGTCCCTTCAAGCTGGTCATTTCAGAGCTGAGGTCAAACACACCATAGGTTAGACATTGATGCCTGAATGAAGAGAAAACAGGATTGAGAATGTTTCATATCAGATAGTTGCCGATCCAAGCAAAGACGGGTTGGAAAATGGAGTCCTATCAAAAACCAAAGATCAAAGCCAGTGGAGGTATCTGAAGAACGGAGGCAAGGGAACAGAGAGTCTCACATGGCAGGCCCGAGTGATAGAGAAGGAAGGGGCTCTTTGAAGTGCCCCATGGGCATGACTCCATTCATCTCAAAGATCCGAATCTGAACTTTACACCTAAGGCTTGTTTTGTTTGATTTTGTGTGCTTCTGTCTTTTAATTTAATATTGCTCTTATCCTAACCAGCCTGTTCCATAACAGTGACCAGAGATAGTGATTCTAAGTAGAGTGAGTCATTACAGTCATGACCAGTAGAATCACACTGGGAGTATTTGGGAAGGCTTCTTGGAAGAAATGAGATTTACTGCAGGGTGCCCATAAGAGCTTGCCATGCTTCATTTCTCATTTGTTTGACGGACTCTGGCTTCTATTGGACACAGCAGTAGTGGTAATAAGCATGAATTATTGTGTATGTGTGTGTTTTTTTCAACCAGCTTATAAAGTTAAGATCATAGCCATCACTGAAGAAAATGCTTTTGTTAAGTATACCACAACCCTCCTGGATATCTACAAAGCTGGTAAGAATTCATTCATTCATTCTTTCATTCAACAAATACTTAGTCCTTACTATGTGGCAGGCGTTATATTAGACACAGAGGATACAATGTGAATAACACAGCCATAGGTCCTGCCTTCATAAAATTTATATTCTATTTGAGGAGACACGTTTTTTAAAAAAGGAGATGGACAAATAAACAATTATAAATCATAAGTATTATAGTTGAAACAGATGCGGAATTAATGGGGGAAACTCCTTTGGAGTGATAGCAGATGGCGTCTTTTAGGAGATGATATTAGGAGTTAGCCATTCTTAAAGGGCAGAGTAGAGGGAACCAGATGAGCGGGAGCTGGGTCATACAGGGGTTTATAAGGCATGGTGAGAAATTTGGATTTTATTCTAGAAGTTCAAAGGGAAGCTAATGAACGGTTTTAGGTAGGCAAGAAACATTTTATGATGTATGGTTTTAAAAATCATCCTGGCTTCTATTGGAGGGCACCAGAGTTGAAACAGGGAAACCAGTTAGGAGCATCTATGAAGTGCAAAATGGCTCAGATGCCATGTGAGTTTTGATAGGATAAGTGAGCTTCAGTAACCAATACAAAAAATAAATTCATATGTAAAATACCACATAAAACATTAAAAAATATGTTCCCTTTTATTCTTTAAGTAAACTGAGCTACAAATACTGTCAAACTGCTTGTAATGATGTAAATAGTAACACAAATGATTCATTAAATCATGTTTAACCCCAAATAAGTTTTTTTGTTGTTTTGTGGGTTATTTTTTTTAAGAAACTGTCAGTGTTATGTTGCTTGACTCACTCACTCGGGTAGGGGGCCCCTGTTTGTGCTTCGATTTGACAACAAGCAACCACATCAAATTTTTCCAATTGCATGTCTACTGATAGTCATTACATGACCTAGAGCCTCAATAAGTAATTTCTCCTAATAGCAGCAGTATCGTGCATGGTACTGAACACTTTCTCAGTTGCTGCTGAACTAGCAGTAATTACATTCAAATGTTTCTAGTCCTTATGATACCATCTAACATTTTCATGTATTTAATATATCTCTATTATCAGCTAAATTATAAAAACAATTTACTGAGAAGTCATATTTAATTTTCCTAATTTTCTTAATTTTTATTCCCCGTCAACCCTCAGAGTTTTACAAACATCACTGACAAAGTTTCAGAATTCACAGGTTTTACAAAACTTAAAAGTTTATTATATTTTTTGCTTTTGTCACTAAAAACAAAAACACTTTCATACAATTAGTTTTTCTCTTAGATTGATATTTTATTTTGTTTTATATCAAACGACATGTGATTCTTCATTTTGTAACAGCTCTTGCTTCATTTTCATATTTCCTTTACTTATTTTTCTACGATCAGTTTTATCATTCATTCATTAATCTGTCAGCTTATTAAAGCTGAAACATTTTTTTCTTGAATACATATAGTATTGACATAATTGCTAGAATATCATAGGCAAATCACTAAAACACATATATATTCACTTTCTAAATGTTTACTCCTATATCTGTCAAAGTGAATCTATCAGACTTGATATGATTTATAAACTGCCTTTGCAGTTCTAGCACTACTGGCTGCCTGTCAAAAATCCCAATATTTTTCCAATTTTTATTAATGCAGTTGTCTGAGGTCTTCACACTATTACTTAATTCTGTCTAGTGTATATTAGCTATGTGGTAGTGAATATCAAATTTATGAAAACAATATCTAAAGTGATTTTTGTCTTTGATTGCATTATCCAGAGACACTTGATAGGTGATTCAGTCAAACTGAAACAGCTGGAAATTTCAGGATTTTTACTGAAGCCCCAGACTTCTCCCTGGCATTACACTTGCACCAATAAAGTGTTCATGTAAATATTTCTCATTGACACCTTTTTTCTCAAACAGTTTGATATGCTGTACCGTTGTTCCTTCCAGTACCTTGAGTTCAACAAAACCCATTAAGCCATCTTCAAAGTCTCTAATTTTTCATTTTAAGTTATTTAAAACACATGTTATATTAAATAGTTGATTTTCTCAATAATGATTGAAATTTTATTTTATTACCTTATTTATATTTTTCAAAAAGCTGTGTTCTCATTTCAGTACATATAAATTTTGCAATAAGTAGGACCATAAATCTAAATTGTGGCAATACGTTTACATTGGTTTTTTGGAAATGTTATCAAGTATTTCAACTCTGAAAATGTTTGACTTTTTTTTTTTAAACATCTTTATTGGAGTATAATTGCTTTACAATGGTGTGTTAGTTTCTGCTTTATAACAAAGTGAATCAGTTATACATATACATATGTTCCCATATCTCTTCCCTCTTGCATCTCCCTCCCTCCCACACTCCCTATCCCACCCCTCTAGGTGTTTGATTATTTTTAACCATACACTAGAGTTTAAAATTCTAATAGTTTCCAAATTTTTCTTTGCTTGATCAATACTCTGACAACATTTTTTCTGATTTTTATTATTTCAAATGTTTTACTGTATGAAGTTGATTTGTGATGTTATTTTTTTTCTCATTGATGATCACAAGTGTTCCTTATTTGAAACACGATTGCCATTCTGACAAAATAGGTAAGCGTTTAGCACTTTGATCTTTTCACAACCCAATTTTCAAGCACTTTTTGCATCCAACATTCACATCATAAGCAATAATAAGCCATTCCTATTTTTACTGAAATAATCAAGTGCTTTTCATTCCAGAAATACAAATTACTTATTTTGTATCAATTCTTGCCTACTATCAAAAGACATTCCAGACTGTTCTGAATTTTCTGCAGCATCAGATGATTCCCAAGCTGCAGTTTTGTTTGTTTTTTTAAAAATTTTTTGGCTGCATTGGGTCTTCATTGCTGCGCGCAGGCTTTCTCTAGTTGTGGTAAGCGGGGGCTACTCTTCATTGCGTTGCGCGGGCTTCTCATTGCGGTGGCTTCTCTTCTTGCAGAGCACGGGCTCTAGGAGCGAGGTCTTCAGTAGTTGCAGCACACAGGCTCAGTAGCTGTGACTCACGGGCTCTAGAGCGCAGGCTCAGTAGTTGTGGCGCACGGGCTCACTTGCTCTGTGGCATGTGAGATCTTCCTGGACCAGTATTCGAACCCGTGTGCCCTGCACTGGTAGGTGGATTCTTAACCACTGCACCACCAGGGAAGTCGCTGCAGTTCTCTTTTTTTATTAATTTATTTATTTCTGGCTGCCTTGGGTCTTCATTGCTGCATGCGGGCTTTCTCTAGTTACTGCAAGCGGGGCCCACTCCTCGCCGCGGTGCGCAGGCTTCTCGTTGCGATGGCCTCTCTTGCTGTGGAGCACGGGCTCTAGGCATGCGGGCTTCAGTAGTTGTGGCACACCGGCCTAGCCGCTCTGTAGCATGTGAACTCTTACCGGACCAGGGCTCAAACCCATATCCCCTGCATTGGCAGGCAGATTCTTAACCACTGCGCCACCAGGGAAATCCCTGCAGTTCTTTATTGATATCATTTCTTCTTTGTTCTCCTGTCAGTTCAGAAGATTCATATTTATGATAGTTAAAAGGAAATGTTAAGAAAATTTTGTATACTTTGTTATCTAGTCATTCTGGGTGTTAGTTTTTAATATATATAGATTTTAAATTCATATAAACATTAAAACACCACACACTTACTATTTACACAAGAATTGCTGCTCACTAACAATAAACCAAAATAAAAACTAAACGACTTAGAATCAAGGGCAACTATGTGGTTCAAGGATAATGATGTTATTATCCTATGATTGGTGTTTCTCCTAAAGCACAGGATGCATAGAGTAGGTGAGGGTATAAATGAAAAAAAGATGAGTGATTGTTGAAACTGAGGTTGATTAATTATTCTCCCTTCTGAATATGCTTGAAGTTTCCCATAACAAAAGGTTTTAAAAAATAATAAGCCCCCCTGCAGCCACACTGCTTACCAGGACAGGGGCTGACTTGGCAAATCGTGCTGGGAAGGGTGTTTAGGTGTTGCTGCAACAGGAAGTCATGTATTAATGGTCACTGGGAGAGCCGAAGAACATTAGCTTGAACTAACATGAGTACACTAGAATTTATAGTACTAATTAAAGTTTACCATTTATACATTACTATTATATGCTATTTAGCAACAGGTTCAGAATTTTTTCAGGATTTTTTAAAATGTTTTTCTTTAATTTATTTTATTTATTTATTTTTGGCTGCGTTGGGTCTTCATTGCTACACGTGGGCTTTCTCTAGTTGCGGCGGGTGGGGCTACTCTTCATTGCGGTACACGGGCTTCTCAATGCGGTGGCTTCTCTTGTTGCGGAGCATGGGCTTTAGGCACACAGGCTTCAGTAGTTGTGGCACGCAGGCTCAGTAGTTGTGGCGCACGGGCTTAGTTGCTCCGTGACATGTGGGATCTTCCCGGACCAGGGCTCGAACCCGTGTCCCCTGCATTGGCAGGCGGATTCTTAACCACTGTGCCACCAGGGAAGCCCGAGGATTTAATAATTAGTATGACTTTGCCAGAGTTTAATAACTGGATATCAGTCCTGAATTTATAGCAATGAATTCCCTGTCCTGGACTCAAAAAGTTTCCAGCCTAGCAGAGGAATCAGGCATGTGGAGTGAAACATTATGATAGAAATTCAAGTATAATGGAGTAAGGGGAAGACAGATACTTATGACAAAGAGCATCAGGGAATGTTTACTGGATACTGTGAGAACTGAAGATGTGTTTAAAGATGGGTAGACATTCAACAGGCCAACACGAAGAAGAATGCATTCCAGGCAGGGAGCCAGCTTCTTGGCTACGTACTAGTTCTTTGGGAATCCCAAAGTTATCCTCCTTAAAATTTTCTAGTCTTTCACATGTCTTGCACTTTTCTACAGAGTTGCCCATTGCCAGCTACCAAATCCTTTTTTATTTTCCTGTGTGACATATGGAGATTAATATTGTTCAACTCTAAAGAGGTTCTTTTAATTCCTGGTTCTACAAGAGTAATAATGAAAAGCGCTTATATAGTGCTTACTGTGTTCTAAGCACTTTTCATATAGTAACCCATTTAATCTCACAACAGTTCTGCAGGGTAGGTTTTACTGTGATGCCCATTTTTTGGATGAGGGGTCTGAGCTTCATTTGTCTGGGGTCACACAGCCAGGAAGTGGCAGAGCTGGGGTTTAGCCTGGGGAGCCTAATCCCAGAGTCCAAAGTCTTTTTTTTTTTTTTTTCACACACACACACTGTATTTTATTTTTACAAGAGATAAATAAACTGACACCAAGCATTGTAAATGGATGACCACAACAAAAGCAACAATGATTGCAATTACCAAACACGAAACACACTCATACTATGTCATAATATTGCAGAGTCCGAAGTCTTAACCACATGGACATTGCCTATAGCCATTAGCCTGTCAATAGAAATTTACACTGAATAATAAATAGCCATGAGGAACTGGAATGCTCAAAAGAGTTAATAATTTTGACATTGTGACAAGAATGTGATAACCTTACTTGTGTGTCTCTCAGGAGAAGCTGCTGCTGAGAAAGACTCTGAAATCACCTTCATTAAAAAGACAACCTGTGTTAACGCTGACCTGGAAGAAGGAAAACAGTACTTAATTATGGGTAAAGAGGCCCTGCAGATAAAATACAATTTCCGTTTCAAGTAAGTCACCAATATTTTGGAGTCTCTGATCTTCCCTCCAAAACGGAGTGCAATTTATTCTTAAACATACTGCGTGTTCTTACGTGCCCTGCTGTTAACCCGCAAACCATTAGGAGCATAAATGAAATAATGTGACTTTAAAACAAAGAACTCCTCAAAACCACCAGGGTAGCTAAGGACGCACTGAGGATAAACCAGTTGAGTGCTCAGGTCTGACAATGAATCTGGGGGTGCTCACTGACCCTCCTTTACCACATGTGTTCCCTCAGTAAGTTCTCAGGCTGTTGTGTTTTAAAGAGGACAGTGTTTGGATACACGTTTTATTATCTGTTTTTTAAAAATAGACATTGAAACAGATGCTGTTCCTGCCTTTAACCATGGGAGCCCCAAGCAGCTCATGATCCCCAGGGTTTTGTGGACCTTCCTGGGGAGAGACGGGTCCAGAAGTATTTGGCCGGCAACCTGATCCCTGGGCACCTGAGCAGCCTGGCCTCAACTGAATTCAGCTCTTCTCTCTCTGTGGCCATCATCACAAATGCTTTGTTTGCATTATTTCTTGGCAGGTACATCTACCCATTAGATTCCTTGACCTGGATTGAATATTGGCCCACAGACACCGGGTGTCCATCATGCCAAGCATTTTTAGCGAATCTAGATGAGTTTACTGAAGACATCTTTTTAAATGGCTGTGAAAACGCCTAAAGAAGGTCAGCTGCATCCAGTTTTCACTATGGACTCCTGTTGAAGTTTGTTCCTTTTTTTTTTTCCAGCGTTCACAGCTGGTCTTATTTGGAGAGCTCACTCTACTTAGAATTAGGGACACTTGCTTTTATTAGAGAACGATTTTAAGAGCAGTAACTCTGAAATAACATGTCCTTGGGGGGCATGGAGACAGACACTCATTCCAAGGTTATTGGACACCAGAAGCAATAAATTGGAACCCTCCTAAAACCTACCACTCAGGAATGTTTGCTGGGGATGAAAGAATAGCCCCATTGAAATGTAGTATCTTACAAAAACATGGCCTTTGCTTGAAAGAAAATACCAAGGAACAGAAGACTGATCATTAAAGCCTGCCTTTGCTTTCAAAATGTGCGAAAAAGCGTGTTATTTTATGCTAGGTCAGCTTCAACCACACAAAGACAGGCAAATTGAGAGAGGTAGAGAAAGCAGCCCCGGAGACCTGAGAAGGCCTCACCTCAGAGACCTCAGCAACCTGAGAAGGTAGGAGACTTGCCGTTGCCCCCTCCCCTCCTGTTGCCCTCTCCTTACCCTCATGGGGATCCCTCTACTCCCCTCCCCACCCACCCAGCACATACTCATTTCCCCTGGAACTTGTTCTCCTGGAAGGCAAGCAACCTAATGAAGAGAAACCTAGTGGGAATCAGGAGCCCTAACCAGGTTTCTGAGCCTCCACTGGGGGTTTATAAATGAGGATTTCTAACAGGAGGCTCATTTTTAAGTGACATTTTGCAGCACTTTAGATTCTATGGAAGAATTCTCACATACATTTCCATTTAATGTATCCAGAATCTCACGAGGTACAGGAATTATTATTATCCCCATTTACAGATGAGGACTTTGAGGCTCAGAAAAGTGAAGCAATTTTCCCAGCCTAGTAAGGGGCAGAGTGGGAGAGCAAACCCCAAGGCTCACTCACAGTCTAAATACATCCCTCTTCCACCTCTCTGCCCCATCCCATTGCTCGTCGGGTTTAATTTCCTAAGACCAAGTCAGGATGCAGGTGGAGTTTCTTAGATTTAGTTTAACCAGCCCCACTGAAATATCACAAGGAAACATAAACTCTGGGTGAAACGGTAACAGTGACTAAAATGCATTCCCTTTTTGAAAAATCTGCCCCTTACCAGTTAGGTGAAACTACACAAGGCCCTGCAGTGTGCCTCCTAAGTTAAACTAAGATTTTCCACTTGCAGGAACTAAGGATTTATTTTTGTGAATGTCAAAACTCACATTGTAGGCACTCCCTTGGCAAAAACAACCAGTGTGTCCAATATGCCCAAACTCTCTGCCAGCGAGGGATGAAGGGCCCCTCTAGAGCAGGCCTGAAGTGCCTCCTGTCACCTTCTTGCTGAAAGCAGGGTGGGTAGGACCACTGCAGCACCCCCGAGGCACCAGCGTCTCTGGGCCATCACATCGCCTTCTCCTTGAGCACTGTTTCAAATAGGTCGGCCACAGCGGCCTAATTAACCCACAATGCAGCTGAGCTTCCAAACATCAAAGCAGGCCTTTGTGAGTGAGCCTGGATCCCTGAGAAATCCACCAGCTCCTCTTCAGCGAACTCCTAAGTACTTAAACATACTTGCTTAGTGAGGCTTTCCTGACCCTCCACACAGCAGGGCCCCTCCTCAACCCTGCAGTTCTCTTCCAAGGCGCTTGCAATTATTTATTTACTCATATATAGTTCTTTGGTGTGCCGCTTCCTGGCTCTCCTGTGAGCTCCATGTGGGCAAGGTCTGGGCCCTTTCTCTTCATCACTGTCTCCTGTTCCTGGCACAATGCCAGACACATTCTAGGGACTCAGCAAGTGTTTGTGGATTCACCAGTGAGTGTGGGGCATTGGGAGACCCGGGTTCTAGTGTGGCTGTGCCCCTGGCAGGGGTTTGGGACAAGCCTCTTCACCTTTCTGATGGCCTGTGAAACAAGGGAGTTGAAACAGTCTAATGCCTCTTTTATCTAGAGCTCCAAGAAGAAATTTTATAATCTTATGAAACAGAAAACAAGACTACGTGGCATGTAAGAACCCAAATGTTAGGTATGTATTTCTTCCTATAAATGTGGAGGGAGTTCAGAGAAGTGAATGAGTATGTGAGTTGGAGGAGCTTCCAAAGGCTTCCTGGAGATGGACAGCAGGATTTGGGTAGGTAGAGAGGGACAGGAGGGTCTTTCTGGTTGAAGGAAAAAGCACAAGGCAGGTTTCCACTGGGGGTAAGCAAGACAATTTAGGTGGTAAATAGTTATATGCTTATTTTAACTTGTATTAGAAAAATATACAACGAGCACAACAAAGCCATGATATAAAATTCTCTTTGAAAATAAATTTATTTGTCAAAAAGTCTATTTAAGGAGGTTTTTAAGTAAATAAAAGTATAGATTGTTCTTAGGGCAAAAATCATGACGTTGGCATGTACATACTTGAAGTTTAGGAAACCCTGTCTTAAGAAAATATGTGGAATTGACAACCAGCCAAGCTTAAAGTAGGCAGCTTGACTCCTTGTTTCTCAGAGGAGTTCTAAGCCAAAGTCATGCTCAGTTTTACTTTCCAGCCCCCGTGATGCTAATTTATTCAGCAACATCCAACAAATATGTACTGATGGGTCATCGCAGGTCAGGCCCAGTTCTAGGAGCTTGGTACCTAGATCCTTGCCCTTGTGGAACTTAGATTCCAGCGGCCGGAGACATGCGGTAAATAATAAAGTCAATAATTAGGAGATTGACCTTGAATGTTAGCAGGTCATAAGAGCTGTGGGAAAAAGAAAAAGCAGAGCAGACTGAGGGAGACTGGGAGTGGTGGAGAGAGGGGTTGCAGCTTAACAGAGTGGTCAGGTCAAGGTGGGCTTCAGTGAGAAGTGAGACTCGAGCAAAGATTTGAAGGTGGTAAAAGAGTGAGCCATGTGGTGATCTGGGGGATGAGTGTTCCAGGCAGAGGGAGCACCTAGTGCCCGAGCTGAAAACAGGAGCACGCCTGGTATGTTCTGGGAAGAGCAGGGAGGCTGGCGTAGCAGGTGCAGACTGAGCAGAGGGGAAGTAGGTGGAGACAAGGTCAGAGAGGTCACAGGACAAGACTGTGCAGGTCATGGACAGGGTGCTGGTTTTACTCAGAGGAAGAGGGGAGTCACTGCAAGGTCTGGAGCAGAGCAGTGACATGGTCTGTCTTACCTGTTAGAAGGATTATGCTACTGCTCCAATGAAAATGAGGCAAGGGTAAAAATAGACCAGTTAGGAGGTTACTGCAGTAAACCAGGCAAAAGCTGATGGTAATTCAACAAAGTTGAGTTTATGGAGCTTCTCACTCATTGGATGGTAGAAAGAACTTGTTATAGGATTGTTAGAAAGAACTTGTTATAGGGCTTGTGATGGATTATTTGGTGGGGGGCGGTTCAGGGAAGTGGGCGTTGCTCTGGGATGGATGCTGTCAGGAAGCAGAGGCAATCCTGTGATTGAATGTATCAATTCTTATCTAACTGGGAGGAAAGGAAGAAACAGTCACTCACATTAGTCAGGAAAGGGGGATATTTGGTCATTCTTGCGTTTCAGATTATATTATTGTTTTATTCCCTGCTCAAACATGATTATGGAGCATTCTTTTTTTTTTTTTTTTTTGTCTTGATCCATTTTGTCTGATGCCGATGTTCTGTGACATCAGACACAGAGAACACCACAGCCTGGCTCTGAGAACCAGGCCAGCTCCAAGGGACACTAAGGCCCAGCTCCCAGTCTAGCTCCCAGCTGTCAAGGGCTACTCTTCCCTTTCACAGACCCTTCTTCCTAGAAAATGCATACTTGGGACTACCCTGGCAGTCCAGTGGTTAAGACTCTGCGCTTCCACTGCCAGGGGCGCCGGTTCAATCCCTGGTTGGGAAACAAAGATCCCGCATGCCGCGAGGTGCCGCAAAAAAAAATTAAAAAAAAACCCAAACATATGTGCACACAATGGAAAAATCTGCATACTATTTCAGAGGCCACTTGCAAGTGCACACATTGACCTCATGACTGAAAGCCTCTGTCTCAGAGCTGGGAATTTAGCAGCCAAATCTGGGAGGTTCTCAGAGATACAAAGAGGAAAACCTGCATCCTAGGTTTTCCCTACTCCTGAAATCAGACTGATTCTGCGAGTTTAATGTGATGTGAGAAACATGTCACCAGGGGCACGATCTTTAACTTTGACTGGAGATTAAAATATCCCTTTATGCCTCTGAATCAGAAAGAAAGGAAGAAAGGAAGACAGGAGGAAGAAAGGAAAAAATGAAGGAGAGAGGGTGGTGGGTGGGAGGAGAGGGGAGGGAAATAGGGAGGAAGGGACGGGGTTTTGTTTAAAGATGAGAACTCCATTTCTAAGAACCTTCTGGATTCTTCTTGGTTGGCAGGGTCCCCACCCTGACTGACATGTTGGCAGAAACCAATCCATTCCTTGGAACATGATGTCCACTCCTTCACTGTTTCCATCATTATAATCAGATATGTGTGTATTACGTACACCATCATGAGTTATATAATCCTCAAATGTCCAAACCAGGAAGGACCTGGGAAAGCAGGCCCAGAGGAGCGGCTTCCAGTGGTCACAGTGCTGCACAGGGCAAGGGCTGGGACACAAGCCCAAGGCCTCTGACTCTGAGCTCAGAGTGTTCTTTCCACCACGCAGTTGAGTGGAGGTTACAGAGAAATCAATTTGGGCTCCCTGCAAAGAAGCATTTCCTTAGAGCCAGAGCTGTTCAAAGATAGACTAGGCTCTCTAGGAGGGACCAGGTTCCCCATCACTACCACCGTCCAGGAATGTTGCAGGAGCTTTCAAGGTAGGAGGTTGGCCCCAACGACGTCCAGTGTCCCTGCAACTCTAAGAGGCCATTAATGGAAAGGAAAACATCTGCTTTCCTTCCTTACACCTCCATTTTCACGCCTGAAAATAATTCCCACTTCAGAGGATTTCTGTGAGACTTAAATGAGATAACACAGGTCATGCACATAAAGTGATGAACACAGGGCCTGGCACGATACCTGTAACTTGCCGTTGTTAACAATACAGCCCTGGCACATGTTAAGTGATGAATTCAACAAAGTTCTTGCCTGGCATCATGCTGATTGCCTTTCGTGGAGTATTCTGTTGGCATATCACACCCATCCTGTGATGATTGTCATCATCCTTACTGTTAGGAAGGAAGCAGCTGAGGCCCCGGGAGGCAAAGCAATTTGCCCCAGGTCTCATACCTTCATGAGCAGTAGGGCCGCAACTCAAATGTGCATCTTTTGGGCTCCGGCAGCCATGCTTCAGCGTCTGAGCTGACCGCCTTCTCACACACGGGAAGGGCAGGAATATGGTCATCGTGTAATCCTAGCAAAGTCTCTGCCTCCTTAGGCCTCAGCAATGAGTGTGTTCATTATATGCTCTCTAAGCTGTCCCTGTGCTAGGACCACAGGTGAGGCAGAGTGAGGCCGACGAGGGCTCTGGGGACAGGTACTGGGGCAGTGGGAACACTGGCGTTGGTGTAGGAAAATGAAGGAAGGTGGCATCAGAGAGAAATTTCATAGATTTTCAAAATGTGTCCTGAAATCATCTTCCACGTGGATATAACACAATTTGTAAAACTCTGAATTGACAGGTCCTCCTACCTCCCCTCAAAAGACTCTACTTTGCCAGTAGAGTTGAGGTTTTTTTCCTTTGTGAGCCTCCTACATAGAATCATAAAATACTGAAGATAAAGATTCCCTAGAGATCATCTAATCAAACTCTCCCCGTTTCACAGATGAGGAAAAAGGCCAGGAAAGAGCAGGGACTCTCCAAGGGTCCCATGTGGGAATCAGGGCTGGACGCAGAGTGCCAAGCTCCTCTTCCCCATATTAGGGCCTGGTGTCTGCTCCCACCAGCTGGGCCTAGGGGCAGACGGGCAGAGGCCAGAGCCCGGGGGGTGGGGCCCAGGGCTAACACTGCTAGCAGATGAGATGAGAGAAATCAGACCTGTCCTGGAAAGGGTGGTTTTTGTTTGGCTGTAGTTGTGTGTGTGTGTGTGTTTGGCTGTAGTTGTGTGTGTGTGTGTGTGTATGTGTGTGTATTGTTTTGGCATTGTCGGGGTGGGTGGAAAGGGGGTTTGAAGCTGACTAAGACAAGGAAATCAGAGCTGAGGAAAGAATTATATGGCTTAATAAATTTTTTTCCAGATAGAGAATCTTTGGGAAATTAGCGTCAGGACTGAACTCTAATTCTCTGAGAACAGAGAAAGAGAAATGAGATATGGCCAGGGTAGGAGAAATCAGAGAGGAGGTTTCCTGGGTCCGCTGGGGCCTTGGGGCAGGGTTGGTAGTCATTCATCCTCCTCTTGCCAGCTCCTTTCACCTCTAAAGGCAAAGGCCAAATTTTGGCCTGTTCAGTAATGAAATGTTGGGTGTGGAAATTGTAACGGCCCCTCGGTTTGGCCACATTGTGTGTGTGTGTGTGTGTGTGTAAAAGACAGACACAGACAAAGGAGTGGTTACTATGGGGAAGTGACAAGGGGAAGAAGTAAGACCTGCCCTGGTTAGGGACCTTGGGAAAGTTCCTGAAGCTCGTCCAGCCTCTCGGTTTGCCTCTCTATCCAGTGAGCGCAGGATGAGCAGCCGTGAAGGGATGTAAGGATTAGAAGTAACACCTACGTGCCCAATCAGGGAGTGCAGCCTGCGGCGGCTGGCGGGCTGTGATCTCTAACTCCCACAGCTCCCTGTGCCTCCGTTCTCTCTTTTGGAAATGAGGTAGTAACTTCTCTGGGCCCAACATACAGGGTTGTTGCAGGATGAAATCAGATCAAACAAGTGAAAGAACTCTTAAGCTGTAGAATGTTGAACAAATATGGAAATGGCATTAATAATCAAAAGCATCTTTGTGCTGATACCACAGGCAGAGACTGCATGGTGTGCTTTTAAAAGATTAGGAAAGTGTCTGCTATCCTAAAAAACAATCTCCCCCTAGTGCCTCAAATTTCTCTATTAAAGCTTCATTCCTTTGGTCCTGTAGGCTGGCACTCTTAGAGCAGTGCTTTGCAAAGTGCTGAAATGCACATTCTCGGGCCCCACCTCAGACCTACTGAATCAGAAACTCTAGAATTGGAGCACTGAAATCTATACTCTAAAAAGGTCTCCAGGAAAAGCATAGGCACATTAAAATTTAAGAAGTATTGTTTTAGAGCTTATGAAAATGCAGGCTCTGATTCTGTTGGTCTGGGGTGGCCAAAGATTCTGCATCTCCCAGTTGATGCCTATGTTGCTGGTTCTTGGACCTAACAAGGCTCTAGATTGTTCTATAAAGTCAGGGATTCTCACATGAAGGGAAGCAACCCTTTAACAGCCAACACTTTAGTTGAGAGTCGTGCACAAGGCCTTTCAGGAATGGGTTGCAGAAAAGACTGAGGAATTCTGGGGACAAGAGAAACACAGGGCAGCAAAGAGAAAGAGGTCTTAAGAAAAAAAGAGGAGGTAGGAGGTGCTAAAAGAAAACTAAATTGCCTTTGTAGAATGTGGCCCGAGCAGGTCTGGGCATCAATTTATCCTTTTACTCGCCAAGTGCCGGCTACGTGTTAGGCACTGTGATACGTTCTTTACGTTCATCGGCTCAATTAATCCACAAAACAACCCCATGAGTTTGGTACAGAGGAATAAACTGAGGAACCCAAGTCACTTACCCAAGTCACTCAGCTAATAAGTGGTGGAGCCGGGCTTTAGAACTCAGGCAGCCTGACTCATTAGCACTAATTCCACCTCAAATTTGACCTCTGCCCTCAGGAAGCTTACAGTCCCATGAGGAATATGGGCGAGGACTGATAATGGCCCACACTTGGATAATGCCCGTCACATGCCATATTCCGAGCATCTTACATACAGCTGCTGTTTTAGCTCTTGTAGCAGTTCTACAAGATGGGGGCAGGGCACTGCTGCATGGGCCTGGCTGTGTGTGGAAGTGCGTAAGACAGGTCTCTCTGTTCCTGTTGGTTTATGTATGGAGGTACTCATATCGCCCAGTGTTCCGTGTCCTAAGCAGGAAAGCTTCAGTCCAGAAATAGCCTCCACAAAGGGGCCTCCAGAACCGGGTCCAAGCCCCACTTTGCATCCTCAGCTTCCCACCCCCTCACCACTTCCCAACCCCGCCTCCAGGATGGCCTCCCTGTGCTGAAGAGCAGGGGCACTGCTCTCTTCTGCCCACCTTGGCTCCTATAGCCAGACCCAAGTTCATGCAACAGAAGGGCCTGTCTGCCCCAGGCAGGCCTGGAAGACCAGGCTGTTGCCCCGCCAGACAGGCGCTGGATGAGGGCCCTGCTGAGCTGGCTGGTCACTACTGCTGCTGCTGCTGCGGGGCCCTGACCCACCAGAGGCAGCAGCTCTGACCTGCACCCGCTCCCCTGCCATTTCTAGCACATGCCCTCCCAACCTCCCTCCTCCACATACCAGAAATCACTACCTTGGCACGGGGGATTCAGAAGGTTGCCTAACAGATGAAAACTGACCTCACATCTTTGCAAACCTATTTGACAATACATTTCAAGAGCCAAAATATGTTTATATCCCTTGATCCGGTAATCCTCCTCCTGATGGATTATTTATATAAATTCTCAAAAGCAGAGGGGGCAGGGAAGTTCATACACAAAGATCTTCTCTGCAGGATTAATGATTTATTCAGTAAATATTTATTGAGTTCCTTCTATATGCCAGACACAGTTCTAGATGGTGTAATCCAGACAAACAGGGTCCCTGCTCTCCTAGGGATTATGGGCAGAAAGATGATAAATATCTACATAAATGAGAAAAATAATCTATTTACTAAATTCTCTGCAGAGAATTAAAATAAAGGTCTGCAACTGAGAATAACTGGGTGACTGCTCTTGATGGGGTGGTCAGGGAAGGTCTCTCAGATGTCACTAAATAACATGACATTTAAGCTGAGATGCTCAGGCGAGAAGGGGCAGCCATACCAAGGCCCAGAGGAGAGCATTCCAGAGGGGAGGCCAGTGGTTCAGGAAACTGCAAGCAGGCTGATGCGGTTAGATCAAAGAAAGCAAGTGATGGGAAAGGAGGTCGGAGGAGTGGGAGGGGCCAGATCAATAAGATTTTGTAAACATGGATGAAATGTTTGGATTTGATTCAGTAGAGAGTACTAAGCAAGGCAGGTGAGACCACAATATAGATAAGAAAGGGGCAGGGAGGCCAGTTGGGAGCTATTGCAGCTGTCTTGGCAAGAAGTGATTGTAGCTTGAACTAGAATGGTAGAAATGGAGACGAAGAGACATGAATGGATTCAGGATATTTTTGGAGGTAGGGCTGAAAGGGTTTGCTGAAGGAATTGGGATGGGGGTGATGAAGGCGAAGGACTCAAGGTTTACTCATGGATTCTTGGCTCGAGCTGCTGCAGGTGCTATTTATATGGCTGGAGAAAGCAGGAGAAGTTGCAAATTTAGGAAAATAAGAAAGGAAGATGTTATGGTTTGAACTGTGTTCCCCCTAAAAGATATGTTGAAATCCTACCCCCCAGCATCTCAGAATGTGACCTTATTTGGAAATAGGGTCGTTGCAGGTGTAATTAGTCAAGGTAAGATGAAGTCATACTGGAGTAGGGTGGGTCCTTACTCTAATGTGACAGGTGTCCTTATAAGAAGAGGGAAATTTAGACGCAGAGACAGAGACACATAGAGTGGAGAACACAGACACATGAGAGAAGCCAGCCACGTGAAGAATGAGATTCACACAGGAACTAGCAGTAAAGGCACATGGACATTGAGTCCCTCGACCTGTGCATGTGAGGCTCCTTCAAATCCCCACCAGGTAGGGACCTGAAGCCTGAAGCACAGCTGAACGTTCGGGTGATGGTTAAGTGAGGGGAGCACAGGTACTTAATTGCTTTGGAAGAAGTGACAGAAGCAAACACCACAAATTGGAAAAATGTGATGGAGACCCATTTTACAGTAGCAAATATAATCAATACACTGAGTAAATAAGACTTGAAGTGTATAATCATAAATCAACTTTACTTTGTCTCCCAACCCCCTCTAAATATTTGTTCAGAGGAAAGGGAGAGAAGCCCTTTTTCTGACCTTTGATGAAAACTCAAGCTTCCTATGACTTTTCTGATCATCTGGTCATTCTCAGGACATAAAAACTCCTGTGACCACTTCAGTCACCAAACAAATTCTATTTTATAAATCGGTCCCATACAAAAGCAAAATCCAGGGACTTCCCTGGCAGTCCAATGGTTAAGACTCTTTGCTCCAACTACAGGGGACACGGGGTTCGATCCCTGATCGGGGTAAAATCCCACATGCCGCACAGCACAGCCCAAAAAAAAAAAGCAAAATCCAGACTTGATTTAAAGTTCAATCTTTTCTCCCAACCAGGGCTTGCTGCAGGTGGAACCCCTATAGCTGGAAATGGGGGCATGGACAGCTGCTTTTCTTTCCCCAGACTGCCCTCCCCAGTTTGCTAACTGTGGCCTCTGACCTCTCCAGGGCTAAGGGGTTGGTAGTGAGGAGACAATAAAGGGGAGCAGGAGAACTCTTACTCAACAGCACTGTTGTAAGATGGCTTTAAAGCTTACTTTCATGTGGGCACATCTATGGAATTTTCAGACACTGCTCCCAAGCTCTGAGGACCTCTCACCCTTACACAAGCATCACACTACCTTGTATCCCATTGGTCACCCCTTCTGCAGCCCTAGGATTCCAGCGGTACCTTCAGTTTGTCCCCCTGTTGGACATACCGAAGAGGCCTTCACATCACTTCTTCCAGTGTGTGGCCCACTTCTTGTCCATGGGAACAGCATCCTTTGCACAAACCAACTTTGGGAGTTCAGGCTGATCTGAGCAGTGCTATCTCTTCCTTGTCTTATTTGTCTAAGATGACACCCATCTCTCATCCTTTCAATTTCTCTGGTGTCTGTCAGATGAAAGTCTACTATGTCTCCCCATCTCAAACCACCGTAGACACGAATTATGCTCTCTAAGTAGACTCCATGAAGTTCTTTTCTCTTGGTTTGAGAAGGGGGAAGCACAGCAGCTCTCTCCAACACATTCAATCTTTATTCAACCCTAATCTCCTAATGACAGAGCAGAGGGTCTCGAGATCTTTCTATAGCACCCTACTGCCAGGTGGTATAAAGGGTGCACACACACACACACACACATACACATGCATGTGTGCCCATATAGGGGGATCAATGATGAATCCAATGCTGTTTCTCAAGGGTCTTAGTCTGTTAGGGAGACTAACACCTGCATCCATCAGCACAAGGCAGGATGGTTCCTTTTGGGCACAGTGGAGAATGCTCCATGGAGAAGGCAAGTTCTGAGCTGGGTCTTGAAGAATGACTAAGATTTGGACAAGCTGAAATGAAGTCTTTTAAGAGAGAGGTAATAATGAGGGCAAATGCCCAGCATGGGAACAGAGGGAGCTGTGTACAGAGACCCCTGGGTGGCTTATTTCAATGAGACGCATAGAAGATAAGGCTAAGCCAGACCAAAGATGAACAACACCAGGGGTTTGGATTTTTTCCTGCAGGAAGTGAGAATTTTTGAAGGTTTGGAAAGGGCAGCAGGATGGAGGGTTGGGGAGGGCAGTGACTAATTCTTGGTGAAATGTGTTCTTCATTTCCTTGAGTCATTAACCAGGGCCCCATTAAGAAGAAAAACAAAACAAAGACCTTCCAGGACCTGCTTTCTTTTCCAGGAAAACCCTTGCCCTTTGGAACCTCTCACAAGTTCAGCTTATAAAGACATCCAATCCTGTTTTTACTGTTAGTTAAGGGGCCTTGGCACAGCTGCCAGGACCCTCCTCCAAGCTATGGGACCCTCAGCTTCAAGCCTGATGGGGCTGTTCGTCCCATCTCCCCATGGTCCCCAACACTGCCCTCTGGAAGGGGCTGAGGACAGGGGCTTCTCTTTCTGAGCAGGAGGGCCATGGAAACCTTGCCTTTATGAGCCCAGCCACAAAGGCTCCGCCCTGGGCCCACTGGAGCCAAATGGGAAAAATCCAGGAGGCAGCAAAGCCAAGAAAACAGCAGGTTTGGATTCAATCCCAGCTCTCCCCTTCTTTTCTGATCTTGAGACCTCACTCAGCTTCTATGTCTTAATCTGTAAAATGGAAATAAAGTCATCTACCTCACAAGGTTGCTGCGAAGATTAAATGAGAGTTTGTGATCATAGCTAGCACATAGCAGATGCTCAATAAATATTCTCCCTCCTTCTTCCCCCAGCAACTCTCTATGTCTCAGTTTCTTTGCCTACTAAATGTGGTGGGGATTCAAGGATAAAGTCGAATCTGACGAAGTTCCCAAACCTCTGCCATCTGTCCCACAAGAGGTCCTGGGGAGAACAGAGGGCCTTTCTCTGCCATGTCTGAGCTCTGGGAGCTGTTTCTTCTTTTATTATTTTCAACTATCAAAAAAAAATCACAAAAGCACTTAGTAGTAGTGCACATTGGCACACACTTGGAATGAGCCCACACCCCCCAACCTCTCCCCAGTACCACCGCCTGACTCAGTTTCCCCATCTGTAAAGCAGTTGTGTCCCTTCCCCCTCTGCAACTGCCCACTAGGTCGGGAGGACGGTGCCCAGCAGAGGGCGCTCTGAGTGTGACCTCCTGGCCACCGCCCTAGGGAAAGGCACCCGGCCAAGGAAAATTCTAGTGAAAAAAACGAAGAAAGGATTCCAGGTTTATGAGTCCCAGACTTTGAAAAACAAAACTGCTGAGTTGTCTCCTGAGTTAGGGAAAAAGAACACCACAGCCGCCTCAAGATTTCCAGGAAACAATTTGTGAAGGCTTTGGGCAAGGCTGGCAGGGGGAGCTGGGGAGGCCTGGCTTGGGATGCTGTGGGAGGTGGGAGATGGGGGTGGGCGTGTGCCTGTGGGAGCTTGAGAGTTGGGATGTTCCTGGGCAGTTCTTGGGGTGGAGTTACGTGACTGTGTGGGTTTACATCTGTATGTGTGTTTGTGTGTCTGTGGGCAATCCCACAGGTATTTATTGAGCACCTTCTACATTCTGTTAGGTGATGGGGATGCAACAGCAAATGAAACACAGCCCCTGAACTCAGCGAACTGAGTTTACTGAGAGGTGCAGAGTAGCAGACATTCCAGTTCAGAGTGCAGGCATCCCGGAGGTGAGTGGGGGGCAAATGCTGGCTTTGTGGCCAGGCAGCCTGGGATGTGAGTCCAGCCACCCACCAGCTACATGACCCTGGAGATCCCTGATACTCAGTCTCCTTAGCTGGAAAGTGAAAATATTAAAAGGACATCCTAGGAGATAGCAAGCGTGTGTAAATGTTTGATGACTGGTCTCTATCAGGTGCACACAAGGTCTAAACCTGGATAAGCATATAAGGTGTGTGTAGTCCCAGTGAGCTACGTGCAGGGCATTAGCTCACCTGCTTAGGTCATGTGTGTGACATGCCAGGCTCTACCAGAGGTTGTAAATCGTGGTCCTCAGACACAGTTTGTGGGGATGCTTATTTGGTTAGGGTTTGTTTCTTGGAATGTTCTAAAAATCAAGACATTGCACATAAAAATCCAGATTTCCAGGTTCTCTTGAAACCTTGGAAGATGTGGCCATCCTGAAAGTATTTGCATGTGTGTGCCTGTATGCCACGGTCTCTGCTTCCCAGAGATGTGTCCTTTCCAGGAGCACCCTCCCTCCTGGCCAGCTTCCAGGCCTGTCCTTGGAGGGACTCCAAGGTGGCTTGGGAGGGCTCGTGTGCAAACACATTCTCTGTGAACAGAGAAGCAGGACCAGGCAGGGACTGATGCCAGGGCCCTGGCCTCCCCAGGCAGCTCTGGTTTCAGCAATCAGAGGGGATGGAGACCACTGTGGGCCCTCCCCAAGGCTCTCTGGCTGTGTAGCTGGACGCTGGTTACAGAAGATAGCAACCAAGGATGGCAGCCAGACAGACTAACTTTTCTTGTGTATTTGATTTTGCATTTTAAAAATTCCCGCATCCTAGCTCCAAAATGATTAAGGCAATGATCTCCCAGAAAAAGAAAATTTTTCTAGATGTCTATACTATGGTTCTTCTAAAAATGAGCAAATAGCCTCATGGTAGAAGCTAAAAATATAACTGTTAAACACATTTTGGGAACCTACAGATGTGAAAGGTAGGATGGATGTTTTCCTAATATTCCTGGATCCTCTTAAGATGGCAAATCAGTCTCTCTTAATAGATACTTACTAGTGTGCGAGATGTAGACTGGGCACGAGGGGACTACAAAGATGAATACACCCTGCTCCCTGGCTCTCAGGAAATTCAGTCTTGTAGAGAGATGTCCAAGAAGAAATGAATGCAGGAACAAGAAAGGACAGGGGTGTTATTAGGACATTTGGGGTCAAAAGACACCAGAACATAGAAGAGGATGCCTCTGGACCTCTGATTTACAGTGCAAGCTCTTTCCCCAATCGGAGCCCCCGTTTCCCCTTTTTTAGACAAGAATCTCAGAAGAGATTAACAAACATCAACCCCACGTTCACAACCCCAGCCCCCAGCTTGGGTATTCTTTGAGGGAACACAGGCTGCAGCCCTTTGGTTCTTAGCCTCTTACTCCCTGCCCCACATTCTTGCTCCCAAGTCTTGGCTTGTGCTGGGAATTCATCTGGCTTGAGCTCTGAAAAAAATCCATCAGAGGAGGTTTTTCTCATTGCTTTTTCTTGAAAAAAAAAAGTCTGGAGTCCAAAAAGACCAGGCATCTAGTGGAAGCTTCCAGCATCCATTATAGGGGTTCCTGGTGCAGGTGAGGAGAGCAGCCCCTCAACAGGTAGGAGACTTGTACCCCTTCCCCAGCACCAGGGTTTGAATGGTTAAAGAATTTGCCCTGAAGGATTGTTCTGAGGTCATTCTCCCACTTCGCAGATGAGAAAAAGGAGGCCCAAGGATGGGAGGGACTTTCCCCACAGTCCTGAAGTCAATGTCAGAGGCAGATCTCTTGATTCCTGAATAAGGACTCTGTTCACTCACTGATTTTTCCCTCTCAGGCTGAGTCCTCAGGCCGGAGGGAGAGGAGGACCCCCAGGATGCATTGCTCCTCAGGCAGATATCAACTGCTTCGGGGCTAGAACATCAAGATATTCTTGATCTGCTCCAGCAAAGAGCCCGGGAAACCCAACCTCACAAATGTAAGTGTGAAGGAAGAGCAATAATTCTGTAGCCCAGCAAAAGGCACTGGAGGTCCAGGCACCCACCTTCAGAAGAGTCTTTATTGCCAGAGTCCATGAAAGAAGGAATTTGACACGTAGCAAAAGCAAACTTTTAGAACAAGGCACACGAGTGGCCAGAGATGGCAAAGAGAAGCAGCAGGTTGACTAGCCTTGACCCGAAGTTGTCTGCCTTCCTCATTATTGGCCTCTTAAGAGCTTGTCTTTATCAAAGGGTCCATCTGCCAAACTCTTTGCCTGGACCACTTTACCATCCCCGTGAGTGTCATTGGTACCCCATCACGAAGTGAAATCCCCATGGCACTTTCAAAGTGGCCAGCCCCACAAATAATTGGAAAACCCCCAGGGACAGCTCTGGAGCCTACAATTCAAAAAACTTCTGAGGTGCTTTGTTTCTTTCCTTAAAATCTGGAAATCTACTGATAGGGAAAAATCACCAGACATAGAAACTCCCTTCAAAAAAGAACCCCAGATTTCTTTTCAAATTTTCGTTAGAATGCTATTTCTAAATTCACAACACCCTGAAAAGGGCCAGGCCAAAGATACTTAATAAACATTTTGTGACGATGGTGAAATCATCATTAATGATTGTTACCTTAAGTAAAAATGATTATGGATAGTGTCTTGAGTATTAGTCATTCACTGAACAAATGTTTATTGACTGCCTCCTCTGTGCTAAGTCAAGGGAAAGAGCAATGAAGAAATCAGACACAGCTTTACTTTAACACCTTTAATTAACTTAATTTCTCATATTCATATAATTCACATAGTCTAGTGGGGCAGAAAAAATGGTGTAAACAGGCACATTTTATAAATTGCCAGTTATAATAAGTATAGTAAGAACCAGATGGAGATTAACAGAAGAAAACTTGGGACATTTTAAATCATCACACCAAAGCAGAGAAGGTGTACTATAGGCTACAGTTTTTACAAGATCATTTGGTATATTTCTTTGTTTTATTGTTGATATCAGCTGTGTGTGAGTTACCACGGGGAGGTATTGAATTTGGGTTGAGGAACCCAGGACAATTCGGTCTTCTAATCTACTAGGTGACTGATAACATGTAATCATCTGTTTAATTAAATTTCCTGGTTCAGGAACCAGAAGTTTACAGAGGAGATGTAGATGATGCTAGCAGGAAAGCTGTGCACTAATTGTTTTTACTAAACACAAGCTGTGACTATGACAGGGACAAAGCCTGCAGCTGGCAATGAAAAGAAGGAATATAGGGGCAAAACGAGGAATGTTTGGTATTTATGAGTAGAGGAAGTAGTAGCCCATTATGGGCTCCAAGTTTTAAGGGTTGCTGACAAACAGAAGCAGCCCAAATGGCTGGCATTAGCTGACTGGATATGCTCAGCTGGTGCATTCATATCTAGGAGGCAGCTGTCATGAGAACAGGAGCTCGGTCTGCCTCATTTACCGCTATAATCTGGGGCCTGGCTTTTGGAAAGGAGAAAAACAGTTTTCTCACCTCTTCTTTTTTTTAAAAAAAAATTATTATTTATTTATTTATTTATTTTTGGCTGTGTTGGGTCTTCGTTTCTGTGCGAGGGCTTTCTCTAGTTGCGGCAAGTGGGGGCCACTCTTCATCGCGGAGCGCGGGCCTCTCACTATCGCGGCTTCTCTTGTTGCGGAGCACAGGCTCCAGACGTGCAGGCTCAGTAGTTGTGGCTCACGGGCCCAGTTGCTCCGCGGCATGTGGGATCCTCCCAGACCAGGGCTCGAACCTGTGTCCCCTGCATTGTCAGGCAGATTCTCAACCACTGCGCCACCAGGGAAGCCCTCACTTCTTGATGATCTTAGTAAATGGAGCAAGGCATGTGATGTGCTTTGATTAGAGCAGTGTCACTGTGACTGATATTAAATAAAGTGTAGCCACTATTACTGTCACTGTTATTTTTACCATGACCACTGACCTCAATCCTCTAGATGCTTAGGCTCCAATCTGGTCCTGCCCCCTCACCGCCTGGAAGGCTAATGACCCAGGCCAATGTAATCTTTCCCTCCTCCAATGCCCATCTGGACTATAACACATGGAAAGTCACAGTTATTGGAGAAAAGTTTGAATGGCTGGGACACTAGAGGCAATCCAGCCCAGGAGAGAATACCAGTTTCCACCTCTGGGACTTGGGAGCATCTCATCAGATCCATGATTTTTTAACTGTGTCCCTAGAGCCTAGAGGTCAGGATGGGGAGGAGAGAAGCCCAGTGCACAGGCTCCCAGCTGCCTGCTCCGCTTAACAGAAAATCCTTGCTTCTAGCTGGTTTGTACGTTTGCGCTCTATGTGAAAAAGCATTTGAAGACACAGTCCCACAGCTAACACAAATTTTGAAAAAACCCAATGCATTCTATGATCTTTAAGGTCATTTTCCACTAAAAAACAAACAAAAACAAAAAAACTATGGCTATTATTTCTTGAATTATTGCTTAAGCATTCATCTATTTATCTACCCCCCCCCCACCAAATACTTTAGTGGCAGGGAGAAAAAAAGAACACAAGTATCCTGACTCCTAGTCCAGTGCTCATTCCAAAATATAAATATGTCCTCCAAAATATCACTATGGATTTCAGATGGGGGCAGAGAAGGAAGACACAATTCCTTTCATTCCAGTACTGAACTGTCAGCGCCTTGTCAGTTTTCACCATTTTTCTCTTCTGCATCTTAGAAGGGATGAAAAATCTCTCCTCTAGGAAACAGGGCAGGCCAGGAGGTGGTCAGACATTCACGGGGCTTGTCACACGTGCTCTACCATCTTCAATGCAGAATGGCTCACCAAACTTTAATTTTCCATAGTCCTCCTAGCCACTCAGTCCTTAGTTCCTTGCAGGAGCCACAAGCTCAAAAGGCTACAAGGCTAGCAGGCAACTTCAACATCAAGAGCCTGACAGTTGAAGGATTGGGGCAAAACTGGAGAATGGATACCTTTTGGTGCTTCGTAGAACAAGCAGAGCAGGTTATGGATGTGAGTGGGACCGCTGCGGCTCAAACATTCCCTACTTCCCTGTGTGTGCTTTCTTGTTCCCCAGTCATGGCCCCAGGTTCATACCACCAGATTTTAGGCCTTAGCCAGATGGACTACTTTTCTTCTTAAACTTATTTTTGGAAAAAAAATTTTTTTTTTCTACTGGGTAGAGATGAGTGGTCTCCAAAGGGTTTCGATTCCTTTCTGAGTCAGGTTAAGCCTCACTGGGCTCCTCTTTCAATTTCTGCAGGCTTGCCGCTTGCTGAGTGCTCAGAGGTCCTCTGGTGATGCCCCCTCTATTTCAAGAGCCCCCAAAAATAAGTCGAGTGACTACAGATAAGTTTTTGGTACTTTCCAAAATTAAACTATTTCCCTTGGTAAATTTCCACCAAATGAGCTCATTAATCTGAAAACAGGATGTGGCACATGAAGACAGTAAAGTCAGGTTGCCTGCTCATTTACACTGGCCTGGGGCAGAGAGGAAGGGGGTGGGTGGGAGAGAGGTGGGAGCAGAGAAGGGCTTTTAGAGGTCCCACTGCACTGAGAATCAATGAATTTTTAAATCAGAGACTCAAAGCTCTAAATCCTTTTCTCTTAGAATTGAACGTGACCACAGAGGCCACCTCTGGTCAGTGTCCCACAGATTGCCCGTCTTGGAGGCCCCTGAGACCCTCTGCTTGTCTGCAGGCAGGCGCCTCCCCTCCAGGTAGGACCGAGGCCCTCCTTTCTCCAGGAGGGGTTTGTCCTGCAGCATCAGCTCCTCAGGCAGAAGCTGGGAGTTCTGCCCCAGGTGAGTGAGAGGCTTAAATACATCCCAGGTTAAAAACAAACAAAACCAAAGGAGTAAAACACGGTTCCCAACTCCAGTTGGTGTCAAGACAAAAAATGGGACCCTAATACATAGAGAATGTAATGGGTGCCTCTGAGCGACAAAAAGGAAACAAAACCAACAAAGTAGGCAGGCTCGCTCCTTCCTCAGCTAACAGTCTTGCAGATGTTAGGTCTTGATGGAGAAGGAGCCTTTATCAAATTCGCAAAAATAAAGGTTGTTCGTACCTTTTAGACAAAAATTCTATCCCAACACTAAGTACCATAACTATTTCGATTGATATGCACAAAATTCATAGGGAATAAGTGGCTGTGTGTGTGTTTAGACAAAACCAGAAACGGTTCCTGAAAACACCCAGTTTTGTGGAAGCGCCGTGCCTTCAGAACCCCTCTGTACGTCTCTTCGCTGATTGCTCCAACCCAATAAGCTTGGACGAGCCTGACACTGTGCTAGGATCTCTGCAGGAATCTAAGAGGGCTAATACTCGGGTTTTGCTGCTGCTCGCCCCACCCCACGCGGGATTGCAGGCAGGCAGGGGACAGGATGGGGGTTCAAGTCCCAGGTCCGTGTTCGTTTAGTCTGCGAATACTTTGAGTCCCACACACGTGCCAGGAACTCGCGCGGGGAGAAGGAGAACGGAAGGTCAGTCTTCAGTGGAAAAACAGAGCCTGCGACGCCGCGGATGCCGCCCCGGGCCTAGTTTCCCCATCCGGGGAGCGCTCGCCCCGCCCCCGAGGCCGCCTCGGAAGGCGGCTCCCGCTGCAGGAACCGGCCCCGGGCCCCGGGCCCCGGGCCCCGGGCCTGCCCTCCCCGGTTTCCGCCGCCTGGGCCGAGTCCTCGCGCCACCGGAAGCTCCCGCCGGGCCGCTGGGAGGCGGCGGCGGCGGCGGCGCCAAGGTTGGTTGCACTGCACCCCGCCCCCACCCGCCCCGGGACTGCGGAGGCTCCCGGCCGCCGCCCCAGCGCTCCCCGCCCGGGACAGCCCGGCTCCCGCTCTCTGGGGCGGGGGCTGCCCAAGTGCGGGCCCCCCCGCGCGCCTCCGGGACCTGGAATCCCGGCTGCAGAGCCCTGCCCCGGCCTCGCTGCCCCCGCCCTTCCTGCGGGCGCCCGGGGCAGCCCTGCGGTGGCTCATCCTTGAATAGTCGCGGGCGCCGCTCTGCTCCCATCGCTGCGCACGCATCCGGAGATGTGGCGGTGGCGAGACGGCCGTCACCAGCCCGCGGGGGGCGCACGAACGGGGCTGGGGGACACGGACAGGTCATCCGGCATCACTGAGCCGGGCGGGGGGGCATTGTTCTCCGGCTGCGGGACGCGGTGGGATCGCAAAGCTGGGAGCCCAACCTCATTCTGGGGCGGCCCACCGGGACTCCCAGGGAAAGTGGAGTCTGGTCCAGGTGCGCCCCGAAGGACAAGTGGAAGGCTGGGGAGATGCGGGTGTGCAGCGCAGAGACTCCGCGTCTTCGGGCCCCGCGGGTGGGGCCTCGGAGATGGGGCTGATGGCGGTTCAGAGTGGAAGAGAAGGGGGTCAAGGAGACACAAGGAGGAGCAGCCACAGAAGTGGGGGCGGGGGGGAGCACGGAAGGGGTGCAGGAAGCCACAGCAAGAAAGGGAACTGGAAAGGAGGCGCCAAGAGGCGTGTCAGGTGCTGGCCACAGGGCTGGTTGGATAGAAACTGGGACAAGCCCCGGGCATTTGGCAACCTCGACCTTGAGAACCTTGGGGAGATGGTTCCATGGAGATTGGAGTGAGGAAGCGGAGCACCCGTGTAGACAGTATTTTCTAGAAGTTATGTTAAAGTGAGGTGTAGATGCTGGAGAGGAATGTGGAATGAGGGTAAAGGGCGTTTTAAAGCACCATGTGTGGTTAGAACACAGGCTCAGGGCTCCCGAGTCCCCACTCACTATCGGGGAGTCCTTGGGCATGTCACTGAACCTCTTGGTGCCTCAGTTCCCTTTTCCGTAAAATGGGGATGAAGATGACAATACCTGCCTCATAGGGTTCACGTGAAGATTAGATGAGATGGTGCCTGTAAAAGCACTTAACACAGCACTAAAAGTACCTGTTACTTTTCACTTTTAATTATTAGAGCAGCTTGCACATATTTTGATGCGATAGGAAGGAGCTGGGAGGCATTGAAGACAGAGTGGAGAGAAAAGGGAGCAGAGAGAAAGGGACCCAAGAACTTGGATGGAGAGAGAAATCTTGGGTTCCTGTGCCAAACCAAGGGAAGGAGGGAGCAGGTGGGGATGCAGGGAAGTTTGCAGGTTTGGGGTATGTGGTTAAGTGAGTGGCTTTCTGATAGTCTTTCTCTGAAGTAGGCCTCAAGGTCGTTTGCTGAGAGGGCCAGGCCAGGGCTGGCCCGGGTGAGGGTGGAGGTCCTGATTTCCACTGCAGCAGTAGGGTAGGGTGCCATGCCCTCTTTGCCAGCAACCCCTGGCAGACTCAGCATTGCTCCCGGGAAGGTGGACAGTTGAACTTAGTAGGGTCAGAGGACAATGTCTGACCTGCCTTGCCCACTTGTGAGGCTCAACTAAAGTTGATGGATGTGAAAACACTATATAAACATAACTTACCATTTTAATCTTTCTTCGTGACCTTGAGGAGCTGGAAGGGCTGTGGCCATCATCAATATCAAAGCTTTTCGAGCACTTCACTTGGGCCGTGCACCATGCCATGCTTTCACCCATGATCTCATTTAGTTATTACAAGTCAGGTGAAGTAGGTATTAATATTCATCCCATTTTGCAGATGCAGAAACTGAGGCGCAGAGAAGTTACTGACCTTGTCCCAGGACCCACAACTAGTAAGTGATGGACTCAGGATCCCAACTCAGATCTGTCAGACCGCAAAGCCTGTGATTTGAAACTACTATGAAAGTTTGCAAAACCCCTAGTAGCAACCCAGCAGAATAGAAAGATGTGGAGGGATCATCTTTTCCATTTGATAGGTGAGAAAGCAAAGGCTAAAAGCTCTGACCTCCATCCTGGGCTCTGTAGGCTCCACCAAGCTGCCTTGTTTTTGCCCCTCTTGAATGGGGGGAAGAACACAGAGCTTAGAGTCCCACAGATCTGGTGGTCATCGTGCTGTACCACCAGGTGTTGTGTGACTTTGGACCAGGCATCTTGCTCCTCTGTGCCTCCACATGCCTGCGGAATTCCTAACAGGTTGCTCTAAGGAATAAGAAGGAAAATGTTGCCTGGGGCATGGTAGATGTGCCAGGAGCCATGCTTCCCACACAACCATGGATCTGCGTCCCACTGGGCTGCTGAGACCAACTCCTCGGGACCTTGTATTTATTTAGACCTTTGTTCTCCTCAGGGCCAGGAAGTGGTGGCGCCTGATCCGAGTCTGTGGCCACCTATGACTTCCTGAGTGGGGCCGTGGAGGTAGGGCCCGGAGCAGTCCATGGTCCTGAGGCCTCGGACTTCAAAGGAGGGGAGGGCCAGGTGTCACACATACTGACGAAGAACGCCACGGGCAGGGCTGGGCCATCAGAAGCCTTCCTGCTGGCCTTGGCCATGGGGTCCCGGAATTTTAGACCCCAGAGAAGGCTTGGAGATAATCCTGTTGCAATTCCTTTTTTTTTTTTTTTTTTTTTTTTTTTTTTTTTTTACAGATGGGGTAACCGAGACCCGCTGTGCAAAAGTGACTTTTACCTAAGATACTCTGGACAGGGCAGAGCTAATATGCATGGAACTTGCATTTTTGGACCTGACTCCAGAACCCTGGGGATTTCCACTGGGGCACTGAACACCCACACCGAGGATCCTAGGCTGCTCGGAGGTTCCAGGGAACATAGACAAGTCACCAACTGGGGCTCTCTCTGCCCCTGTCCCCTGGGGAGGAAGTGGAGGAAGCCAGTGGCAGCCTGAGGTCCTCCGACAGGGGAAACTCTAACTGTGGTTCCTGAAAGTCCGTGACACGGTTCTTTTTTCTCTCTGACTTGCTCTCCCCTCCCTCTTGCTCAAAAGAATGACTGGACACTCCTAGAGCCTGCAGTCACCATCCAGGGGATTTTTTTCACCACAAAGGGTAATTCCTGTCTCATCCCTGCTGTGACTCAGCTGTGACGTTGAACCACACAAGCCAGCGAGAAGATAAAATCATCAGACTCCTGCTCATCAGAGAGGGTGGCCCGGCCAGAACTCACCTCTTCTCCCAGCACAGACTCCACGGAGCTGGTCCCCTCCACAGAGGAGCTTGAACAGGGCCCCCCCACCAGCCAGCCTGGGACCCCGAGATGGCCTCTGGCTCGGCCAGCAGCCCCCGCCCGGCCCCCGATGAGAACGAGTTCCCCTTTGGGTGCCCCCCCACCGTCTGCCAGGACCCACCAGAGCCCAGGCCCCTCTGCTGCGCCGTCTGTCTCTCTGAGAACGTGAGGTGAGGGGTCGGAGGAGAAGAGGCGGGTGGGAAGGAGGTGCCAGGGAGGGACCCCTCACGGGAGGCAAGGGTGAGAGGAACCGTGGTTTTGGGCAGGTGACTTCATCTCTCTGGCCTCAGCTTCCACACCTGTTCCTCGCGGTCCCGGATACTGCCCCGTCTGACTGTTGGTAGAAGGAGAAGTAGTCACAGAAAGACGACAGCTCCCTTAGCAGAAGGCCATCCGGGGTCTGGGGGAGAGCCTCTGGGTCCAGCTGGGCTACTTACTGTGTGGCCTGTGCAAATTGCTTGATGTCTCGAAGACTCAGCCTCCTTGTCTGTAAAATGCCTGTAAAGTGATTTTCTACCTCCCAGGTTTGTTACAAGGCCCAGTCAATAACATTCCAAAAAATTCTTGTAATAATGAATATAAACTCCCTGGTAAATGACAAACTGCTGTACAAATATATCTTCTTCCACAATATCACCCATCACCTCAGACTGTTTGCTGGGAATGCTTTTAAAGGGGACAAAAATATCTAGTATATTCACGTATTATATATTTATGTATGTATATATAAAATATGTATATATTTGCATATAAATATCTATATATAATGCACACATTTTGCATGTGTATAAAATATACGTATATAATTTACATTGTATATTATATATTAAAATATGTGTATATTTATATTTAAAATATAAATAACTCAGAGAGGTGTGACATCAATATGATCATCAGTATCCCACCTTAAGCAGCTATTATGTACCAACTGTGTGCCAAGCACTCTTTCCTTGTGTCTTCAGAAGAGCCTTGGAAAGGTGGATACTATTATTACCCTATTTTACAAATGAGGACAATGAGGCCTAATGGACAGATGAGGTCAGTTTGCCCAGGTCAGTTTCCTGGCAAATGTGTTCTTAAACTGCCATGCACCCCCAGCATGACCTTTGTTTGGGACTTTACAGTTTAAGAAGGTGGGAAACTTCTCAGGCAAGCTTGAGGAGTTCCAACGCTTTCACAAAGGAGGAGACTGAGAGAAGGAGGGGAGAGGTGGTGGTGAAAAGGGCAGGTGCGGGGGAGGAGTAAAGCTTGACTGGTTTTACCATCCGGGCTTCATCTCAGGCTTTTGCAATGGGTCTCTTGGCTTCCTTTGCTGTTCTTCCAAAACCTGGCAGAGGCGGGAGAGGGATCCAGGCCTGAGGCCTGAAGAGCTCTGCCCAGCTCTGCCCGTGCCTCACTCTACCTTGGTTGATCCATACGTCCTCTGAGGCCTCATTCTCCTTCCTGTAAAATGGGCCTGACCAGTGGCTCTCACTAAGGATCAGATCGCTTGGGAGCTTTGTTAAAGCACATAGGCCCATGTGTCACCCCATTCAGAGTCTAGTACCCACTCCTGGTTAAGAACCTCAGGCTAGGTGTTCTCGGAGGCCCCTTCTTATTCTGAGAGGCCATGGTCATCTGTAATTACTAAAAATAAGAGACCAAAATAAAATAGAGGAAGCTGAGAAGAACTAATATAGCTGCACATCCACAATCCTTTATCTGAACCCCTGGAGTCAGATGTATTTTGGAATGCAGAAGTTTTTCAGATTTTAGAAAAGCAAGTCAGTGCATTACTGTGTAATTCTTCCAGCGGGGATTGGGGATGCACCTTCTAATCAAGCAATGAATATTTCTGCAAACATAAATATTCACACTAAGTGGGATAAGTAGGGGCTTTAATAGCCTCTAGTCACTTCAGATCAGGTTTGGCTGCCAGAGAAGCTCACTGCAAACTACAGGAAAACATTGGTTTGGGAATGGTGGGTCTGGGATTGTGGAGCTGCATGCTCGTTGGTATCAGCTGCCACGCTGGGCAAGGCCTAGGCTTTTGGAGCTCTGGGGACGGAGGTTGGTGCCATGGAGTCGTGAATGCCTCACTCAGTGGCATTTGTTCATGTGTCCCCAGGAATGGTGAGGATCGCATCTGTCCCAAATGCAAAGGGGATGACACACCATCCGAAAGGCCAGGAAGCCTTCTGTCTCAGGAGCAGGTAAGTTGGCACTGCCAGGAAAGACTGTCTGTCAGTCGTCTCCGTTGGCAGGGGAGGAGGCCAAGTAGGCATCTGCCCACCTAGTCCCTGCCAGGTGGCTCCTTCCTTGTCTGAGTCTAGACTGAATTCATTTTGTCAGCAGTGAGGAGACTGACATTCACGGTGGGGAAGCAACTTACCCCAAGCCACCTGGCCGACCTGTGACAGACTCAGGGTGAGAACAGCATCTAGACAGGGGTCAACACACCACAGCCTGCGGGCCCAACTCAGCCTCCCGCCTGTTTGTACAGCTTACGAGCAAAGAATGGTTTTTACACTTAAGAGGTTTCTAAAAATTGAAAGGAGAATGAGATTTTGTGACACATGAAAATTATAAGGAATTCAAACTTACAGGTCCCTAAATAAAGTTATATTGGTTCACAGCCACAACTCACTCATATATATATGTCTTGTGTGTGGCTGCTTTTTTATTTTTAATATTTATTTATTTTTATTTATTTGGTTGTGCCGGGTCTTAGTTGCGGCAGGCAGGCTCCTGAGTTGTGGCATGTGAACTCTTAGTTGCGGCATGCATGTGGGATCTCGTTCCCTGACCAGGGATCGAACCTGGGCCCGCTGCACTGGGAGCGTGGAGCTTTATCCACTGTGCTACCAGGGAAGTCCCTGTAGCTGCTTCTGTCCTGAAACAGCAGAGGTGAATAGTTGCAACAGAGGCCTCACAGCCCCAAATATTCACTACCTGGCTCTTGACAGAAAAAGTTTGCCAACTCTTGACCTAGGCAGTTCTTTCTGGCCCTGTTTGCCCTCAGACAGGAACAGGCCATCCTCATCTCACTTCTCCGGCTCTGCCAAACCGTGCTTCCGGGAATAAGATGCAACTTTGGTAGTGTGAGGGGCCAAAGAGATACCCTCAGGCATCAGTTTAGAACCCTAGCCCTTCTGAGCTAGAGAAGGACCCTCGCAGGTAATCTGTCCAGCCCAGAGGTTCCCACATGTTGACCAGCACCGGTCCATTCCCACCAGTTCATGACAAAAATGATTAAAACAAAATAAGGAAATTGTCATGAGTTTTTCTTATAAAACTAAATTCTTTCCATTCATAGAGTCAACCTTTACTCTGAGATGATGCCCTTCCTATTCATGTCTTTGTATAAAGGAAATGATCGTGATAGCTGATAGAATTCGGGGTAAAGCCTTTGCTTAGTAAAATTTTTAAATGGCAATCTTTATGTTACTCTCCTAATTTAAAAAGCAAACAAACTGCTATTGGTCTGTGACTCCAAAGCTTTAAGAATCCCTGCCGTAAACCTAACCCCCTCTTACACATGGGCCCCGACACCCACAGGGGCGTCTCATTGCAAAGCTCCCTCGTGACCAGGGTCTCGCCAGCTCGGCCACCAGCACTGTCCACACTGTGAGGCACCGGCTCCTTTCAACCAAAGCTCCACCCTTGCCCGAACTGTGGCCCAGGGGTCAGGAGCCTGGTGTCTGAGGATGGCTCTATAATTCAGTGCATGGCTGAGATGACTCCCCTCTCTCCACCTGTAAAATGCAGATGCTAGGGTGACTGTGCAGGGTCTTTCCAGCACCTGCAACGTCCCATTGCCACTCGGTGGCTGGCAGGGCGGCTCTCCCTCCCGCTGTGGAACCAGAGGCAGGCAGGTCTCCACGCCTCCTTACCCCTTCTCCGCTCTGGCCCCTCTCCTGCGGAGAGCTGGAGGAACTTCCTGTCCCACCAGAGCTGGTTTTGAGGGCTTTCCTGTCTTCTTGTCAGCAACCCTCTCCCCCCGCAGGTCCTCAAGGGAATAATAGTAAGGATCCAGTGCATTTCCCCAGAACTTTATACTCTACAATGTGGTTAAGAGCTAATAGGATTAACACCCATGGGATAACTTTCCAAGCCTCCCTGTTTGAGCATCTTTGTACTCCACCCTCGAAAGAGAGGACATGGGCTAGATGCTTTCTAAGGCACCTGCCTGCCCGAAGGCATCAGGACTATTGTTTTGACTTGTTTTATTCTTGCCTCTTAACAAAATGAATACAGATTCATTGTGCAAATCTTAGATAACATAAAGATGAGATATTTTAATATCTCTCAACCCAGTAGTCTTAATTTTTTCATCTTTGTTAATGTGAAATCAGATGAAAGTAGAAGCGTTCTGATTAAAGGGGAGCCTGGAACCCTGTCCTTTTGGTTACCCCACTTCCTTCTCCTGTCCCAACCCCTCAGAGACACTGGGGATTCCTAGGGCCCTGCAGAGCACAGTTTGAAACTTGCTGCCTTAAACCAAATGAAGTGATCCTAATAATGGAATTACAGGCACTGGAACAGGCTACAGAGTGGGAGGAGGGTACACCCCCAGTGGAAAGCTGGGGGGGTGGGGTGATCCAGTGGTCTGACACCTGCACAAAGCCACAAGTGGAAAGACCAGGGACTCCTCCAGCTTCTGACCCAATGGGAACTTTGGGGGGACTTTTGACCAAAGGAAAGCAGCTGATTATAAATCAACACTTTGCATACGTGGTGATTCTGCAGTTTGTGCATCTGGGGAAACCTGGGAAGTGAAGGTGGGGTGGACAGGCCGGGCCGGAGACCAGCTGAGCTAAGCCCCGAGGTGCCCATTCTTGCAACACTTTCCATGCCATCTGCTTATCAGTTTGTCCTCCTCCTCTGACTTCATTAGATTAATGTCTCTCTAAGAAGTGCTCAAAGCCCTATAGACTGATTAGCTCATGTAAGAAGCAGATATTAAAGGATTACTGTTGACCTGGTTAGAGTCTTGGTTCTTGCCTAGAATGACCTTCCTACAGAAGTGACAATGAAGTAGGGGACGACCCGGTGGCTGGGAAATAGCAGTCATTTCTGTCTGCCTGAGACCCTATGAATGGGATTGTTTCTCTCACTCTCTTCCCTCTGAGGTCACCCAGGAAGGTCAAAAGCAAGCTGGCATCTGCTGCCAGTGGCTTACAAGAGTGCCTTAAATTATTCTAGAATCAGAAAATGATAGGAGGTCAAGCTGTCTAGTCCAATTTCCGTTCTGTACTGGATTCCTGCCAAGTGGCTTTGTGTCCTTCCAGTGACGGGGAGCTCACTACTGCATGAAACCACCACTTCCACCATGGGGAACTATTGTACCATTTTCCTCTTTGTTTGTACTGAGCTGAAGTCTGTCTCCCTTGGGGCCACAAAAAGCAAGTCAGTCAGCCTCCTGTCCCCTGAGGCGGTCCTGAGTCTGTGGAAGGACGCTGACCACGTCCCTCTTGAGTCTGTCCTCAGCCTCTGTGCATATCTGTGTCCTTTGAAATGCAATGCCTGGAAATGAACCCCCTTACACTTCTGAACTTGACAATTGCATCTGTAACCATATCGATCCTGTGACATCCTGTGTCATGGGCAGTGGTGATACCCCTATTTCACCAGTGGGTAATATATCGAGGTTCAGTGAAGAGGTGTGCCTGCACCAGTCATACAGCAAAGGGGGGGCAGAGCCAGGCTCCTACCCTTGCCCCTTAGGCTGCTGACATCTTCTCTCTGCTGCCTCCAGATGGTGGATCACCCCCAAATGTTTTACACAGGTTTAAATACACAGTCAGCCTTAAGTGCTGGAATCCACCAAATGCTGTGGAAACAGGAATGGGCAAGACTACTTTCAACTAGGGGAATCAGGCAGGACTTCCTGGAGGAGGTGGCAGTTGACCCAAGCAGAGGTTGCCAGAAAGGAAACTGACTCAGGTACAGAGGGGGGCAGGAAGTGGCGAGCGGACCAAGTCCACCCTGTCACTGTAGAGTGCCTCTCCCTCAGCACTAGCTGAGACCCAAGCAAAAACAGCCCCTCTAGGCATCCAAGACCTTGGCCAGCCTCAGTGCCCAGCATAGCAGCGTGGGAAGCGCCTGGCACATTGCAGACCCTCCGCTCTGTGCAGTAGCTTCACGGAGGCAGCTCTCATGCTCCCGGCACCCTCTTGACACTCACATTCTCGGAGGCCCCTAGGTCCCCAAGTGGGGGCCCTTTGATGGAGCTCTCTGCTGACCCCGTCACAAAGGGCCTGGGTAAGCAGGGAAGCTGGGAACACCACACACCCCCAGACTTCTCGGACATGGACAGAAGGACAAGTGTTCCCTCAGGGCTGGGATTTTGTTTTCTCTGTTTCCTCTTCAGAGGAAATTCCACTGCGAATTTTATTTTTAGCAGTTTGCAAGCAATGAGACCACTCACACAGGGGCCTCCTGTGGCAGCAGACAGGCACAGGCTTGGCTCAGGACAGATGCCCCGTTCTTCCTCTGTGACCCCAGCCCCTTCCCTCTCCAGTCCGCTCGGTCCCTGGACTTCAGATGAGGCTACCCTTTAGTCAAGGTGAGGACTCCTGGTGGGGAGGAAGGACCCTGGACGTAGATTCCAGGCCCCTAGCCTCTACCACAGCTTTGCCCCAAACTTGCATCCTGCAAGTCACCGGCCATCTCTGAGCTTCAGCTTCCTCACCTACACGAGAGAGGCAGAACCTCAAAGCCCCGACCTCCTCCTCGTGGCCCTGGGAGATCCGATGGGGCCGTGCTCCCACAGGTGTGGAGAGAGCAGCAAGCCCGGAAGGGCTCGTAACTGGGGGACAGAAGACCCGGATTCAGTCGGCTTCTCACATGTGCAAGCTTGGCGTGACGTGGAGCAAGCTGCTCGCCCAGGTTTCCCACCCTGTATTAAGGTGAAACTAATCCCCCCCTGCCTGCTCAAAGGATTATTGTAAGGATCCTATGAGGTAACCTGCAAAAATGCTTTGGTCCTGTATAAATACAAATGTATTTAGGGATGTTCCTTACCTCTAGCCACCCCCAAGGAAATCTAATGGGAAAATAGGGTTTTACAGAATTAGTTATTAAGAGTTTTGAGATGTGAGGATTAAATGAGATGCATGTATTTGACAGCCATTAGCAAAAGGAAAAAGATGTCCCAAGGGCAGTGCTTAATCCATAGGAATAATTTTGCTAATAATAGTACCACTACTACTAATCATGGGTAACATTTATTGAGCACCGCGTCAGGCACAATGATGCTCCCCAAAGATGTCCACGTGTTAATCCCCGGAACCTGTGAATATGTTACCTCACATGGCTCTATTAGTCTGCTCGGGCTGCCGTAACAAAGTACCACAGACTGGGTGGTGTGAACAACAGAAATTTGTTTTCTCACAGTTCTGGAGGCAAGAAGTTCTAGACAGAGTTGGTTTCTTCTGAGGCCTCTCTCCTTGGCTTGTGGATGCCCTCTTCTCCCAGCATCTTCCCATCATCTTCCCTCTGGATGTCTGTGTCCTAATTTTCTCTTCTTATAAGGACACCAGTCATATTGGAGTAGGGCTCACCCTAATGACCTCATTTTAACTTAATTACCTCTTTAAAGACTCTGTCTCCAAATACAGTCATGTTCATGGGGGCTAGGACTTCCCCATATGAATTTGGGGTGGGGAGACACTACTCAGCCCATAACAATGGCAAAAGGGACTTTGAAGGTGTGATTAAATTAAGGATCTTTTGATGGGGAGATGACCCTGGCTTATTTGGTCAACCTATTGTTATCACAAGGGTCCTCAAAAGAGGGAGACAAGAGAATCAGAATCAGAGCGAGATTGGAAGATGCTCTGCTGCTAGCTTTTAATATGGAGGGAGGGACCCTGAGCCAAGGAATGCGGGCGGCCTCCAGAAGCTGGAAAAACAAGAAAACAGGTGCTCACCTTGGGCCTCCAGAAGGGGCACGATCCTGCTCACTTGAGGTTAGGACTTCTGATCTCCAGGACTGTAATATAATATTTGGGCTGGCCAAAAAGTTCGTTCGGGTTTTTTCCATAACATGAAAAAAACAGAACGAACTTTTTGGCCAACCCAAAAAATGTGGGTTGGTTTTTTGTTGTTGTTTGTTTGTTTATTTATTTGGTTGCACCAGGTCTTAGTTGTGGCTCACGGGTTCCTTAGTTGTGGCTCTCTGGCTCCTTAGTTGCAGCACGTGGGTGGGCTCCTTAGTTGTGGCGTGCACGTGGGATCTAGTTCCCTGGCGAGGGATCGAGCCCAGGCTCCCTGCGTTGGGAGCGTGGAGTCTTAACCACTGTGCCACCAGGGAAGTGTCAATGGGGGTTGTTTTAAGCCAATAAGTTTGTGGTATTTTGTTATAGCACAATAGGTCACTCATGTCAGAATTTACATGTATTATGGCATTTAATCCTCACCATAACTCTATAAGGGGGAGTTCTGTTATTATCCTCATTTTGCAGACTGGGAAACTGAGACATGGAGAAATTAATAGCTCTCCCAGGGCCACACAGCTAGTGTGTGAAGTGACAGAGATGCGGTTTGCACCCCGACAGGCTGGCTCCAGAGCCCACCCCCTTAACCCTGGAAAGCACCCCAAGGAATGAGAGACTGAGTGACTGATGGTGGGACTCTGGGCAGCCTGGCTGGCCACCAGCAGCCTCTCAAGTTACCCCCTGCCCCTCCTCTGCCAGACATGAGAGGCTGGTCCCAGCCCACTCCCATTGTACATGGTAATAAGGAGGCCCGCTCCACCCATGTAGCACTTGCCAGCCTGCGTGGGCTTTCACTGCACAGACACAACACCACAGGGCTCAGCTGCCAAAGGAACATGTGCCCCTCCACCTGTGGGCGATGCTGGACTTCCACCGTTAGTTTTATCACTTTCACCTTTTTACCTCCCTCCGACTCTCACATCAAGCATATACACTTAGAACTGCAGAGGATTCGAATCATGGGCTTGTAGGGAGTTTCAGGGCCTGAGAGATGACCCCTCGTGCATTCGCCAGGTTCCTCACTGGCCTCAGGCCCTCCATCTTTCCCTCATGTCGGGAAGCTACCTGCTGGGAGAGGCTGCATCACAGGGCACTTTCCAAAGCCATTGCAGTCTCCCTGACAAGGCTACCCACCCCTCCCCAGTAAAACATCTGTTTTCTATTCTTTGTTGGGAACAACTTGTGCTTGAAGCCCGGGGCAATGGGGCAAAGTGGGGGGTGGCCTTTTGCGGGGCTCTGCTCTGTGTCCCAAACCAACTGTACTCATTAAGCCCACAGCTCTCACTTATTTTACTTTTAGAGAATAATAACTAGTGTGGCTTTGTATTTGCCCAGCCCAAAAGACCTCTGTCCTCCCATCCTTTCATCCAAATCTCCCTTCACATCACCCCATGAGGTTATTCTTAAAAACAACAACAAAGCTCTTGGAAAATCAAGATATTATTTACATGTAATAAAATTCACTCATTTTAAGTGTACAGATTGATGAATGCTGGGAAATGTATACAATCGTATGATCTGCAGTCAGGAGGGTGAATGTTTCTGCACCAGAAAAAGCTTCCTTGTTTCCTTGTTTAGTCAGTCTCCCCCAGCTGCAGCCCAGGAAGCCACTGGTCTATTTTCTGTCACTATAGTTTTGCCTTTTCTAGAATCTTGTAAGAATAGAATCCTAGTATGTAGTCCTTGGTGTTTGACTCTTTTCATTTAGCATGTTTTGAGGTCCCTCCATGTTATTGCACATATTTGTAATTTAGTCCATCTGACTGCTGAGTAGTGTCCTGGAGTATGGATATACCACACTTTGTTCATCCATCCACCAGTTGATGGATACTTGGATTGCTGCCAGTGTGGGCCTATTATGAGTAAAGCTGCCGTGAACATTTACATACACCCGGACATATTTTCACTTTCTCTTGGGTAAATTCCTAGGAGTGGAATATGTGGGTTGTCTGATAACTTGATAAGCACGGTCTGTAAGTAAGTTACTTTGTAAGTATGATTTAACTTTATGAGATACTTCCATAGATTTTCCCAAAGCGGTTGTACCATTTTGCATTCCCCCTAGCAACCTATGAGTGTTTCAGTTCTTCCACATCCTCACCAAAGCTCGATATTATCGTTCTTTGTAAATTTTAGCCATTTAGTGAGTGGACAGTGGCATTTCGTTACAATTTGCATTTCTCTGATGACTGGTGATGTTGAACATCTTTACATAGGCTTGTCATTTGTATATCTCATTTTGTGAAGTATCTGTTCAGTATTTTACCCATTTTGTATTAGGTTGTTTGTCTTATTGAATTGTAAGAGTTCTTTATATATTCTGGATATAAGCCCTTTCCAGGTCTATGTTTTGGAAAAAATGTTCTCCCAGTCTCTCCTGGGCTTACTCTTGATAAGAGATAGAGATATGGGGTGGGAAGAGCCCTGGAGCTGTGCTGCTTCCTAGCTGTTCCTCCTTGAGTAAATCCCTGTCCCTCTGTGAGCTTCAGTTTCTTCATCAATCAAATGGGAACAAAAAACCTACTCTGCTATCCCCAAGTGTTGTTAGGGGCCCTAGGAAGAATTATGACTATGAAAGCATTTTGTAAACTCCTCAGACTTATACATAGGTTAACAGTATTGTCAAGTTGCTTGTTAGGGGCCCTCACAGAGCCCCCAGACCAGTGGAGGCAACCAAAGAGTAAATGATGATTACAGGGTTGAGTGGAACATGTCCCATCAGGAGAGCTGGCAGCGCTTCCCAGGATCACAGCAGGGGCCCTGCTCTTGTTTTGAAGGAGGGTTACGGGAGGGCTGAAGCAGAAGAAACAGCATGTGCAAAGTTTTGTGGCCCAGCCCAGCTCATGCCTGGTGGATGCTGGTGCTTTGCAGAGAGCCCCAGTGCCACTGGGAGCCCCATAACATCCAGTGACATGATTCTTATTTCCAGGATCACCCCGAGGTGGCTGAGGCTGGAGTTGGGTGTCCCTTTGCAGGTGTTGGCTGCTCCTTCAAGGTAAGCATCTGAGTGTGAGAGAGGAGATCTGTATACTGCAGTCTCAGACCTTCCCACTCAGCCCCTCCGGGATTTTCCCACAACATCAAGCTACGCCTCTGGATGTACCTTACATGACTTTCCCAAGCAACAAAATCACTGGTAAATCATCTTCGTACTCAGGGAAGTTCTTAATGTCTCACCTGAGCATTGTAGCATCACAAAAATGACCACTGCCCGCACCCCCAAAAGCCCCTTTGCCTCTCTCCATGGTCCTGAATCATCACTGCGCTCAAGGGCATGGCAGAATTGTTGCTCTGGAGGCTGGGATGGACAGAGCTCACCATGGGTATGTCTGATGCCAGGGTCCTTCTCCGAATCCCTCTTGCTGTACACTTCCCTTGGCCGGGTGAATGGATATGACTTCTCTTGGCAACTTTTGGTGGCAGGACTCTCCACTGCTCCCTGGTCCTCTCTCCCCCTCTCTTTTCACTGATCAGCCCCACTCTCTTGGCAGGGGGGCCCAAAGTTCATGCAGGAGCATGAGGTCACCTCCCAGGCCACCCACCTGAACCTGCTGTTAGGGTTCATGAAACAGTGGAAGGCCCAGCTGGGCTCTGGCCTGGGGTCTGGGCCCATGGCCCTGGAGCAGAATCTGTCAGACCTGCAGCTGCAGGGGGCTGTGGAGGCAGCTGGGGACCTAGAGGTGGACTGCTACCGGGCCCCCTGCTCCGAGAGCCAGGAGGAGCTGGCCCTGCAGCACTTCATGAAGGAGAAGCTCCTGACGGAGCTGGAGGGGAAGCTGTGCGTGTTCGAGAACATCGTCGCCGTCCTCAACAAGGAGGTGGAGGCCTCCCACCTGGCCCTGGCCGCCTCCATCCACCAGAGCCAGCTGGACCGTGAGCACATCCTGAGCTTGGAACGGAGGGTGAGCATGGGAGGCACGTTTACCCTCAAGGCAGCTCAGGGCGCCGCCCCTCGCCCCGCCCCATCTTGTCTCCAGAGCAGAGGACCAGCCTTCCTCCTAAGCATTCTCCCTGCGCAGACCACTCACTCCTCCTTCAAAAATGTCTCTCCTGCATCCCAAAACCTTCTAGGAAGAGGACTGAGTCAGAAGTTATAGTCAAGGTCAAACTCCCCCATCCATTGCTTCCTTTCCTTCGCTTGAACTTCTGCAATAGGCTATTCCCACCGCAAGCATCTCATTCCACAGCTGGACATTTTGCACCGCTAGAAAGTTCTCCCTCATACTTAACTAAAATCAGCCTCCTATGTCTTCCCTGCCCCTCGGGGCCCCCAAAACATCTGACTTCTAGCCCCCATGGAAGCCCTTCAGAGATGAGCAGTTAGTAATAATATCCTGAGTGTTTCCTTCTTTAGGCTAAACACCCCCAGTGCCTTCACCCCTTCATCAGAGCACATTGTTTCATGCTGTCCTCATATGTTCTGGCTCAGCCTCTAAAGGATTCCACACACTCAGAGTGGTGGTCGCAAACCACCAGATAATCCACTTATCTGACAGTTCTTTGTTGCGCCAGACTGTCCCCTCCTTTGTTCCAGAGCTTATACTTTTCTTAATATAACCAGTCACAATGTTAATGTTGCTTTTTGGTGGGGGGCAGCAACATTACCTCACCGTCTCATGTTGAGTTAGGCCTGGATTTTAGTTCCAGGTCCACCATTAACTTGCTGTATAGATCTGAGCAAGTCACAGGACTGCAACTTCCCCATCCATAAAATTAGGGATTCAATTTTCTTTAAGGACACTCGCTTCCATTCCTGACTTCCCTACCTGAGTACTCCCAAGAATAAATTTGTATTCTTTCAAATGTCAGTGGAGGAACCTACCAGAAGAGCCAGGCACTGGGTTTGAGTGGCGAAGTAAAGGATTTGTTTATGTAACTCTTGCCCCAGTTGGAAGGTGATGGCCTCCCCGAGGGCAGTGACTGTGTCTTCAGTTCATTAATGAATTTCCTGGCTCTACTCTTACATGCCAGGCACTGTGCAAGGCATGGACACAGACAAAATGAGCATGGGCCCAGCCGTTGATAGGGAAGACCATCTATCCTGTTGGAAGGGCAGAGAAATATATCTCAGATGGTTGTAAAGCCTCTATGAGATCGAAGATGAAAGAGAGGAACCAGCTGAGCTAGGGCAGTGGTTACGTGTTCCGCAGAGGAAGAACTCTGTGAGCCAGATTCCTGACGGACGAACAGGAGTTGGCCAGTGGAGAAGGAAGGGAAAGGAATCCCAGGCAGGAGGGACGGCATGTACAAAGGCAGATGCACGTGGCTGAGGGAGGCAAGGAAAGCAAATTCGGGGGCAGCTCTGTCTCTACATCCCGCCGTCCCCATCCCACCGCCAAGCTGGGCTCTGGTGCCCCTGGCTGAACGGGCTTCCCCGCCCCAGGTGGTGGAGCTGCAGCAGACCTTGGCCCAGAAAGACCAGGCCCTGGGCAAGCTGGAGCAGAGCTTCCGCCTCATGGAAGAGGCCTCCTACGACGGCACCTTCCTATGGAAGGTCACCAGTGTCACCAGGCGGTGCCACGAGTCAGCCTGCGGCAGGACCGTCAGCCTCTTCTCCCCAGGTAAGGCCTCCCCGGGGGCACAGACGCCAGCTGCGGGAGGCGGGCGGGGGGGTGTGGGGGGCTGTTCCGCTCTGACAGGCGGGCTGCGTCCAGTTAGGCCAGTGTCCACTCAGGCCCCCGGCCCTACCAGCCCCGCGGAGGTAGTGGGCCCCTCCCCGCTCAGCCGCGTGGAGCAGGGGCTGTTTGCACCAGGCATACCTCCCTGGACATCTGTCACGGTCTGCAACTAGGAATAAAATGATCTACATTGTGTGGATATCGGTTGTGAAAGAGAGTGCGCCGTGAACCAAAGTTTGTGTAGATGCGAGGGAAGCCCAGGGTGACTTTCACAGGTAAATACCATGGGGCCCCGCCCTCAGAGACCTGAAATGGAGAACTCCAATGGAGAACAGGTGGAGAACTCTCTGTGTACCACGGTGGGGAGCACGTGATTGAGTATTGTGTAAACTGGGGCAGTTCTGAGTCGTTTCTGGGGCCCCTGGGCCTGGCACAGTGTCTTGCATAAAGTAGGCAGTTACTTGTTGATGTGTCTCTTAATTAACTGATACCTGTTTATGTAACAATGTGTATATTTGTGCTCAGACCTGTGTGCTTTTCCCCTGGCCTCACTCCTGTGCATCTAAGTAAACGGGTGGGTCGTTGAGGAGGATTTCTGCCCATGGCAGTTTTAACCACCACTCACATCTGCTCCAGCCTCATGCCTTTCCTGGCCATCTGCTCCTCTGACACACCCAAGGTCAACAGTGCTGGGATTAAGAGGGGCATGGGAGTTTGCCCCACACCACAGAGCAGGCTGGGTCCCGAAGCCAGCCCCCTTTGCTCAGGAACAGGGACAGCCCCTTCAGGGGGTGGCCTCGTCTCCTACACGTAAGCTTTTTTGTCCTGGCTTCTTTCCAAAGAGGGAAAAAGCAAGCAGTGTCTCTGGCTTCCTGTTCTACCAAAACACAAGGGGCACAGATGAGTCAGACTGTCAGCCTGTCCCTCCTCCACTCCTTCCTGCATGCCCTCCACACCCTGTCCCCGCTCAGCCCCTCCCAGAAGGGCCCTCATGGTGACGGCTACTGGAACCCACACTCAGATGGCTCTTTCAGCTGCCCAGGGAGAGAGCCCACAGGCCCCTGTGCCTAATCACCAGGGGATGATTCATCCCGGGGGCCTTTGCCAGCAGTGGCTGGCAGAACTGTGAGCCACCCCACTCTCTCCCAGCCTCCAGGAGACCCCAACCGCTTGGCCTAGCGCAGCAGAAAGAAGTCCGTGTTGGGAGGTAGGAGGCCTGGCCCCTAATTCTGTCTCTGCCCGCAGTACACTGTGACACTGTGGCCAGCCACTTCCCCTTGCTGGGCTTGGGTTCCCGACTACAAAATGCAGGTTGGTTAAATCAGAAGTGTGATCCCAGGACCAGCAGCATCTCTATCCCCTGTTAGAAATGCCAGTTCTTAGTCCTCACCCCGGCACTACTGAGTCAGAAGCTCCAGGGGCAATCTGTGATTCTGATGGCCTTTGACAGCCACCAGGCCAGATGATCTCCAAGATTTGATGCTCTATAACGGAGAAGAACGCTGAACTCCATCCCCAGATTTCATTTTTTTGTTTTTTTGTTTTTTGGCTGCATTGGGTCTTCATTGCGGTGCGCGGGCTTTTCATTGCGGTGACTTCTCTTGTTGCGGAACATGGGCTGTAGGCACGCAGGCTTCAGTAGTTGTGGCACGCGGGCCCAGTAGTTGTGGCTTGCGGGCTTTAGAGCACAGGCTCAGTAGTTGTGGCGCACGGGCTTAGTTGCTCCGCGGCATGTGGGGTCTTCCCGGACCAGGGCTCAAACCCGTGTGCCCTGCATTGGCAGGCAGATTCTTAACAACCGCGCCACCAGGGAAGTCCCGATTTTGTAGTTTTGAGCCATGACTTGGGCATGCCTAACTGCCAGTCCCAGTTTCCTCATCTGCAAAGTCCAGCACTCTCCAGCTGCCTCGGCGCTGACTCTGTCTTCCTCATTTCAGCTTTCTACACTGCCAAGTATGGATACAAGTTGTGCCTGCGGCTCTACCTGAATGGGGATGGGACGGGGAAGAGGACCCACCTGTCCCTCTTCATCGTGATCATGAGAGGGGAGTATGACGCTCTGCTGCCGTGGCCTTTCCGGAACAAGGTATGGGCCTGGGGGACAGTGGGGCTGGGGTGGAGGAAACCTGGCTGCTGGTCCTGAGTTAGCCATGAACTTGCCTGTGTGACCTCGGCAGATCCTTTGCCCTCCGTGCTGTCAGTTTCCCCTCTTATAAAACAAGAGCCTGAGTTCACATCTAGTAGCCAAGGCTCTTTGCTGCATTCTGAGTCTAGGAGCTAAAATGTTTGGACCAGCGACCCTGAAAGACACGTAGAGATGAAGTTCACGTGGTGGGTGAATAAGGAAAACTTCTTGGAGGAGGTCCTGTGGGGCTAGCCTGAACTGACAGCATTCTTAGAAAAAGGGAAGGAGGCGGCAGATGCCACTGCACACCTTTTAGAATGGCCTAAATCCCAAACGCTGACAACACCCAGTGTTGGCAAGGATGTGGTGCAACAGGAACTCTCACTCGCTGCTGGTGGGACTATAAAATGGCAAAGCCACTTTGGAAGATAGTTTGGTGGTTTCTTACAAAATTAAACATGCTCTTATCATGTGACCCAGAAATCACACTCCTTGGTATTTACCCAAATGCGTTGAAAACTTACGTCCACACAAAACCCCTGCAGACAGATATTTACAGCAACTTTATTCATAATCGCCAAAACTTGGAAGCAGCCAAGATGTCCTTCAGTAGGTGAATGGATAAACTCTGGTAGATCTAGACAATGGAATATTATTCAGTGCTGTAAACAAATAAGCTACCAAGCCATGAAAAGATATGGAGGAAACTTAAATGCATATTACTGAGTGAAAGAAGCCCATCTGAAAAAGCTACATACTGTATGATTCCAATTATATGACATTCTGGAAAAGGCAAAACTGTGGAGATAGTAAAAAGATCAGTGGTTGCCAGGATTTCATGGAGGGGAGGAGAGATGAATAGGTGGAACGCAGAGGATTTTTAGGGCATTGTAAATACTCTTAATGATATTATAATGATAAGATTCACGTCCTTATACATTTGTCCAAACCCGTAGAATGTACAATGCTAAGAATGAACCTTAAACTAGGGACTTTGGGTGAATAAGATGCGTCAACATAGGTTCATCAACTGTAGCAAATGTACCGCTTTGGTGGGGAAGTTGACAGTGTAGGAGGTCGTGTGGGGATACTGTACTCGGAAATCTCTGTGTTTTCCATTCAGTTTTGCTGTGCACCTAAAATTGCTCTAAAAAATAAAGTTTGTTAAAAATGCTTATAAGGGCGGCCGGAGGTGGGAGTGTGGCAGGGATTCCCCGCAGGTGAACGGCAGCAGCAAAGGAGTGGGGGAGGGAAGGGGAGGGTGTGGACTCCACACCTCAGCTGGGGTGGAGGAAGATAAGGGCAAGCAGGTGGGGTGGGAGCGGTAGTGCCACAGTGGTCTGGGTATGAGCAGTAGGTCAGTGGTTCCCGTATGTGCTGGGGGGATTTTCAAAATACTAATGACTGGGTCTCACTACCATAGATGGTGAAGCCTGAGCATCGGGAATTTTCAAACCTTCCCAGGGAATTCTAAAGTGCAGCCAAGTTTGAGAACTGCTGCAGTGGGCGATGGGGCATTTCAGTGACGAGTGTCGGGGAGGAGGCTGTGTGTCACTTTCAGATCATTGGCTTCTCGGAGGCACGCAGGGCCCCTGTACAGACCAGAAGCTGGGTTCATGTTTCAGGGTGTTGATTGCCCTCTGCTCAGTGGAAGGCCTGTCTGCTCTTGCCTGGGAGGGTCCAGCTGTGTTTGAAGGATCAGACAGACATCTCAGTGCAGGAAGGGACATCTTGGGTTATGGAGTCCAGCCTCCTTGTCCGGGCTTAGTCCCACCTTTAGCCCCCAACAGCCAACCACAATTGACAGTGGCATCTGAATCCCCCCTTCCTGTTAGAACACCTGAGCTCTAATCATAGGACACCCCTGAAGCCTGCTCACAGTACCAGGTGCTTCCGTTTCCGGGCTCTTACTGTACGCCATGTGTGGTCCTTACGTGTTTCTTTGACTCCTGATCAGTGTGAGCTCAGGGTTAGAGGGGCTGCACGGGTGACAGGCACAGACCCGGCCCCTGACCTCCCACCGGCCCCTGCCCCGCAGGTCACTTTCATGCTGCTCGACCAGAACAACCGTGAGCACGCCATCGACGCCTTCCGGCCCGACCTGAACTCAGCATCCTTCCAGCGGCCCCAGAGCGAAACCAATGTGGCCAGCGGCTGCCCGCTCTTCTTCCCCCTCAACAAGCTGCAGTCACCCAAGCATGCCTACGTGAAGGACGACACCATGTTCCTCAAGTGCATCGTGGAGACAAACGCTTAGGGCAGGAGGGGCCAAGCAAGCCGCACCCGGGTCCCGAGGGAGCACCCGCTCAGACGGGGGTTCAGCAAGATGACTGAGGTCCTGCCCTTGGCGCCTAAGATCCCAAGGCACAATGATGGGCCGGGGCTGGCATGATGTGAGCCGAGCTGACAGATTGACCGTGGCTAGCTATCAGCTTAGTGTGGCAGGACCTTGGACTGGGCCCACAAGGGTAGAGGGTCCCAAAGGAGGTGGTGCAGGACTGATCCCCCTGCACTGAGCATGCAGCACTGGAGCCTGGAGAACCACCCGGCCCTGAATGTTGAGATGGACCCCGGCCAAGATGGGGAGGGTGTGGGGACCAGGCTGGGGCGTGGATGGGGCGCTGGAGATGCGGGACCTCAGCAAAGAAGCTCCAGGGATGGGAAGACCTCTGCAGGCCGCCATGGAGAGTGAGCTTGCTCTCGTCCTGCTTGGGATCAGAACCAGGACCAGGGGGTGGAAGTGACAGGGTGCCAGTGTGAATTCAATCTGTCCCAGCCTGAACCGAGTTCCCCAGCACTGGAGGTGAACAAGCAAAACCAGGGGACTATGCTGCAGGGAGGGCATCAAATGGGGGGAGGGGTGGTTTTGAAGGCCTTCATGGTTCCTTCCAACCCAGAGTCTCTGACTCTAGGCCTCCTGGGCCAGATGAGGCCTAGTGCCGCAGGGGGTCTGGACACATTCAGGAGCCTGATGCCCTCCAGTTTCCTGACTCACCTTCAGTACCGCCAGGTGGGCTGAGCTGGCCCGCACGGCACCTGCCACCCTGGGCCCGGCAGTCTGCTGCCCTCCATGCAGAGCCACGCAGAGGCCCTGCGTCCTGCGCGTCCCCCAGCTGAGCGCCCCTCCACCTCCTCCAGGTGAAACCAGGTCCCTAGCTCCCAGAGGCAGCTGGAAGGAGCGTGGAGAAGGAGAGGGGCACAAACTCTCCACGCTGCCTGCCTGGGGGCCCCACTCTCGGCCATTTCCAGAATCCCGTGTCACCCGATGAACAAAGGTAACCACATCTCTTGTTGACGGATAAGGACTGCGGAGCCACCCGCAGATATTGTCCTTTTATATGTATAAAACCAAAGAAAGAATTTTTTTTAAAATCTCTTTTGCACTTTTCATGAAGGGTATGGTTGTGGGAGTTGGTGGTGACTGTGAGCTCTGGGTGGTGCTGCCAGTTTTGCAGGTGGCATCCAAGGCTGGTGTGCTGGCAGGAACATGCCTCTCTGCCTCAGTCTTCTGTCTGTAATGGGGGAACCGCCCCGGCCTGCCTCCCTCGCTGAGTTCTGTGACCTCAAAGGAGATGCTACACAGGAGAGGCTAGAGAGAGAAAGGCCCGGGCACCACTGCCCACCTGGCCTGGCCTGGCTGCGGCCCATGCTTGTCTTCTCACCTTGGAGGTCCCTACACAACCAGTTCCTGTAGGGACCCTCGCCCGTCTTTCCAGAGCCCTGAGGCTGCACGTTGCCGCTCAGAGATGCAGGGCAGACCCCCCGCTCCTCTCCCCACCAGCCTTCCCTGCAGCTTACTCTTCCTCTGTTTGCCGAGGCTGTGATGGGCTTCACGCCTCACATCCTCAGGGTTCTCATCTGTGAAATGGGTCAGCAGCCCTGCCTGTCCTCTCTAGCCCAGCGTTTGTGAAGATGATGCTCACATAAGAGGTGACGGAGCAGCACGGCCCAGTGGGATCAGTATATCAGAAAACCCAGACCCACCCCTAGTCCAGACCTGGTATCCCATCATGCCTCAGCCTCTTCATTTACAAACACGGGGAAGCATCCTGCCTGGCCCTGCCCAGCTCACAAAGTTTTCACGAGGCCCAAATATGATACCCGAGCCCTAGTGCTTTGTAGTGTAACGGCATCTTGCCACACGTGATAGGCTACAAACGTGTCAGGGCTTCTTTTTCTCGTCCCCGCTGCTGACAACCTGTCATGAGGCTGACGTGCTTCCTTGATGTGTGTAGAAACAAAGGCCTGGCCCAGCAAGTGATGGGGACATCTGTCTCAAAGCTGGTGTCCTGGCCAAAAAAAAAAAAAAAAAATCATCCCTACTCACTAAGCTAACAAGCGATTTGTGGGACAAGCACTACTAGGGACAAATATCACTCTGTCCCTTTCATCGCTTGTATCTGATGGGAAAAGACACATACTATCTTCAGACACTGTGACCTGCAGCCATTCTTTCGGTAAAGCTTTATTGAGACCTACTGTGCTGGCCCCTAGGGCGTGGGGAACGGTAAGATGTGCACCCTACTCTCAAGAAACTCTTAGTGCAGTGGGTGAAACAGGTATAAGTAGCTCATTGAAACTGATACATAAGAGAGGCTCAGAGACAGCACAGGAACCCAGATCTGTTGGTTGAAGCACGGAGGGCTTCCTGGAAGAGGTGGCCTGTAAACTCACCCTTAAAATATTTTTGAGATGCAGAGGATAGGGGTGTGAGGGACAGTAAAGACCCAGAGATGGGATGCAGTCTTTCCCTCAGGTAAGGTCTGGGAGGCAGAACCGCGGAGGGGAAGGCAGGAAGGCAGGATGGGCTGGAGCACAGAAGGCATCTAAGGTGGTCCCAACTGCCCGAAAGTAGCAGCACTGGGTGGGAGGTTCCCAAATCAACCTGCGTGTGACCTTTCAGGCTGTTAACAGCAGGATGAGATGATGATTTGAAACCGTTACTAATTTACCTTCCACCAAAACCCTATGTTAAGTGCACCAAACACCTGATGTCTCACCTCTTACAGATGATTCAAGAGGAGGGGAGGCAAGACGCAGGCAAAGCTGCTGTTTCATTGGATCCTTACAAAACCCTTGTGAGGCAAGCATGGTGTAATCCCCTTTTAGAGACTGGGAAACTGAGGCCAGAGAGGCCAGGTGCCCTGCCTAATGTCAGGTGGGAGAAAGGGAGGCAGTGGAATTAGAAGCCAGGTCTTTGCTTCTAGTTACTTTCCTTCTTTTAGATTGACGAGGAATCTTCAGTTCCTTTTGTGTCTTCAGCCAAGATGAGGTCACATCTTCACGGGAAGCCCTGGGAGGCAACGGGTCCCTCTGCTCCCAGCCAGAGGGCCTGCCCGTGGGAACCACAATGTCACCCCGATGGTGCCCAGGAGGGGCGCCTGAGCACAGTCAGCAAAGGGAACGTTTGCTGTCACCCGGCGGCTCACAGGCCACCTTGGGAGTGTCCACAGGTGATCCTCGGACCACCCTGAGCCATATGGACGACTATTTATGCCTTTAATTGTTCATTTCTTTTTTTTTTTTTTTTAATTTTCAGCTAACATTTTTTTTAAATTATTTATTTATTTATTTATTTATGACTGTTGGGTCTTTGTTTCTGCGCGAGGGCTTTCTCTAGTTGCGGCAAGTGGGGGCCACTCCTCATCGTGGTGCGCTGGCCTCTCACTATCGTGGCCTCTCTTGTTGCGTAGCACAGGCTCCAGACGCGCAGGCTCAGTAATTGTGGCCCACGGGCCTAGTTGCTCCGTGGCATGTGGGATCCTCCCAGACCAGGGCTCGAACCCGTGTCCCCTGCATTGGCAGGCAGACTCTCAACCACTGCACCACCAGGGAAGCCCCTAATTGTTCATTTCTGATTGTAAGAGACACATACTCATGGTAGAAAAACTGGAAAACTACAAATGTAATATACAAAAGGAAGTAAAAATCAGTCATGAGCCCAGTGTCCAGAGAGTACGACTAGAAATATTTTAATAAATTTTCTATGTCTTTTTGAAACAGTAGATACAAACACACACACACACACACACACACACACACACACGGACTTTGAAAAATGCATTTAAATCATACTAATTACAGCTTTATGCTCTCCTTTGTTCACTTAACACCCCCTTATCCCATTCTTCCGTTAGCCCCCGTTCATAGGCGAAGCCACGGAAACTAAGAAGAGGGAGATATGTGTTCAAGCCCAATCTGAATCACTGGTGGGATCAGGATTCACACTTTTGATGTGATTCACACTCAGATGGAGAAACTGAGGCACCAAGAGGAGCAGCCTGTCTGAGATCACGTGACTGCAGGGCTCCTGGACTCTTCTCTGCCTTTCATCTGGTGTCTGGGCAGGGCTCCCGGAAATCTCAGGAGAAGATTCGCTCTGTGGGTCTGAAAGAGACCGTGGGTCCAGAAGCCAGTGGGCGGGACGCTGTGCCCACCTGGGCCGGGGAGAGTGATGCTTCCTCTGCTTTCAAGCAGCTGTACCCCAGCGGAGCAGACAGGACCCACTTCCCCTTACTGACCCCTGCTCCCCTACTGAGCTCCAGAGCAGAGACTTGCTAAGCCTCAGTTTCCACTTCTGCATGAAGGTGAAAATCCTAGCCTCACAGTGTTGCTATGAGGATGCCAAGGTTGTGGAAACCACTAGTTTTGGACACTGTGGGGTCCCAGTCTAATAATAACAGAAACAAGAATCCCAAACAGTCACAGAGTGCCGAGCCTACCGGTAGACACTGAGCTGAGGGCTCACAGGCATCATTGCATGAAACTTGCGTAAAAACCCCAAGAGGAGGTGTGATCATTATCACCCCTATTTTATAGAGGAGGAAACCCAGGCTCTGAGGGGTAAAAATCACCCACCCACGGTCACACAAGTGCCAGGAGCCAGGACTTGGACCCAGATCAGTCTATGCCAGATTCAAACCCTTATCCCATGATGTGATCAGCACAATGTTGTGGAAATGGTACAGAAAGGTGAGATCGGTTTTAGGTCTGCACAGACTGCAAGTTCATTTTTAAACAACCATAACAATGATGAGAACTACAGCTTATTGAGCACCTACTTTACTTGCATTACCTGCAAGTACCACCCTTAATATTGATAACTGACCTAGGAGGAAGGCACTGTTTTCCTCATTTTATAGATGAAGAAACAAGCTCAGAGAGGCCAGGCAACTTCCCCAAGGTTACACAGCTAGCAGGCAGGTCTCTGCCTCCACAATGAGAGGTTTTACCCATGGTGGTGTCCTCTCCAGTGCTTTGGGGAGCAGGAGAGGGTCAGATGGATGTGATGTCCCTTCTGGACCAGCCACCAGCCCTTCTCCTCCAGGGGAGATGTGCTTGCCTGGAGCACTCCACCTGGCGGGACCTCTTGGGTAGGATTAACACAGGCCACGGGGAAGGGGAAGGACGAAGTCAGGGGAGCTGCTGGTGGGCCACTGAGCCTTTGCCAGGAGCTGGATCTCATTTGCTGCCTTGGCATCTGGGACTTGTGTTCGTTTAAGCAAAGCACATTCATGTGGCGCAGAGTTTGGGGACCATTCCAGAGGGGCTGGGATATTACGGTCATCTGGCTGATGACATTTCTTCCTTTTCGGGTCCTTTCCTCAACTCCCACCTGTCTCAAGGCATTTCCTCCGTAGAAAATCCGGGGTGTATGGTGCGAATGTCATCATAGCTGTCCCAGCCAATCAGGGAAAGGCAGGGAGGTGAAGGTCACCCAGCAGGTCAGTGGCTCGGCTGTGGTGGCCTGCAATTCCTCTCTGGTGGGAGGAGGTCAGCTGAGCCATCGTCCCTCCCCGCCTGTTGCTCTCACCCTCCTGCCACCCTCTGGGCAGTTAGATCCATTCTTCCAGCAGTAGGGCCCTTGTTCTCTTTGTACAGATGAAAAGCAGGAGCTCAGAGAAGAGCAACTCCCTCGGGGCAGCCAGGTGCCTAGAGGCAGAGCCTCCTAGGACCTGGGTCTGCTGCCACACACCCCTGCCCTTGGGCTGTACCCACTAACTTGTCGATTTCAATATTGAAGGTTCTCTTTATGGAAACAACTGATTTCTATCCCTGCTCCCTCTCACAAGCACAGCTCCATCTGGGGAGAAATCCCAGGGCCAGCCGTGGAGTGGGATCCACCTGGGACATGGGTGTCTGGGACTGGGGGGGTGGGAGAAAAGCTCCTCTCTGCTGCTACTGTGCCCCCTGGGGAGCTGCCTTCCCCTCGGATGTCTCCTGGGGGCGGGGTGGGGGTATGAGTGCACTGCCAACCCCCTAGACCATCGAGTGTCCGGTGTTCAGCCTGCCAGGGACTCCGTACTCTTGCTGTGGGACCTTGGGCCAGTCACCTGCCATCTCTGAGCTCACGTTCCCAGGACTTCCCTGGCGGTCCAGTGGTTAAGACTCCGTGCTCCCAATGCAGGGGGCACGGGTTCGATCCCTGGTCAGGGAAGATCCCACATGCTGCATGGTGCAGCAAAACAACACAAAGGCAAATCTGAGCTCACGTTCCCATCTGCATAGTGGACAGGTGGGTGGGGAAAGATACAGTGCTGACCATGTGGGATTCTGGGTGCAAAGAGTCAGACCGAAGGAGGCCCTCTTCCCCACGGCATGTGAGCAGCATGCCCTGGTCAGGGCATGCAGATCACTTCAGACTGTCTCCCCACAGCCTCGCACTTGCGTTTGGTCAAGAGCAGGTGTTGGAGTCCAATAGTCCAGTTCAAGTCCCAGCTCTGTCACTTAGTAGCTGTGTGTCCTTGGGCAAGTTCTTTAACTTCTCTGTGCCTCCATTTCCCCAAGTGTAAAAAGGTGATGATAAATTCCTACCTTGTAGGGATGTGTGGGAATGAAGCAAGCCAACACATGGCAGGAACGTAGACCGAGCCCCTAGTGTGAGCGGCATGTAGTATTTCTGCTACAATTATTATCAAGGTCTTAACCCTCAGGCTCCAGCCCACTGAGGAGCCATGAGTCAAGGCCATACAGCTCTCCTCCCACTAGCCCTGGCTCTGTCTCCGGATCACTGACCCACCAGAGGCCAGCTCCTTGCCCTCGTGGGGCCTCAGTGACCTCACGTAGAAAATGACACTTGGACTTCACTCTGGGTCGCGAGACACAGCACAGAGCTGGCACTTAGGAGACAATCACGAACAGATCTTCCACGGGCTGGGTGCTGTGCACCTCTGAGGCTGTTTCTGCAAAGCCCAGCATCATCAGGACTTGAGCGGGAGGGAACATGCACCCCTTCCTCCCTCTGGCATGGAACCTGCCTAAACCGTGTGTTGGGTTGTTAAGATCCAGAGAGTTCCTTTTTGCATTGCAGTCAGGTGTTTTCAGAGCCTCACCACTCACTGATGCCAGCACCAGTTCCTTCCGGCCCAGAGGCCTCTTTGCGGCTCCGCAGGACAGCCCTGCCCTCTGCCCGAGGTCCGGGGTGGGGCTGGAAGCCTGGCAGGGGGGTAGAGCCTGACACAGATGGAGGCCACCCTGTGTCCCTGCTCTACTCCTGCCTCTCGCCCTGGTTCCCGCCAGCCCGCTGGCCCTGCCCACCAGTGCAGGTGAGAGTTTGAATCAGGAATAGTTTGTCTTTGGGCTTCTGTGAAGACAGTGAAGGGATCCCCAGAATCTTAGGTCTCAGGGGGCTGTGAGCATCTCTGGTCTAACCCCTGTCACCCACTGTGCAGACGGGCACAGGGAGGCCAAGGAACGTGCCCAGGTTTGCACGGCCAGCCAGCAGGGGACCCAGGCTCCTCCACCCAGGCCTGGACGAGCGCTTACCTGTCCCCTGCACACAGGACAAGCCTGAAGAGCGCTTACCTGTCCCCTGCCCCGACCAGAGCACAGTCCCCGCAGGAGGAGCAGAGCTTAGGGAGGGCCAAGCCCGGAGGAGGTCACTTTTCAGGAAAGGGCTAAGGGCCCCTTGTCAACAAGGGGCAGGCCTGCCTCCTGCTGCTCCGAGACTTGGTTCTAGAAGTGGGAAAGGGGAAAGATGGAAAGACAGGACTGACACCCTCCGAGGTGCCCAGAGCACTGCAGGCCAGGGAGGTAGGGGGTGCGGCCAGCCTTCACCCTGGAGGGAGACCATAAACACCTGTGCCCAGGTGTCATCGTGACCTTCTTTTACACAACCCTCTAGCTGTTCACAGAGCACATTCACACCTAGGAGGTCCTTTGATCTTCACAACAGCCCTGATAATATGCCATCACTATTTGCACTTTATAAGTGAGGAAGCTCAGACGGATGGGCAGTGTGATGTGGCAGGGAACAGTTTTCCCACTGGATCCCCTCCCTGGCTCAGCTACCAACTCACTGGGGACCTCTGGCAAGCCTCTTCTCCACTCTGGGCCTCAGTTTTCCCATCTGTAAAATGGGGCAGCTGAGAACCCAATGGCCTCTGAGAACCCTCCTGGTATTCAATTCTCCTACCACAGGGCAGCAGCCCCTCCAACCTGCCAATTGAACTGCCCCCCATTTTACAGTTAAATAAGCATGGACGTGCCTCCTAGCTTGTTGCATTTTCCCAAGCTTGGGTTACTGTCAACCTCACTTTACACGCAAGGTAAGTATGGACAACCAGGGACGTGAAGTGACTTGCCTGAGATCCCACAGGGGCTTAGTGACTGAGCAGGAGGGTGAAGGTAGAAGCTCTAACTAGATTTTTCCCCTTACTTCCCTAGAGCAATACTGTCCAGTTCAGCAGCTGCTGACACGCGTGGCTGTAAAGCATGTGTGGCCAGCTGAATAACGCTCTGCAAAGATGTCTACACCCTAATCCTCGGATCTGTGAGTATGCTACTTTACATGGCAAAAGGGACTTTGCAGATGTGATTAAGGATCTTGAGATGGGGAGGTTATCCTGGATTCTTTGGGCAGGCCCAATATCATCATAAGGGTCCTATAAGAGGGAGTCGAGGGTCAGAGTCAGAGAAGGCAAAGTGACAAGTAAAGCAGAGGAAGAGAAGATGTGACAACAGAAGCAGTTTTGGATATGCACTTTGAAGATGGAGGAAGGGATGGATGGATGGGTGGGTGGATGGCTGGTTGGATGGCTGGGTGGCTGGGTGGGTGGATGGATGGATGGCTGGATGGATAGGTGGATGGATGGATGGATGGATGGATGGATGGATGGATGGATGGATGGAAGGTGGGCTGGAGAAGACAAAGAACGAATTCTCCCCTGGAGTCTCCAGGACGAACACAGCCCTGCCAACATCTTGATTTTAGCCCACTGAGACTCATTTCCAACTTTCTAACCTCCAGAACTGTAAGATAATAAATCCGTGCTGTTTCAAAGCACTAAGTGCTAATGTGTTACAGCAGCGGTCGAAAACTAATATGGCACTTGACTTGACCACTCCAAATTGAGATGAGCCATGAGTCTAAAATACGTACCATATTTTAAAAAAATAAATTTATTTATGTATTTATTTTTGGCTGCATTGGGTCTTCGTTGCTGTGTGCGGGCTTTCTCTAGTTGCGGAGCACGGGGGTTCTACTCTTTTGTTGAGGTGCGCAGGCTTCTCATTGAGGTGGCTTCTCTTGTTGCGGAGCACGGACTCTAGGCGCGCGGGCTTCAGTAGTTGTGGCACGCAGGCTCAGTAGTTGTGGCGCAGGGGCTTAGTTGCTTCGCGGCATGTGGGATCTTCCCGGACCAGGGCTCGAACCCGTGTCCTCTGCATTGGCAGGTGGATTCTTAACCACTGCGCCACCAGGGAAGCCCTACATACCATATTTTGAAGACATAGTATGAAAAAGAGAATTTCATTGATTTCCTTAATATTTTTATATTGATGACATGTTGAAATGATCAACATTTCATTATATTAGATTAAATAAAATTTATTAAAATTAATTTCCCCTGATCTTTTTTTAATGTTTGTATTAGGAAATTGACAATTACATGTGTAGCTCACATTATATGTCTACTGAACATCCCTAGAGGACTTTTCTCGTTGCCCTGATGAAGGAGCAGTCTCCACCCCTCTGTTGTAGCTGGGGATGGGGCCTTGCACTGAGTAAGGGAATCACACATCCCCAACACACACACACACACACACACACACACACACACACACAGACTGCAGGTGAGGGGCCTTGGTGGTGGGCGAGTGTCCCGGCCCCCCCTCGCCACTCCCATCTGCCTGGGCTGAGCCCTGCCTCTGGGCCAACCCATGTCCCTGCTAGATGTGACTTCTATTTTTAGCAGCTGTACTCTCTGGCTCCGCATAGCTAGCTCTGAGGCTTGCTGGGTGGGGGCCAGCCCCAGGCCTGCCCTCTCCCTGCCAACGGGGTCTCAGGAGGAGCTGACACCCTGGGGCTGGGGCCTCTCAGGGCGCGTAAGTCAGCCTTGCAACATCCCTGGCAAGGAAATACTATCATAATCCGCATGTTTTCTGTGACGAGGCCGAGGCTCAGAGGTCTTTCCAAGCGAGGAGGGGGCAGAGCTGAGTCTGAGTCTTCCTCCCCAAGGCCTGACCTGCTCAGGGACTCGAGGAAGTCACCAGTTCTTGGGTGGCATTTCTCTGGAGCGTTTTCTACCTTGGAAAGTATTCTAAGCCAGAGAAAAGGAGAGAATCCATTTGGAAGGAGGGAGGGAGGTGGATGAAGCTTCCAGGTGTGCAGCTGACATCTCCTGATGCAGTGGGTCCCAGTAATGAAAGCACCCACACGTATGGAAAGGCAACACGACACGAAAACCAGGATTGCCCTGTGGTTAGAACTCAGGTGCCGGCCTCCAGAACACCCGGGTTTCAATGCAGCCTGTCTGCTGGAGCTCTCAGCCTTGGTCTCCTCCGCTGCACAATCGGCGTAAGGGGGGTCAGAGGACAAAGTGAGGTCATGAACGTAAGTGCCCAGCCCCGAGCCAGGCACTGGGGAGCCCTCCTCTGTAAACAATCGCTATTGTTAGTATTTACCAAGGGCTTACTGTGTCCTCTCAGCAAAACATCCCAACGACTCATGAGGTCACTGTTGTCATCATCCCCATTTAACAGATGAAGAAACTGAGGCTGAGGGAGGTGAGGTCACTTTTCAAGGTCACACGTCCGGTGAGAGGCAGAGCTAGGAAGTTTTTGGTCACAGCTTTAGGAAGGTATAATTAAGATATAACGCACATACTGTACAATTCACCCATTTAAAGTGTACAATTCAATGGCATTTATATATTTTTTTCTCTTTCTTTGGTGGAACCCTAACTGATACAGTTGCAGTCTAGAAGACTTGTTTTTAGTTTTAAATACTGTTCTATTTTCCAAATATAAATTTGTTAGGGAATTCCCTGGTGGTCCAGTGGTTAGGACTCTGCGCTTCCACTGCAGGGGGCCCGGGTCCACTCCCTGGTCAGGGAACTAAGATCCCTCATGCCACCGTTGCAGCCAATAAATAAATAAATAAACAAACAAACAAACAAATAAATAAATAAAAACAAAATAAAATAAATATAAATTTGTTTTTAAATGAACAAAATACATAATCATTTAAAATAATATAAAGGTAGGGTGCATTTTATGATAAGTAAATTATATTTCAATAAAGCCATTAAAATAATAATATAAAAGCAATAGCTGCTCATTATTTTTAAAAAGAAGGGAGAAATACAGAAGAGTATCCCACTACTCAGAGATAACTACTATTAATGTGGTGGTGTATTTCTTGCCATATATAGATATATAGATATATATACCAGATACATACACACACACACACAGTCTTCAAAATTGGTATCATATACATATACCAATCTTTATCTTTAATTTTCCATTTCATATTATTATTAACATTTTTCCATGCCATTAAAAATCTATGAAAAAATATTGTCATAACAGTGTTATATTCCATTATGTGGAAGGGACAGAAGTAATTTAACCATCCCCTAACTGTCAGATAATTCAGCTTTTACCCACTGTGATGAATAATCTTTTTTTTCTTTTAATTAATTAATTAATTTACTTTTGGCTGCGTTGGGTCTTCGTTGCTGTGCACGGACTTTCTCTCGTTGCGGCGAGTGGGGGCTACTCCCCGTTGTGGTGCGTGGGCTTCTCATTGCTGTGGCCTCTCTTGTTGTGGAACACGGGCTCTAGGTGCACGGCCTTCAGTAGTTGTGGCACGCGGGCTCAGTAGTTGTGGCGCAGGGGCTTAGTTGCTCTGCGACATGTGGGATCTTCCAGGACCAGGGCTCGAACCCGTGTCCCCTTCATTGGCAGGTGGATTCTTAACCACTGTGCCACCAGGGAAGTCCCTATGATGAACAATCTTGACAAGTCTTTGGTGTTACCTCTGATAACAGCCAGAGGACAGATGTTTAGAAGTGCTATGCCTGGCTCGAAGATGTGAACGATTTTAAGGCTCTTGATACATATTGAAAAATGTTTTGCAGAAATGATGTACTAATTTAAATTTCCCCAAGTAGTGTATTGAAGTATATATCTCATCTCACTCAGTATTGTTATATTTTTAAAATATTTGTTAATTTACTAGATGAGAAATGGCATTTTAAATTTAACACAGTTGCCTTTGGTATCTAGGAAGGATGAGCCAGTTTCACATGGTTACTAACCATCTACATTTCGTTTTATGTGAATTGTCTACACATGCCCTGTGTCCAAATTTCTATATACATGTTAGTATTTTTCTTATTAACTTATCACAAAGCATGGTAATTACTATTCATCGGTCAGACTTATTGCAAGTACTTTTCTCAATTTGTTATCTGCCCTTCTGATTTCTTTTATGATTTTTTTAATACACTAAAGATTTTAATTTTTTAAACGGAGTTGTATTTCTTATTGTTTAAAATGTCCCCATCCAAATAAGGTCTGTAGTTTCTTTTTTATTTTTAATTTATTTTATTTATTTTGGCTGCCTCGGGTCTTAGATGTGGCATGTGGGATCTTAGTTCCCCCACCAGGGGAACCCGTGTCCCCTGCATTGGAAGGCGGATTCTTAACCACTGGACCACCAGGGAAGTCCCAGGTCTGTAGTTTCTTTTTTTTTAACATCTTTATTGGAGTATAATTGCTTTGCATCGTTGTGTTAGTTGCTGCTGTATAACAAAGTGAATCAGCTATATGTATACATATATCCCCATATCCCCTCCCTCTTGTGTCTTCCTCCCACCCTCCGTATCCCACCCCTCTAGGTGGTCACAAAGCACCGAGCTGATCTGCCTGCGCCATGCGGCTGCTTCCCACTAGCTAGCTATTTTACATTTGGTAGCGTATATATGTCAGTGCCACTCTCTCACTTCGTCTCAGCTTACCCTTCCCCCTCCCCGTGTCCTCAAGTCCATTCTCTACATCTGCATCTTTATTCCTGTCCTGCCCCTAGGTTCTTCAGAACCTTTTTTTTTTTTTTAGATTCTATATATATGTGTTAGCATACAGTATTTGTTTTCCTCTTTCTGACTTACTTCACTCTGTATGACAGACTCTAGGTCCATCCACCTCACTACAAATAACTCAATTTCATTTCTTTTTATGGCTGAGTAATATTCCATTACATATATGTGCCAGGTCTGTAGTTTCTTAATAGTGTCATACCAGCTTCAATTCCTTGGTTTTGAAAATGCACTATGGTTATGTAAGAGGTTATGATTAGGGAAAACTATGTGATGGGGTACACAAGAATTCTGTACTATTTTTGCAACTTTATGAGTCAAATTATTTCCAAATACAAGGTTAAAAAAGTTTTGTTTTTAAGTTGAAAAATATTTATTTAGATTTTCTTCTAAGTTTTATGGACTCATATTTTAACTCTTTCCTCCATCAGAAATTTATTTGATATAAAGTGAGAGGTGAGACTGACTTAATTCTTTTCCAGATGGCTGGCCAATTGTCTTCGCCTTGAGGTTGAATCATTCTTCCTTTACCTGGTGAGTTGGTCACCACCTTTATTACACACTGAAGCCTGTAAATGATAAGGACTGTTTCTGGGCTATTTTTGTTCTTCTTATCCATTACCATTTCTTATATCCTTACCATGCTATTTTTGATTACTAAAGTTTCAGAGTATGTTTTAAAATGTGACATGACAGGTGTTGGTTTCCTTCACGCATCAAATTAACCCTTTTTTTGTATTACTTGTATTTTTCAACATTTTTTGACTTTTTATTCTTGCAGATGGAACAAACATGATAAAAAATATTTCAGAGATTTTTATGGGAGTCTCATTAAACTTGCAAATTACCTTGAGAAAAGTTGACATCTTTACAACATCCTGTTTTCCTATCCAAGACCACAGTAGGAATGAAGCTTCATTTATTTATCTTTTTCTGTTTCTCAGTAAAGGTGTGTGGTTGTCTTCTTATCAGTCTTTCACATTTCTTGTTAAGGTTAGTTATTGATATGTTATGACAGAAATTTTTTCAACTTATGCTTTCTAATTGGTTATGTTAGTATGTAGGGTGGTACAGATGTATAGGATGGTGACTGCCTTTTATATCCAATCACCTTGCTGGATTCTCTTATTTATTCTGGTAGCTTTTTCAGTTAATTTTACTGGTTTTCAAGATGGACAAACAAATCCTGTTTAAATCAGCATAATTTTGACTCCTTTACAAATAGCAGCGACACTGGAGCCACAAGGATCATTTGGTGGATAAACATAAGCAAGTTACTTGTCATCTATGAACTTCAATTCCCTTATAAGGAAAAAAATGGAAACAATGCTAATACGTAAAATAACGATCTATCTTGTTGAGGTGCTATGAGTATTCAGTAAAATAAGATATTTAATATAAAATACATAAAATAACTATCTATCTTGTTGAGGTGCTATGAGTATTCAGTAAAATAAGATATTTAATATAAAATCCAATTTCAGAATCCTTAAGAAGTGGTAGTCTTTTTCCTAAGTCACCTCCTTGCTTCACATTACAGCAATGGCTAAAACTTTCAGATCAATGTTGAATAATAGTATTGGGTTTTATTCTTTATTGAGTTCCTAATTTTGATTGGAGGACTTCCACGGTTTTACCCAAAGAGCCTATTAATCAAGCCATCATGCCTCTAGAGCTATTACATAAACACAACATGAAAATCACAGAATCCTCTTTAAGGCAATTGTTCTCCCTTAAATCTGAAAGCTCAAAACTTCTGACAAGTTTGTTATTTATACATCAGTAAAACTGGGGCAAAAAATTTTAAGGTTGCTGGAGGTTTCTGTGCCTTGTTTTCTTAACGGGTCAGTTCCTTACTTTACGAGTCTGAGGAACTCTGGGATCTGAGTGAGGACAAACCCCAGGAAGTCAGGGTAGATTAAAGCTTCAGCAGGACTTCCCTCCCTCTGGAGCTTGGACAGAAAGGGCACTGGACCTGGAATCCTTTAACCTGCTTTCAGATCCTTACCCTTGCTGGCTGTGAGACCTTGGGCAAGTCACATCACCAGCTCTGAGCCCAACTGCCCTCATGGGCAAAGCTGGGTGACACAGTCCGCAACTGGTGGGGTTATGAGGGGCAGCTGGATAACACATGTGAGGTCCAGACACACAGAAGATTCCCAGGAACGTTAGCTGAAGCTGAGTGCTTTGGGGGATTGTGTGCTGGGCTTATTTAAGAGGAAGAATCCCTAAAGCCTTCTACGAATAAGTTGTTTATTAGGTGTTCACTCATCAAATCCTCCCAACATCTATGTTCCTGGCATCGGGCTAGTCTTGGCAATCAGTGTTCAACATCCCAGCACAGGGCAGAGGGGAGACAGACAGTAAATGAGCACAAATAAATGTGCCTTCCTGCAGGGAGGGGCTGGCAAGGGCCTAATGGGGGAGCGGCTGATTGCCAGAGTCCGTCCCCCTCCCTCGGTCCCCTGGGTCGGGCCAGGCCGCCAGCACCCGCAGCCATATGGAATGCATTGAGCCGCTCCAGCATTCCAAACACGCGGTTCTGCTCTCCCAGGCGCCTTTTCCTGAACCGTGCCAGGCCTTCTGCAGGCAGCCAGGGCCTCAGTGCCTGATAAGAGGGCCTCCCGAGGCTGCCTTCCACCTGTGCAATGTCAAGGTCAGCGGGGGGGTGGTGGCGGGTATCCCCGATGCTCTGTAGCTGCTCCTCCACGGCCCTGGCAGGGACTGGGAGGTGGCCTGGAGAGAAGAGACCAACTGGCCCCAGGGGCCGCTGGAATCACAGCATCTGGTTGCTTTGTTGTAGAAAAGTAATAGAAACATTTAAAATAAAAATTCTACTGTATAGCACAGGGAACTATATTCAATATCCTGTGATAAACCATAATGGAAAAGAATATGAAAAATTATATATATATATATATATATAAACTGAGCACTTTGCTGTACAGCAGTAATTAACACAACATTGTAAATCAACTATAATTCAATTTTTTTTAAAAAGAAATAGTGAAATAAAATAATAAAATAAAATAAAAAATCCTAAATTGGGCATGCAGTTCCCCCACCAACCTTTCTAATCAGGTTTCCCGTAACTTTGTCTTACTTTCCCTCCTTGACAGAGTCAGGAGTCCTGGGGTCCATGATTGATTCTGGGCCTATCACAGAGCAGTGTCAGGTCATACTTGACCCTCAGCGGTTGGTTTGATGAACGACTGGGTGAGGGATGGCTGAGCACCAACCATGTGCGGGCATGAGTCCCACACTAATCTCACTTCCCTGACAGAAGGCCCCTGCCTGAAGCATGGTCCCTGTTTACAGAGGAGATAACTGAGGCTCAGAAATGGAATCCAGGCTTCGCACTTGCCTCCACTCCAGAGGTCTGCAAACTGCCACTCAGCTGAACCAGGCTGAGGGCTTGTTAAAACAGAGTGCTAGGGGAATTTCCTGGCGGTCCAGTGATTAGGAGTCTGAGCTTCCACTGCCAGGGGCCCGGGTTTGATCCCTAGTCAGGGAACTAAGATCCCACAAGCCGCGTGGCATGGCCAAAAAAATTAATTAATTAAAAAAAAATAACAGAGTGCTGGGTCCACCCCCAGATTTTTAAACTCAGTGGTTCTGGGGTGGAGCCAGAGAATTTGCATTTGTCACACGTTCCCAGTTAATGCTGATGCTCTTGGTCCAGGACCACACTTTGGGAAACTCTGCCTACACTACGGTGCCCCCTCTGAATAAATTTTCAGTGATTAGGGAGATGCGACATTCCATGGCAAGGATGTATGATGAGCTGCCTTCCCTCTACCGATAGTAGAGGGTTCCATTCCTGACTATCCCACCCTCAGGGGAATGCCCTGCTCCCCAATACTATGTTCAATCGTCTGAGTGCTCCTCCTGGACACCACAGGGCACAGACTTCCTAAAGTGGAGGTGTGTCCATTGAGCAATCAGGGCAAGGGATTGTCGATGATGAATTTGCTTCCTTAAGTGATCATCAGGAGAGGGGACAGTCAGAGCTAAAGAAGGAGCTGGAAGGCTTGGAGAAAACTGCCAGCGGCTTCTAAGAAAGGGATGTACAGGACGGCTGGAGAGTTGAGTGATGTGGAAGGCAGGACAGGAGCTGAACATGCTGGGAAGAGAGTGATGGGGCAGCTGCAGACTTGGAGAGGAAGCTACCTGCATCACCGCTGAAACCAGGGGTGCCCGGGGCCTGGTAAGCAGAGAGCTGGGACAGAGAGCTGAGGAAATCAAGGGCTTCTCGGAATGCATTTCCATTTTATTCCGCCAGTGTTTATATGTGGCTTCTTTTTCAGCGTCTAGCCGACCTGAGCAGAGCAAGAGTACCCTTATCCATGGGGCACACCTTATTAATTAGGCTATTAAATAATGACATCGCCACAAGGGGGTTTTCATAATTAATAATCACAGCTGCCATTTATTGTGTCTATTATGTACCAGGCCTTTTACATACAAAACCTCGTTCAGTCCTCCCAACAACCTCCAGAAAGTGGGTTCTGAGATTATCCCCATTTTTCAGATGAGGAAACTGAGGCTAAGGGAGCTTAAATAACTTGGCCAAGGTCCTAGTCGCTAGGAAATGACAGGGCTACTGTCTCACCATCTCTAAACCGTCACTTTCCTCTCTATCACCCTGCCCTTCATTTCCTGAACACCTGCTCCGTGCACGGCCCTGGGAGGGACCGCAGATGAATCATTCAAGAAGTCACTGATTCAACAAGCTTTCTTTTTTTTCTTGTTGAGCACTTACTCTTTTGTATGGGTTTCTTTATTTATAGCATGCCTTATTCCAGAAAGCACTTAACATAACTTCTTGATGTACAAGAGAATAAAAATTTTAGAGGCGTGGTCATGTGACAGTTGCCAAATGGAAAACAGAAGCTGGAAAGGTCAGAGGAACCCGGGAAAAAGACAGGCAGACAAAAGGCAGAGCTCGTGGTCCTCTGGGTTACAGGAGACAAGCCCCAAATTGTCCTCTGAGCTTTCTAGCGCCCAAAATCTAATCCCACGAGGTTCAGGGTCCATGAGATACCAACGAATCAGCGGCTGCAGGAAAACATGACTCTCCTGGGCCTTAAGACCAGAGAGGCCTTTTCCTAGGGAGTTGGCGTGAGGAGAACACGGTGGAACGTAGGGAGCAATGTCCCCAAACGGCGTACCGACTACACGTACAGCACAGGCCCCGGGGGCTGTTTCCTGTGCTCCCTCCATGCTGGCCCAAGTCCCAAAGCGGAAAGCAGCTCGGGGGAGAGAGCACAGCGCAAGACAGGCCTGCCGGTCTCCGTTCTCTGGTTTAATCCCCACGCAGCGTTTATAGGAAACATTTAGAACAAACTGGCAGGCTGCTAGCTACATGCAGTCCTCAGGTAAGCTCTGTTTGGCCTGAGAAGTATACTTAAACGGTTTGGATTCATCACCAACTTTAAACTGTTAGGAAATTTCACCTAAAAAGTTAGATTTTGACGGTCTGTATAAAAAAAAAAAAATGGATTTGACTACATGGGACCCACATTCCCTAAGGGTGAGAATTGGCTTGAGCTGAGTAGTTTTCCGATGATCCCTCCATGGTTCCCTGAGGCCCTTTTTGTTTTCAACTTCCCTACCTGGCTTTGCAAGTTGTCAGGAGCTTGCAGCCCTGGTTTAGGATATTTTGAGTTGTGTCTCATTGGTGTGTGTCAGCAGCAGTCAGTAACTGTTTACAGTGCGGGGTCCCAGGCCGGGCTCCTTGGATCTGGGGTGGGGTTCAGTCTTTCTAACAGATACTGAGGTGCAGGTGTCTCTCCTGACAGGCTGGATGGCTGTCTGGGGCCCAAGAGTGATTGTATAGCTGCTCAGCACCACCGATCCAGGTAAATGGATGAATAGTGTTCCTTTCAACACAGCTTTTGGCAAGTACAGTGGGGCTGTGAGTTCAAGATCATGCTCCCTGACAGATGCCCAGAGTGTAGCTCCTCTGAGTCTCTGGGGGAGTCCTGAGTCAGGTGCTGTCAATCACAGTGGTGCTCGCCCTTGGCTGCACGTTAGAACCACCTGGAGAACTTTTCAACCCATCCTCAGGCCCAGGCCACCTCCCAGACCAATAAAATCTGAATCTCTGAGGAGAACACAGGCGTCAGCATTTTAAAGCTCCCCAGGTAAAAAAAAAAAAAAAAAAAAAAAAAAGCTCCCCAGGTTATCCCAGAGGACTGCCAGGTGTGAGGAGCAGGGCTTAAAAAGGACCATGTTCTCTGGGCCAGGTCTGGTATCAGCTGGAGAGATACTGAGATGAGGAGGGCTCCCGGGAGAGCAGAGAGGATGGAGGTAAGTGGACTGTCGGGGTAAGTGTGACGAGTACTCTGGGAACCCAAATGGAGACCCCCTAAGCCAGCCTGGGGGACTCAAACTCTCCACCACCCCATCCTCTGGAGGAGAGGCCTGGGCTGAATTTTGGGAATAAATACCATCCAGCCACATAAAGAAGGAGAAGGAGAATCCCAGCCAAAGCAAGGGTACAGTCCAAGACTCTGAGGTCCGAACGGAGAGGGGGAAGAGATAGAGCGGAAGGTTGTCTGGTGCAGCTGAGTCAAGAGTAGGGGGAAGGAATATGAGAAGAGGCCACAGAGGCAGGAAGGGGCCAAATCACAAAAGGCCTTGCATGTCAAGCTAGGGAGATTGAATTTTGCCCTGAGGCTCAGAGGAACTTCTGGAGGGTTTTAAGTCCAAGAGTCATATGGATGAACAAATCCATAATGGGCTGGGGTTATCCAGGAGGGTTTCCTGGAGGAGGTCAGACTTGAGCTGAGGGAGGGGGAGGATTTGGAAAGCTGGCCGCAAGGGAGAGGTGTGGGTATTCTGATCAGCTTGCTACTGTTAAAGCTCTTCAAAACCCTTCCCTCCCCCACGCCGTTTGAAACCATTTGAATCACAAGCTGCCCCTGTTTAGAGATGTGTTTGTCGGTTATTTGAAAGCTGTGGTTTCTCTTTAGCAGATTCTGGGCCCTATCCTTTGACTAGGAACCAGGAAGGAATAAAGAACGCATCCTCTTGCCCAGAGAGCTAATTATTGAAATACTGTGGGCCTCACCAGGGTTTATGGCGTCACTGATCTCTGTCATCCAACAGCTCCTAAATTCTAACTGGTCAAAGTTTTCAGTACATTTTTATGGGCTGCCCCAAAGCCAGCTGGAAGCTTTTTTTCCATAAACTTTCCCTGAGACAAGTAGCCAGGTTTCACATATTAAAATGAAAACGTCAAAAGGGTTGTTTAAAAAAAAGAAAAAAGCAAGAAAAGAAAAGAAAAGAAAAAGATTCAGCTCAGCTCACAAAACTCACATCAGAGTCCAACAGCATCTGCCTGGGTTTTCCTGCAAAGCTGATGGTCAAGTTAGAACGATGATAATAATCCCATGATCACTTTATCCATTCACTCAACAAACACTTCCTGGGCATTTACTGGGTACCAGGCTTGGGCTGGACACCAAGCTGAGAAGATGCCTTAGGCATGATTGCCCCATCCCCACTGCCCCCAAGGGCTCAAAATACTTTAGAGTTTACAAAGTGTTTTCACGTGTAATTTTGGGGGCTGTAGGTAATGTTATTATCCCCATTTTTCAGAGGAGGAAATTGAGGCTCGTAGAGGTTAGGTAACTTGCCCAGAGTCACAATAGTAATAAGGGGTAGAATTCAACCTTGGGTCATCCACGTTCAGAACCTACGTTCTGTCCACTCCACCCTGCTCCTTTTTTTTTTTTTTTTTTTTTAAAGATAGAGACACAGCAAAGGCTTAATCTCTCAGAGTCTTTTTTTTTTTTAAGTAATTATTTATTTATTTATTTTGGCTGTGTTGGGTCTTTGTTTCTGTGCGAGGGCTTTCTCTAGTTGCGGCAAGTGGGGGCCACTCTTCATCGCGGTGCGCGGGCCTCTCACTATTGTGGCCTCTTTTGCTGCGGAGCACAGGCTCCAGACACGCAGGCTCAGTAGTTGTGGCTCACGGGCCCAGTTGCTCCGCGGCATGTGGGATCTTCCCAGACCAGGGCTCGAACCCGTGTCTCCTGAATTCACCCTGCTCCTTTTTAAGCAACACTATCTAACCGTTATTGGCTTAAGTTGAACAAAAGCTCCAAGAGGTTTAGCTGCAACTTATAATCTGTCTAGTATCTGCCCCCATCTTAGAACCTGATTTCTCTTTTGCGGGAGTTCCCCCATTGTGAGGAAGGGAAACTAGCTCCCACCTCCCACGGCACCATCACCATGCAAGCCTAGTGAAACCCAGTGCTTCCCAGCGTCTCCTGCCCGGACAGTGGATAGGCACATGTGAAATACAACCTCCGCCAATCAGATACTCCCTCCTGGGGTTGACTCTTGAGTGAGTGGTGAGAGGACCCTTGGAGGTCAAAATCACTCTCAGCAGAGGTCCCCAGATCAGACTGCCTGCAGCATTCCCTTGGCTGGGGTTCCTGTGGCTCCCATGGCTGCGCCCTTGGTCCAGACCTCTCAGCCCTTCAAGCTGCTACCAAGCTTGCTCTTCTACGGGATTCCATTCTCATCTGGGTCCTTCTGGCCTTTTAAGGGTCATGAGTGTAGAGAAGGAGGCTGAGGTAAAACCCATGGGTGTGGACTGCTGAAGGAGCAATGGGCTGGAGTACACGGACAGAGGGGCAGGAGGGAGAGGAATAAAGGGACCCGAATACGTGCCAGGAGATGGTCTGGGAAGGGTCTGATCAGTGATCTGTTCTCAAGGTTCTGAAAGAGGGATCATCAGTCAGGATTCTCCAGGAAAACAGAACTGATGGAGATAGATACATAGGTACATAGGTACATACATACATACATTGATAGATACAAAGATACACAGATACAAAGATAGGTAGATTGATTGATAGATACAGAGAGGATAGATACAGACATAGATACATAGATGGACACATAGATAGATACATAGATGGTAGATAGTTATAAAATAAATATGTATATACAGTTTTTAAAAGAAATACTTTTATTTTAAGAAGCTGGCTCACGGGATGGGGGGACTGCCAAGTCCAGGGCAGGCTGACAGCCTCCAACGCAGGCACGAGGTGATGCTGTGCTCTTGACACACCATTTCTCCTTCTCTGGGAAACATCAGTTTTCGCTCTTCAGGCCTCCAAGTGATTGGATGAGGCCCTCCCACACACTACCAGGGTCATCTTCACTGCCTGTAGATGTTAATCACAACTACAAAATCCCTTCTCAGCCCCACCTAGACCCACATTTGATTAAATAACTGGGTGCTAAAATTAACCCTCGTGGAAGGGTCATCCCAGGTTGGTACCTCCTGGGATTGTCAGAGGGGGGTGACTACGGACAGGACAGACCAGCGATTGGAGTGAGAAACACTCAAGTTGGCATTGGGTCATCTCCTGACTGCAGACGAGGACATGGCTCCTCGGTCTCACCGAGGGTTCATTGCCAAAGCCAGGTTGGCTGTGAAGGGTTTGCGAACAGATTACTCACGGTTTGAGCCTGTGCTCTCTCTGCTTCCGCTGCGACCTGCACAGACAAAACCCCTCGCTGCGGAGTCCTGTCCCTGCCTCTCCCTTTCCCGGTGGCCACCCCCCGCCCCTGACCTTTTTATGTCCAGCTGCTGCAGCATCTCTCTTTCAGCTGAATGTTTATACAAACTGTGCCTACTGTTCCCACCAACCTAAGTCCCGGGGCCTCTTTCCTGGATGCCCACAGCTCCGGATTCCCTCTCCCTTCCTCTAACTGACCCCACCTCAGCCACCACACACACCCTGGGCCTGTCGAAGCCCCCCAGGTGGGATCCAGACCCCAGTGGTCTGAGCCGCATCTGAAGTGAACAGCTCTTGGCTCACAGGCTCCTACCCAGGGTGTCTCACAAATTGGGCTCCCTCCACGCAGCTCTGGCCCAGACGTTTCCTGTCCATGGCAGGAGATGTATGGGATCTTGAACTGTAATCTTGGAAGGGGCAGCTGTAAGACACAGATCCAAGTGGTCCCAGCTAAACCTCTCGAAGCCATCGCCCCAGTTTAGGCCCAAAGGTTAGGGAGCAGAACAGACCACAGAGAGAGACCAGTTTTGGGAGTTTCTTCTGAGAGCAGCAAAAGAGCGAAGATTCTCTTTAAATCGCTATAGACTCACGGCCTCTCCAAGTTGATTGTCACCTAGACATTCCCCCACCCAGGCAAGGACTCCCTCAGAAATTCAGGAGAATGTCATATATCACAGAACACTGAACAAGAAGGGTTTTAAAATAAATTTTGGCAGTAGGAAAACCCAAGAGGATTGCTGGAGATCTGACAAAAGCAACAGGGTGTAAATCTCTCAGCAGGGAGGCAGAAACCTTGATCAAACTATGGCTCATTTGCTGATTTACCACTTGACCTTGAACAAGTCTTTCCTGGATGACCTTGAGCAAGCCTCTCCTGCTCTCCAGGTACCAGTTTGCCTATCTGAACATGAGGAGTTGGGTAACATGACTTGGAAGGTCCTCTCCAGTTGTGACTACCTGACCCTGAGACTTGTGTCTAATAGCTTCTAGCTGCATGACCTTGGGTACCTCACTCAACCTCCTTAACCTCAGTTTCATCACCTACAAAATGGGGGATTCGTAATCCTAGCCTTGTTCATCTTGTAGCGTTGCTGTGGGGATGGAATGGGAGATGTGAAAATACCCTGTGTAAACTCCAAAGAGCCATTCATATATGAAGTATTAGTGCAAGATGAAATATCATTGTATGATGTATCTAGGGTGTCTTAATTGCATAAGAAGCTACAAGACCAAATAGCAGCATTCATAGGGGCAGAAGGGCATGGTGGTCAAAGGCTCTGGACCCAGCCTGCCTGGGTTTGTGGCTCAGCTCTCCCACCTTTACCAGTTTCCTCATGAGTAAAATGGGTTAAGAATAGCACATGTGAAACTCAGGGCAGTGCCTGCCATGTGGTGTGCTCTCTAGCAATGGCTGATGATTATCATGATTATCTTCCTATCATGAAGCAAGGAGGCAGGGTGGGGCAGTGGGATGGCCATTGGGTTTTTTTTTTTTTAAACATCTTTATTGGAGTATAATTGCTTTACAATGGTGTGTTAGTTTCTGCTGTATAACAAAGTGAATCAGCTATACATATACATACATACCCATATCTCCTCTCTCTTGTGTCTCCCTCCCACCCTCCCTATCCCACCCCTCTAGGTGGTCACAAAGCATGGAGCTGATCTCCCTGTGCTTTGCTGGCCGTTGGCTTTTGAATACACCGACCTAACTGGGTTCAAACCTCCATTCTACTAGCTGAATCATACAAATGATCATGTGATATCCACTGTCTTCTTTTTTGCTCTCCTCTGATTATTTCTTGAGCAGTTAATAGTTTGTCTCCTTCATGAAATGCCCAGCAAGGGGTTGGCTCCTGGGGACCAGTTCTTGTCTGTTTCCTATCTGCTCAGCTTGGGGCTGGGCGCTCAGCCACCAAGTTGACAGACTCACGGGTTGCTTGATTCTAGAAAAGATGCCTTGTAAATACTGGAATTCACTAATAAAATTCTCCTCTGTATTTTAATATGGGGATAATTTGAAAGATATCTTTACTCTTCCCCAGAAGTATCTGTTGTACAATGGCATAGATTAACAAAAGACACTGTGCCCTTGCTTTGGGCTAGAATTCTATTTACTTATTCAATTTACTTATCTATTTATCTAATTCTATCTTTTATAATCACATTATTTGTATCATACCAATCAAAATCTCTGATTGAATATGATATATGGACCTAATTCATAAAAAAGAAGACAAAATAACTCTCAAATAATAAATGCGATGTTTGGCGGATCAAATCTCTTTTATGGCGGTGCCGCGGCATGTGGAATCTCAGTTCCGCGACCAGGGATAGAACTCGTGCCCCGTGCAGTGGAAGCCTGGAGTCTTAACCACTGCACCGCCAGGGAAGTCTCTCAAATCTTTATATAAGATCCTTTGTGTAGCAAGATTGGGAACTACTCATTTGTTTAAACATTATGCTTTGACCAGCGAGTAAATCTGAAGCCCAGACCGGAGAAGTGATTTATTCAAGGTTACCCAGTGAGGGAGAAACAAAGCTCAGATTAAGTTCATAAAATCAAATACTTTTGTAGTCAGAGGCACTTTAGAGATCATGGGTATTTACTCAGAACCAACCACTCCTTGTCTTGAGCCATTTCTTTTTTTTTTTAATATATATGAAAAAAATTTTAATAGTAATTACAGTAATAAAAATTAAAACACAATGAGAAACAAAAATACAAAGTTTGTACTGGCAAAAAAATAAACTTTCTGACAATCCTGAGTGTTGGTTGATCCCATCTCTTTTTTTTAAAGATTTATTTATTGATTGATTGATTGCTATGTTGGGTCTTCGTTTCTGTGCGAGGGCTTTCTCTAGTTGCGGCAAGCGGGGGCCACTCTTCATCACGGTGCGCGGGCCTCTCACTATCGTGGCCTCTCCCGTTGCGGAGCACAGGCTCCAGACGCGCAGGCTCAGCAGCTGTGGCTCACGGGCCCAGTTGCTCCGCGGCATGTGGGATCTTCCCAGACGAGGGCTCGAACCCGTGTCCCCTGCATTAGCAGGCAGATTCTCAACCACTGCGCCACCAGGGAAGCCCGCATCTCTTAACAGGCTATCACAGTGACCTGTTGACGTGTCTGTCTGCCAACCCTACTGCTGGACCTGGGCTTCTTGATGCCAAAGATTGGGATTTATTTGTCTTTATGGCCCACCTCCCTCTGCCCTGACCCTTATTCCTAGGGGTGCCTGCCCACAGCACATTGCCCTAACCGGCTGCTGAATGTTGCAAGTGTGAATAAAGCCGTACTTTATTTTTAACAGATGGGGAGACCAAATCAGAGAAGAGAAGGGACCCACCCCTGGTTCCGTAGCAAGCTTGCGGGGAGGGTCAACAGGATCTCCTACGTTCCAATGGAGGCGCTCCTGGACTCCCAAAGAGGACAGACACTTGATGTCTCTCGTTTCCCCACAAAAGCCACAGGTAAAGGTGTTTATGGCTTGGCAGCCAACAAAGGCCACAAGCACTTCAACAGGCCACAGTCTGACCCTGTCAACTATTTCTTTTTTTTTTTTAATTTTTAAATGATGTTAACAGTCATCCTTTCTACTATAATTTGAAAGCTCTCAGCACCTCCATGCTGAGGACATTATAGACTGACCCCCAAATTCAGGCAACAAAACACAGGCCCACCTACCGGCCACCTACTTTCACAGATGAAATCTTAATTATTTCCAAATAATTATTGTCTTAATGATTTCCAAAACCTTTATTATAGTCATAATTATTCAAATTTGTGAATAAGCGTTTTCTTCTTTGTAGAGCACTTTCATATATACTAACTGGTCTAGGACTCAAACAAATAGGTCCTCTCGAATTAAGGTACTGTTGCACGTTTAAAACAGGTGAATTTTTTGTATGTGAATTACCTATAGCTCAATAAAGCTGACTTAAAAAGTAAGACAGTGAAAACCACAAGTGACTTTTATTCTCTTCCTTGTGCTTTTCTGTATTTTCCATGGTGTCCTTAATTGAAAGCAAAAATAGAAGAGGGCCGCAGATGGAAGAAGATGGATTTTTGCAAGGTGGGAGACCTTCTCTCGACATTCCTTGGCCTTTGCTGGTCTCCCCTGAGACACAGCTGAGAGTACTCCTCCCTACTTTGCGTGGCCTTGGGGACGTCACTCCGCCTCTCCAAGCTTTTGTTCTCTCCCCTGTGAACAGATCTGATGCCTGCCATGCCCGGTTCACCCCGCCGTGACAAGTCTCAGGGAACAGACATGTTAGGACACTGTGAGGTCTGATGGCCCTGCACATGTGACAGGTTAGTGCTGTGACTAAACCTCCTTTGCTGTAATCTCCCAGCCCCCGCCCCCATCTTTAAAATTACCAAATATTTCAAACGTACAGAGGATAGAGAAAAAGTTTTGGACTTGAGAAGAAGGATCATTGCGAAGAATTACAGACAAGACACCCAGCTTTGTCAAATCTTGACACCTTGCCATATATGCTTCAGATTTTTTTTTCTGAGAAATACAACATTACAGATAAAATTAAATCCCCTGTGTTCCTCTTTCTGATCTCATTCTCATCCCTCCCTTCCCAGAGGTAACTACTATTTTAAACTTAGTGTCTTTGATTTCCTATGCATGTTTTAACACTTTCACTATCTGACTGTATCCCTAAAAATACATATATAGCATAGTTTTGAATTAAAAAAAAAACTTTTGGTATCACACTATTCTACCACTTGATGTTCCCTTTTTCTTTTTTTTTCTAGACTGTATCTATGTTGAGCCTACAGCCTCAGTTTATTTTCCCTCCCAGTATATTATTCCATTGCACAGATAGATCACAGTTTATCTATCTGCACTGCTGTTGATGGACAATTAATCAATTCCTCATTTTTCATAATTATGTGCTGAGTGAGTGAAGTCACTGAATTGTAGACAAGAGCATCTTCAACTTTATTAGATGTTGCCAAACCTCTTCTCCAGAGAAGTTGTACCAATTTACACCTCCATCAAGACTGTACAAGGGTTCCAAGGGTGCCACCTCTTTACCCCCTCCACCTTTCTCCCAACATTGATATAATGCTTACTCCTTGCCAGTCTGGAGGATGTGAAATGGCGTCTCACAGCCCTTTTCATTTGCATCTCTCCCATGACCCGTGAGGTTGAACATCTCTTTACATTTTTGGCCACCTAGGTTTCCTCTTTTATGAATTGCCTGTTGATAGTCTTAACCCATTTTTTAAAAAAATGATTGTTTGTCTGTCTCTGGTTTGTCCATGCTTTCAACCTACTTCTGCCAGATCCCAAAGCAAACTCAGATCATGGCCCTTCTCAGTTCTAAACTCCCCGAGGCTCTCTAGGATACACATAACTTACAACCTTGCTCAGGGGCCCTGATTTGCCGTGGGCTGAAAACCAAGCTCAGCCCAGGACGCTCAGCTCCACCTTCTCCTCCAGCCTTACCGTCTGCACCCTGAACTCCGGTCCAGCAGACACAACTCACTCCGTCCAAGGCCTCCTGCACACACCATGCCCTAGGCCTGGAATGCCTCCCTCCTATCCCCACATTCCCTCTGAATGCCACCTTTTCTATGATAGTTCTCAATTCAAAGTTGGATTTGCCTCTAAATGGTCAGGTGAAACTATACCTTTCTAGTGGCATTTATCATTTCTCCTTTTGTAGTATTTTAACCACTCATCTTGCCCATCACTTTTTCACTGACAAAAACACCCGCCCCTGCATTATGCTATTTTGTCCTCATCTCTGCAATGGCCCTGTGAGATGGGGTAGTACCACTACCCTCTTTGAACAGATAGGGAACGTGGCCTACAGGGGGACTAGTTCACCCAACATCTTACTCTGGCTCAGAGGCAGAGCTGGACTTGAAGCCAGGACTCCTCCAATTCCATGTCCAGCTCGCTGCACCACACCCATCATATTTATATATGTATGTTGTTGCTGCTTGAGCCAACACCTGACTCCCCATGAGACTGTGGGCCCCATAGCTCCCAGTTCTAGTCCTACCCAGGGGGGCACTCAATGAATATATAATTTCTGGACAAAGCACGATAATCACTTACCGCATACCCACTGGCTGCCGGGGGCTGTGCATACATTCACCCTAACCTTCCCAACAACTCTATGAGGAGACTGGGTTTTAAGAGTTGAAGTGCTATGCTCAGGGTCCCACAGCTGGTAATCAGTGGAGTTGGCCTATGAGACCCAGAGGTGAGTGCTTCCAACTGTAATCTCTGCCCTGTGCATCCTACAGGTAGACCCAGCCAGCCAGAGAGATCACACCCCAAGGCCCAGAGGCAGGGGGCCAAGGGTGGGCAACTTGACAGTCAACAGGAAGGACCGGGGGCTGGGGGAGTATGGTCCACCCGCTACACCCATGATGTCCACACTCCACAGCCTCACGGGTGTCTGTGCAGTGTGATGCTAGCAGGTGAGAAGAGGGCTGAGGGATAAGGAGAGGGGTTGGCAAGTATTCTCCAGCCCCCAACCCCCAAAGAGTAAGTCTGGATGGGGACATTTCTGCCCATTCTCCCCAGGGCAAGGACTGGATATGACTGGAGCCACGCCCCTTTCCTCAATCTGCTATTCCTATGACTCTGTATGATGTCTTTCACTGTGTGCCACTTATTTAAATGTTGTGTTTGTGTGTGTGGTATGCATTTGCAATTGTATCTTTGTGTTGTGTTTCCGTGCATTACGTTTGTGTGCAATTTGCTGTTGGTGTACTCTGTTTCTCTTGTGCGCCTGTGTTACTGTGTTCTGGCTCCATGCCTGTTTGTCTACTTTATGTGTATGTTTTGTTGTGTGTCCATGCTGTGTACACGGTGTGTCTCTCCTATGTATCTATGTCCATACTCTGTAATTGCCTCTTTATTGTGTGTTGTGTCGTGTGTATCATGTGTTGTGAATTTGTGTTTGTGCCGTGCGCGTTGTGGATCTGTTTCTGTGTGTGCTCTCTACACCGCAAGTGCAGGATGTTTGTGTGTTTCTGTCGTGCGAATCCCGTTTGGGTTGTTCTAGGTCTGTGTCTACGCAGGGAGTCCGTGTGCGTCTGCACCTCCCGCTGTGTGTCTGTGCCAGCTGACGTCTGTGCCCTGCGCGCAGAGTTGTGTTTCCTCAACAAGTGTGTGCCGGCTCGGAGTGCCGCGCGCGCCTCCTCGTGTGCCCGCGTTGTGCCTGCGCCTCCGCCGGGCGGTCATGCCGGGGCGCAGGCTCCGCGTCCGTGTGCGCTCGCGCCGCTTGTCTGCGTCCGGCGCGCGGTGGCGGCGGAGGATGCGCGCCCGTGGGGGCGGGGGCGGGGGCGGGGGCCGGGGCGCGGCGCGGCGCGGGGGCGGCCCGGGGGCGGGAGCGGGCGAGCCGGCGGGCGGGCGGTGCTGCGGGGCCCCGCGGCCGCGGGCTCCAATGGCGAGGCCGGCGCTGCCCCCGCTAATTACATAAGCGGGACGTCAATAATTCGCGGGAAAACGCGAAAAAGATGGCGCCCCGCGCCCGGGGGGCCCCTTCCTGAGCGCCCCGGCCCCTCCCTCCTCCTCCGCCCCCCCTCCTCCCCGCGGCGCCCCCGCCCCGCCCCGCCCCCGCCGAGACCCCGACCCCGGCCCCACGGGCGGACACTCGGCCGGGCAGCCGCGGGCCGAGCGCAGCCACCTCCGCCGCCGATGCGCCTGGTGGCCAGACTCCAAGTGGGACCGGCGGACACGCAGCCTCGCGGTAAGTTTAGCCCTGCGGGCGGCCGGCCGGGGCCGGGGGACTCCCCGCCACACTCGCCTTTCCCTGCAATCATCCCTCTTTTGGAAATTTCCTGAACTTTGGCGGGTCAAACGCCTCCGGGGGCGTTGGAGCCCTGGGAAGCCGCACGCCTGGGGGGTGGAGAGGGGTGAACGGTGTCCGCGGGGTGGCGGGAGCCCCGCCCGGGTCCCCGAGCCTTTGGGGGGCGTGTGTGACAGGTCGCTAGTCCTGTGCCTAAAATCTTTATTTTTCCTGTTGTGTGTGTGTTGGGGGGGGGTGGCTTGGAGACCGACGGGGGCGTTTGGGATTTTGCTCACGTCCGAAGTCAGGCTGCGGCAGGATTGGGATGGGGGAGGCTTGGCGTCGGAGCGACTAAAGAGAGGAGCGCTTGAACCCGAAGGGGGTACTTCTGCAAGCTTTTTCCCCTCCCAAACACCCTTTTTAAAAAGCCAACGGCCGCCCTGGGAGAGGCCCCTGCGCATGAATCATCCTCGCTTCCTGCCCCCGCCCGGCCCCGCGATCCGGGTGCCGCGGATTTGAACTGGACGCCGACGGGAACCCGCAAACAGGCATTTCTTTGCAGATGGGTTTGAATCAGCCAATCACAGCCCGCGGGGGCCCGCTCCGGGAGGATGGAGGCGCGGTTGGGGGGGCCGCCACCCGAGGGCCCCCGCCCCGCCAGGGGGGTGCGGCGACCGGGCCTGCTCCCAACGGCGCGGCGGGGGAGGAAGTGTCAGTTTGTGAACCTGCCGCGGGCCCGGGCCCCAGGCCCGGCGGGCAGGGACCTTGCAGCGCCCGGGAGCCAGGTGGCAGGGAGAAGGCAGAGATTTGGACTGCACACCCTGCCCGGTGCCTGCGCGGTCTGCCCTGGAGAAAAGAGAGGAATGGGGGGGGGGGGGGAGGGGCGGGGGCGGGGGGGGGGAGGCAAGAGGGGACGTGGCCGCGCCACCATCTGGAGAGTGAAGACCCCAGCAAGGCCCTGCCTGCCCCAGGGCCCTTGACATGCACACACATGTATTCCATTTCATATGCTCACTGACATAAGGCTGTAGACATCAAACACAATCTCACAGGAGTACACACACACTTACAGGGAAAAAGACAGGACTCTCTCCCTGTCTACAGGTAATCATAACACCAGGTGCCCAGCGCCTTGGCAGAGGAGGAGGGGACCAGAGTAGCGGGTGCAGGGAACAGAGGGATGCTGTGTTTTTGGCTTAGTGGAGAGTGTGTGGAGGGGCCTGGAGCCAGGTGAGCCCAGACTGAGGAGGAGGGGGCCGTGGGGGGGCTTTGAATGCCATTGAAGGTACTGGGGAGCCACAGAAGGTTTCTGGGAGAATAAGAAGATGGGAATTGATGGCCCTGAGGAAGAGTCTGGTGGGGAGGCAGGAAACAGGGAGTGGCCTGTTTAGCACTGGGCGCTGGTGGTTCCATTCCGAATCCCAGGTGCCCAGCATAGGTGAGTGGGCACAAGGCTCAGGAAACAGTTATTGAATGAATGAATGGCCCAGGCAAGATGAGGCCTGAACTGAGACCAGGACAGGGGGATGGAAAAGAGGAGTAGGGTGCCAGAAGTCACTGTGCTTGGCTGCTGTGGCAACTCATCGGTTGGAGAAATCTAAGATGCTTGGGGGTCTGGGGACCATAGTAGTACCATTAGCAGGAAGAAATGAAAGCAATGGGAGCGGCACATTTTGTAGGATGGTGAGAGACAGATGTGGAGAGGTTGGCATGGCAATGACTTCACTGCTTGGAGCCGGTTTGCATCTGAGTAAAAGCATAAGTGAGTTTAAATGTCCCAGAATTGGTTTCCATTAAATCATCCCATAATTGAGAACAGAAAAGGAGATTACAGAAGACACAGATGGCCAAGTCTATACCAGTTCACAAGCCACCCAGGAGTTTTCCTCTCCAGGTGAGTTTTCTCTGGCCAGCTCTCAGGGTAGGGGTCAGGGGTCTGAGAACTTCCCGCTGCTCCGCTGGAGAAGGTCCTCCACTTAGAGAACACGGAGTATGTTTGCTTTAGGGATAAAACCTCTGGCTGTGAAGCCAGGGAGTGAGGTTCAGGCCCCCCTGGGCAGGGAGATTTTGCTCCCTGGTTGGTTGAGAGAGCCTTTCTATGTAGAAGGCTGCATGGTATGGGTGGGGAGAGAGCAGGACTTAGAATGAGCTCGCCTGATTATGGACCATGGCTCTGCCTCTGACCCCATAGCCACTTCCCCTTGCCAAACCTCAGTTTCCTGACCAGTAAAATGGGCATAATAATGCCTCCCTCACAGCGTTGTCAGGAGGATCCAGTGAGGTGATAAAAGCATCTGGCACATAGCACAGGTTACATAAATGGTTGTTTCTTTCCTTCCTTCCCCTTCTCCTGAAGTAAGGAGTAAAAACCCCTTTCTCTTTCTCTTCCAGTGTCAGTGGAAGCTGATGGAGAATCGAGGTCTGGACCCAGGGACTCGGGACTCCTATGGTGCCACCAGCCACCTCCCCAACAAGGGGGCCCTGGCAAAAGCCAAGAACAACTTCAAAGACCTGATGTCCAAGCTGACAGAGGGCCAGTATGTGCTGTGCCGGTGGACAGATGGACTGTATTATCTCGGGAAGATCAAGAGGGTAAACCTTTCCTCCCTGGCCCCAGTTCCCAGGCTCAGCATCTCTCTGCTCATCCTCTGGTCTCGGCCTCAGACCAGTGATGGAGGGTGGGAGATTGCTGGGAAATTCCCGCCTTGTCCTTATGCTCCAAAGCTGAAAGTGGAAGGAGGCGGAGCCTGCAAAAGCAGGTGCCATCCTTAGGGTCAACATCTTGAGAGAAGTGCTCTGTGAGCCTACAAAACAGAACAAAATCAGGTTGGAGAGGATCACAAACGATCACCTGGCCTGTTCTGTCCTCGGCGTTCCCGCCAAGTTGCCGTCCCCCAGTCCCTGACTGCACAACTCCAGTGAGTGGGTGTGCACTACCTCCGGAACTGCCATCCTCCTTCCCCTTCTAGCCTGGCTCTCCTTTTTGCAGCACAAGGAGAGGTCTAAACCCTCTGACCTGTGGGGACAGAAATGGGAGAGGAAGACCGTGTTCAAGTGGCTTTTCCCCAGCTACTGTCTCACACTGCCCCTCCCTCTCTCTGCCTCAGGTCAGCAGTTCTAAGCAGAGCTGCCTTGTAACTTTTGAAGATAACTCCAAATACTGGGTCTTGTGGAAGGACATACAGCATGGTGAGTATTCCTGTGATTTCAGGCACCCCGCACCCCCCACCCAACCCCCGATCCTCTCTCCGCCTCTCCCTCCATTTTTTCCTTCTCTCCTTCTGTCTCTAACTTCTGGCATCTGGCCTTGTGTTTGGAGCCCCAGGCGCACCTGAGGTGCTGATCGGATTACCAGCTGTACATTTATGTGGAAACACACTTATGACATCTATCATCCCCTTGAGTACTCCTACCTCATGCGGGAGGCAGGCAGATGGAGAAAGTGGCTCAGGGAGGTGCTGGGAGAGCAGGGTTGGGTCCCAGGCCTGTGTTTGCTTCCTTGCTGCCCAAAGCTCTGGGTCACTCTGGGGCTAGGGAACAGGGAAGGGCCCAGGCAATCAGAATTGTCACCTTTCGGTATAAGCACAGTGTCCCCTATCAGCATGGTAAGAAAACTAGGGAGGCAGCTCTCTCCATGGGGGCAAGACCAAACAAGCGGATATGAACCAGGCAGGGTGATGATGGACTTACCTGGATGGAGCTGGGCCAGCTCTCTCCGTGGGGGAAAGACCAAACAAGCAGATATGAACCAGGCAAGGTGATGATGGACTTACTGGGATGGAGCTGGGCCAGTTTTCAGAGTTGAAAGGGAACTGGGTTGGGTACCATCCCTGCCCTCAGAGAGCTGACACTGTCTTACAGAGATGACAGATTGGGGGCATTCTTGCCACCTTTCTCCCTTGCCATGTACATGACAGACATCACTAATCAATCACAACACTTGTATATTTTCAACATGGAGCTCCAAGCAGCCACTACCAATCAGAGTTACCGTGAGAGAAGAGACTTTTTTTTTGCCATTTATGCTCTAATAGGAGAACCGACATGGCGGTATGTGGGGAAGAGGCAGGTTTTAGGGTCCAGTATTCCTCGAACCAAGATATTCTAGCTCTGCCACTTACTGCTGCATATCTTTGGGTGAGTGACATAACCTCTGTGAGCCTGTTTCTTCATCTGAGAAAAAGGAGACTGAACGTACTGGCCTCACAGTGTGGTTAAATGCTTAGCCCAGTGCTGCTGAGTTACAGGGAGGCTGTTTCTGAAGAATTTGTTACCGTAAGAGATGATTTCAAGAGCCTGCCAAGCAGAGGCCACAGAACCCAGCCAGTTAGTCGAGCTTCCAAATTGCCTTTTTCTCCAAGATGTTGTGGCTAATGCAGGCTGATGCTTCTCCAAGCCCCTCTCACCCTAAAGGTATCATTTAAAAATCCAAAGCAACGAGGGTCTCCTCTCCTGGGCTGCCTTCTTTTTGAAAGCAGAAGGAGCCAGCTGGTGAGGAAAGACAGTCCAAACCATGCATAGAAGTAGCACACCCTGAATAGAAGGCCACTGTGTGCCAGGCACACAGTGTTCACCTGGGGAACCGTGTGGCTCCCCAGCCAGATCACTGCTCCTCACAGGTAGGACAGCAGCCCTCTGGGGTCGCCCAAGATGAGAGCGTAAGGCTGAGCACGCTATAGTTACTGATCCATCACTTCATTAAGCCAGTGAAGACTTAACTGCGACCCACAGTGGGTCCTGCCTTCCTGGGAGCATATTCAGGGATAAGAGGCAAGAGACCATTTATTCAACAAACATGTCTTGAACACGTGTTATGTGCCACACCCCATAAGAGGTCCTGGGGACACAGAGATGAACAGATACCTTTTCTGCCCTTAGAGAACTTTCCGTCTGCTAGGGGAAATGAGACAGAAACACACATCAAAATGTATCTTACTTTATTCACTCAGACCCTTTAGTCATAAGTACATATTTCTTCTTCAACAATGCCAAATTGCAAAGGAAAAAAAAAGATGGAGAGGGAACCTGTAGATTAAAAGCAATTGATCAAACTTAAAATTGTTATGACTTTTTTGAGACAATTGGATATGTGAACACTAACTGAATTTGTTGATATTAAGAACTTATTTTGAATTTTTAGGTGCAATAAAGGCGCAGTAGTTTTTTTTTTTTTTTTTTTAGAGTCCTGAACTTTCAGCGATGTGTACTGAAATATTTAATACAGGAGGTGGGGAAGTGAGTGGGAATATAGTCAAAACAAGATTGGTCGTGAGTTCATGATTGTTGATAAGAACGTGGAGTTTCATTGTAACGTTCTGTTATTATTCCATAATAAAATTTTTTAAAAATTATTTAACATAAAAAACTTTAACAAATCAAGTTAAATTAAGCAGAAGAGGCAGCATGATGTGGTAAAAAGGACAAATAATTTGATGTCAGATAGCTGCGGGTTTGAATCCCCCCCCTCCTACTTACCAGCTGAGCATGGGACTTAACCTCTCCGAGCCTCAATTTCCCCATCTTTAGAATGGGCTAATGGTAATAGGCAGCTCAGACTGGTTGGGGAGATTCAGTGAGTTGGCCTATGGGGCCCAGCACTCAGGAGAGGCTCAGCACCTGGAATGTAATTTTAAAACTGCTCTTTCCTGTGAGCCCGACCTGACCCTAGAGGGCCTCTTTCTTTCAGCTGGTGTTCCAGGAGAGGAACCCAAGTGCAACATCTGCCTGGGGAAGACATCAGGACCACTGAATGAGATCCTCATCTGTGGGAAGTGTGGCCTGGGTGAGTGTGATGAGCAGGGCATGGAGAAGGCCGAGACCTGTGGGTCCCCATTCACCACTGGATCGGGACCTGCATCGCCTCAGACCACTTGCGCCTTAGCTGGCTTCCTGTTTCTTTTGGAGCTCCAGAGTGACAAGGGGCCAGTCTCTGCGAATGAGGGCCTAGGGAGGTGATCCTTGGGGAGAGCTGGGGCTTCTGGAAAGTGAGAGAAGTTATGCACTTTGGAGCCCCCGTGGGTGGAGAGGATGGGTAGGAGAGATGGGGCACAGAGGCTGAAGCCAGACCTTTGGTGCTTCCCGCACTGGGCCAACGCTGGCTCTTAGTGGCCTGCCTGGACACCAGCCTGGCTGCCTGGTGAGCACCACCAGCCAGTCCCCTGGCAGCTGGCAGGCACACAGCTCCTAGGACTGGCCGCAGCCCTCCCCAGCCTGCCGCCTCTGGGCTGACTGGCCTCGGGCCACTGCTTCCTCGTGGGCACTCACCCCCTCTCCTTTGCCATAGGTTACCACCAGCAGTGCCACATCCCCATAGCGGGCAGTGCCGACCGGCCCCTGCTCACACCTTGGTTCTGCCGACGCTGCATCTTTGCGCTGGCTGTGCGGGTGAGCCCTCCATCCTTCCCACCCTGCTTCTCCCCATCCTCCAGTCTGGAAGCCCAGAGACTCCCTGGGCTCGGGCCTCACTCCTGGTCACGGAGCCTGGCTTTGGAGGCAGACAGCGACTGCCACTTAACAAGCTGTATGTCCTTGTGCAGGTTCCTTAGCCTCCCTGAGCCTGTTTCCTTGGCTGTTAAATGCATACAGGTTTGGGGACTTCCCTGGTGGTCCAGTGGTTAAGACTCTGCACTTCTAATGCAGGGGGCGCGGGTTCGATCCCTGGTGGGGGAATTAAGGTGCCACATGCTGTGCGGCCAAAAAAAAAAAAAAATGTACTCTTTAAATGGATACAGGTTTGGTGTCAGGAGTAGGAGGCCCCCAACAAATAGTGCTTTACTATTAAGAAAGAAAATCCATGTAAGCGCCCACTCTCAATATGTGTTGGTTATTATTGTTACTTTTATTGTTGTGCTTATTACTATTAATATTATTGAAAATGCAGCTCCTTGGGGATAGAGAGGGGATGGATCTGGGACTGATGAGAAGAGGCTTTGTGCGTTTCTGACTACACTGGAGTATCTTGTTCCACCTGGTCGGCACTAGCCTTGATAGGGAGCCACGTGTGGCCCAACCGGGACCCCCGCGGGTAACTCGGCCCTCATCTTCCCGCAGAAAGGCGGCGCGCTGAAGAAGGGCGCCATCGCCAGGACCCTGCAGGCTGTGAAGATGGTGCTGTCCTACCAGCCCGAGGAGCTGGAGTGGGACTCGCCCCACCGCACCAACCAGCAGCAATGCTACTGCTACTGCGGCGGGCCGGGAGAGTAAGGCCGCGGGGGCGGAGCGAGGCGGGGCCTCCCCGAGGGGCGGGGCGCGGGGCGGGGCCCCAGGGAAGCGGGGTAGGCGCGGCCGGCTGGGGGAGCCGGACCCCCAGGGAAGAGCCCGTAGCCTCCCTCAGGCCTCGGGGATGGCACCTGAGCGCGCGCGGGGCTCGAGAGCACAGGACTAGCGCTCTCCGCAGGGGGGTGCGGGGGAGTGGAGGTGTTTTCTTTGGGCACCGTGGAAAAGAAGGCAGTATTGAAGAGTGGTTACCAGACTGGCCCCCAGTGTCCAAATTTTCCCAGCCCCTTAGAGCTGTGCTACCCCTGAGCCTCAGTTCTCATCGTAGTTTTCCCGCGACATGGTGGTTGTGAGCGGTGGGTGAATTAGGTCATTCAGGTAAAGGCTCACACAGTGCCTGGCACTTGGTAAGCGCTTTAACAAGTGTGAGCTGTTACTGTTGGTGCATGGACGTTGAGATAAACCTTTCCGTTGCCAGAGTCAGTGAGACAGGCTGCTGATGAGATAGGAAGGTCCTTTTCCCTGGAGGTGTGCAAGCAGGGCTTGGGGGGACTACCTTGGGGACGCTGTGGAGGGGGTTCTTACCCTGACTATATGTAGGATGGGAGTCTTTGATTGATTCTTCCTTGTGGCCTGGGCCTCCATGCAGCCATGGCTGATTGAGCCTGTTCCCTTGGGCTGACGGCACCAACACTGTGGGAGGAACCACAGAAGTGAGAGGTGGAACCTCTGCCCTCAGGAAACAGCCTACCCGACACCCTGAAGTCCTGAGTCTCATCCCCAAGTTCTGCTGACAAGCACTAGGGGTCTGGAGGCCGTGCTTACGACCTAGCTGGGTGATTTGGGCAAATCACTTGAAGTACTTCATCTCTCAAGTGGGATTAATAACCTTGGCCCCATCATCCTTCCGTGGGTGTTGAGGCCTTTGGGATAACAGATGGAGAAATGCTTATAGAGACCTTTGCAGCATTGAGGTGGTGGTTCTCAATGCTTACTGGGTAGAGTTGCTCGGGTGATTGTCAGAAGTGTGTCTCCCAGGGGCTACCCCAAAGATTGAGTAGGCCTGGAACGGGTCAAGGAATCTTCTGCATTTTAACCTGGACCCCGGGTGATTCTGATGCAGGTGGTCCAAGGACCACACCTGACAAGGTGTGAACAAAGCACTGACTGTTAATTAAGAAAACACCTTTTTGGTTTTCATTCTTATTCAATGAGTAGTTGTTGAATGGTTGTGATAGGGTAGATACATTACCAGGTGAGGGGCTTATAGGAGCCTTTATTCTCCCATGAAGTCTCCAGGGCAAACCTTTCCCCATCAGTAGTGTTTGGGAAGCAGTGTGTGAGGCACAGACCAGAGACGGGGGCTCCAGTGTGGCACAAAGAGCATGGGCTTTGAAGTCAGGGAGGCTAGGACTTGAGTCACCATCCACCACTTGCCTCCTGAGTGACCTTGAACAAGCTATTTAACCTCTGACTCACCTGTAAAATGTGGACAGCAGCCCGTGTTTGACCAGATGGTGAGATCAAATGATATAGCTTATGCCCTGCTGCCAGGCAGGGCTTCCCCTGGCACAGCCCAGTGCTCAGTAACTGTGAGTTCTCTTCCCTTTCCCCCGCTGGAGGGCGAGTTTGTGTTGGGAAAGGTTGCTGAGGCTGATCCCTGGCTGGGAGTGTGGGCCTGGCTGACCCTGGCTCCTCTGGCTCTCCAGATGGTACCTGCGGATGCTGCAGTGTTACCGGTGCAGGCAGTGGTTCCACGAGGCCTGCACCCAGTGTCTCAATGAGCCCATGATGTTCGGAGACCGGTAGGTGCTAATCTGGTCTGGCTCAGCCTTGGGGGTGAGGTGGGGGGATGGGGGCAGCAGCTGCAGCAACTCCTTCAGGTTGCCTGCCAGGCCCTAGACCCCCAGTGGGGGGCTGGGACAGTGTGTCCCTGTCTACAGAGGCAGCTCAGGGTGAGGAGGCCTTCCCAATAGAGGGACACGCTGGGCCACATCCCCAGTCGCAGCCCCACCTTCCCTAAGCCCCAGATGCTTCAAGTGTCTGGGGAAGGGGGAGAGACACAGGCCCTGCCCCAGCCCTGACCAGGGCTGTTGGAGGAGGCATGGGGGAAATGGATGACTTGATCTGGCTTCTAACCAAGGGGGCTAAGCTAGTGGAAGGCTTATGTGTGTCAAACAGGATACTGTGTGTGTCTCGATGTCTCACGTGGTTTGTGATTGAGTGTGTGTGTGTGTGTGTGTGTGTGTGTGTGTGTGTCAGGCAGAGGGGAAGAGGGTGGTCCCTGCAGCCCAGCCTAGTTCAGCTCACTCTGAACTCAGCCACACTCCAGGGCAGTGATATTTGGGAAAGGGTTTGAGGTACAGGTTAGAAGGGGTAGGGGAGTAGTTCTTGGTCCCTGTTCTGCCCCATCTTTATCCCCTCCTCAGAGGGAATGAGGGCAGTGCTGACTGTGGGAAAGCAGGCGGGGGGTGAGGGTGCTGGACCAGGGTGGGGTGTCAGAGCCGCTCCTACCACAGGCCCCCTTTTCAACCACCCACAGGTTCTACCTGTTTTTCTGCTCCGTGTGCAACCAGGGCCCAGAGTACATCGAGAGGTTGCCCCTGCGATGGTGAGAGGGTGGGGCTTGGCCCAGGCCCACTCCTGTCCCTTCCCAGTTTCTCCCTTCCCTCCTCCCTCCGGGAACAATTCCATTTCCAGCCACCAGGTCCCAGCCTTGCCCCTGCCCTTCAGCCTGGACCCAGGATGCTCCAGCCCTGGCTGGACAGGCTGCCACCTCACTCTGGGCCCGCCTCCTTGCACCCTTGCCCAGGGTCGATGTGGTTCACCTGGCCCTCTACAACCTGGGGGTGCAGAGCAAGAAGAAGTACTTTGACTTTGAGGAGATTCTGGCCTTTGTCAACCACCACTGGGAGCTCCTGCAGCTTGGCAAGGTATGCAAGACCATGGGACATCAGAATGGCGAGAATCCGTTCCACAGTGGGGTTGCCTAAGTCCAGAGAGGTGAGAGGTTTGCCCAGGGTCACACAGCGCCACACCAGGATCTGGGTCTCTGAGCACAATTCTTCAGGAACAGTGGCTGTCCGTGAGGGCTGCTGAGTGGGGACAAAGACCCAGAGCCTTTGAGCCATTGCATCTCTGAGTCCAGGCATCTGAGCCTGTTCCCTGCGAGGAGCTTCCTAACCCAGGCTTTGGTAGTGGGTGGGTTAGGGCCTCACCAGCTCAGCTGTAGGGAGCTGGGGGTCGAGTCTGGCTGGAGGAGATCTCCCTACAGAGATGTGTGACCCACCCCAGATTACCTGGCTAGGATGGAAAGTGAAGTGGGCCTGCCCTCTGCCGGTCGTACTCTGAATAGCAGAAGAGATCACCAGGGGTCTGGGAGCTGGGATTCACGGAGTGAAGTCACAAACCAGAGACTTTCAGCATGTCAGAGGTGGAGAGCTGAGCCAGGGCTTCCCCAACCACTTCCACGGCAGGGCCATGCGCCCTTTAATGACACCCTCTGAATCCTCTCCACCACATCCAGAGTGAGGCATCTTCTCTGCTGACTGCCCCAAATCCTTGAGTGAAATAGGGCTTTTTTTAAAAAGTAACCTTTATGCTCGGCAGTTCTTCATATAGTAATATCTTCATTTACAGTGTTTGATAATTTATAAAAGGCATACATATTATAAAGCCCTAAAAGATAGGTAAAGCTGGTATTTTTTTAATAATTTTTTCCCTGATTTATTTTAAAAAATCGTACATATTCCTAGTAGAAAATTTTCAAAGTGTAAGAAAGTATACTTAAAAGAAAACCATCCACACTCCTGCATCTCACCACTCAGAAACATCCACTGCTAACACACATAGGTGCACATAGTTCAATCCTCTCATTTACGTCTATTTTTCTTTTTATATGGCTTAGATTATACAGTATTTACAATTTTTAATTGAAGTATAGTTGATTTACAATATTCTGTTAGTTTGAGGCATACAGCAAAGTGATTCAGTCATATATATATATATATGTGTGTATGTGTGTGTATATATATATATGTACACACACATACACACATATATATATTTTATCCAGATTATTTTCCATTATAGGTTATTACAAGGTATTGGATATAGTGCCCTGTGCTATACAGTAAATCCTTGTTGTTTATCTATTTTATGTATAGTAGTGTGTATCTGTTAATCCCATACTCCCCTAATTTATCCCTTCCCCCTCCTTTTCCTCTTTGGTAACCATAAATTTGTGGGAATGTAAATTGGTGCAGCCACTATAGAAAACAGAATGAAAGTTCCTTAGAAAACTAAAAATAGAGCTACCATATGATCCAGTAACCCCACTCCTGGGCATATATTCAGAAAAGATGAAAACTCTAATTCGAAAAGACACCTGCACCCCAGTGGTCATAGCACTATTTACAATAGCCAAGACATGGAAACAACCCAATTTCCCATCAATAGATGATTGGTTTAAGAAGATGTGGTGTATATATACAATGGAGTATTACTCAGCCATAAAAAGAATGAAATATTACCATTTGCAGCAACATGGATGGACCTAGAGAATATTATACTAAGTGAAGTAGGTCAGACAAATATTATGTCACTTGTATGTAGAATCTAAAAAATAATACAAATGAATCTGTATACAAAACAAAGAGACAGTATATACAATTTTAAGTCATTTTTTTCAGTTTACATTGTATCATAAATACTTTTCCATGTTATGAAAGAGTTTTTAATCAACATTTTTCATGGCTGCATGGTTTCCACCATAGTTTACTTACTTGTTTCCTTCCTGTTGGGCATGTAGTTTCTTTCCCATCATTAGGAAAATGATGCGGTGAACTTTTTTGTACATAAAGCTTCATTTGTGTGTCATGTCTGTATGATAGGTTCCATGGAGCAGCATTACTGGGTCAAGGGCATGGACATTTTTAAAGCTCTTGATACATTTAGGACAGGAGTTATTCCCCTCATTTACAGATGGGGACGTGAGCTCAGAGGTGAAAAGACTTGTCTGAGATCATGGAACAAGTCAGTGGTCCTCACCTGGAGGACTCAGAGCATCAGGAGATTGAGGGGAGGGTGGGGACAGGGGATGAGGCCTTCTCAGATGCCATGTGCCAGGTCTGACTGTCCTCTGCCCTGCCCCCCGGTAGCTCACCAGCACCCCCGTGACGGACCGAGGACCGCATCTCCTCAACGCTCTGAACAGTTATAAAAGCCGGTGCGTGCAGGGAAGGGAGGGAGTGCTGTGGGCCCCTTGACAGGTTGGATTTCAGTTAAAGCGTCTTCCTACCTCATAACCTTTGTACAAGCTATGCTCCCACCTGGGTCTCCCTCCACTTCTCTTTAACTATATGAATATTACCCGTCCTTCAAGATCAGGGAGCACCCACTTCCTTTGGGATGCCTCCCCTGACCACTCCAGCAGCCAGACACATTTTGATACTGGACTCAGCTCCATAGGGGGCTGCAACCCCTGCTCTCTGAGGTCTCCCCTGCACTAGCCATCTATGGTTCTGGGCCAGGCACTGAAGCACGGATTCATCACCTGTCCCCAGCCCATGTCTGCCCATCCACTCTACTGAGTTCTTCTCAGAACACACAGCTGGCATGCCCCTTGCTACCACCACGGAGAATGTCCAAGCTCCTTAGCATGGCATTCGAGGCCTCTTATGATCAGACCCTGCCCATACCTTCTGCCACGGACCCTTTGCTTTATTTATTCTGGGCGCCAGCCATTCTGAACCCTTTGCTTTCCTACTCAGTGCTTTTGCTCACACTCTTTCGTCACCTAGGATGCTCTTCAATGCCTTTCATTCATTTGTTCCATCAATGACTATTTATTGAACTGCTCTGTGTCAGCCCTGTGTAGGTACTGAGGACACCGTGAATAAGACACGGTCCCTGCTTTTGTGAAACCTCCCCAGACATCTCTAGACAGAATTATCCACTCTCTCTTTCATCTTGTCACGGTTTGGGGCCCAGACACAGCCCTCTACTTGAGTACATGGGGCCTCCTGACCTCTCTGTAGACAGTCTCCTGAGGGTAGGACTGTGGTTAAGTCACCTCTGCAGCCTCATGGCAGCTCAGCCAGTGATGAAAGGGTGAGGGAAGTGCCTGGAGGTGCTTTCAGTCTCCTTGGGGAGAGCAGAGAACAGAGTGGTGTGGAATCCAGTGTTTTGACCATAGCATTCCACGGGGAGCTGGAGGAGGGCTTCCTGTAGGCAGAGGCCTTGGGGCTGGTTGAGGCAGAGAAGAAAAGGGAGAGGAGCAGCAAGAACCACACACAAGACAAGGAAGGACAGGGAGGAGCCACCAGCTACATTCTCGGCCGCCACCTGGAGCCCCTGATCCCACAGGCTTTGAGGAATCAGTGTCTCCACGGGCCACTCTGGATTTTAGCTCTGGGTCCTGGGAGGCAGAGAGGGAGGTGTTAACACTTGACTCTCCTCCCCAGGAGGATGGACGGACAGGCTCCAGAGCTTTCTCCTCTCCCTGCCCACCCCCAGGTTCCTCTGCGGCAAGGAGATCAAGAAGAAGAAGTGCATCTTCCGCCTGCGCATCCGCGTCCCGCCCAACCCCCCCGGGAAGCTGCTGCCCGACAAGGGCCTGGTGCCCACTGAGAACGGCGCCTCTGAGCTGCGTAAGAGAGGAAAGAGCAAGCCTGGGTCAGTGCCTGGGGCCCCGGGGCCGGGGCCGCAGCCGACCTCGGGTCCTCTGCTCCCGGCTCCAGCTGCAGCCCCCTCCGATGGGCTGTGTGGTGGCATCCAAGTGATCAAGGCAGGCCTCCAGCCAGTTAGTCCCAGCTGGAGGCACCCTGAACCGGCCAGTCAGTGGCTGAGCCGGGACCTCATCCCACGTCCCCGCTCCTTCAGCCACAGCCCCTTGTGGCCTTGCTTGGAGGGAAAGCCAGATCACGGGACCCAGTCTTGCTGGCTTAGGGCTGAGGCAGAGAGGTCAAGGGGCAGTCAGTGTGTAAGGGGTCCCTAGCGCTCCCGGCTGAGCCCAGCGCCCTCTTCCTGGCATCGGGGGGTGGGGGGCAGAGCACCTGGATGCCCGAGGCAGGAGAGGCACCTCCTCTCCTGCCTGCCCACTATACCCCACCACCCTCGCACACCTGCTGCCCCAGAGGACACCCCCCCTCCCCAGGTCTCCTTGTAAAGGAGAGCCTGTGCCCACTCCCACGCTGTGACCCCACCCCTGCCCAGCCACTCCTCTCTCGGGGCCACCCTCTGGGCCTTCAGGCTCTGACTGGGCCACCCTTTCCCTTTTCTGTCTCCACAGTTTGTTGCCTCATGAATTCCAGCAGCAGAAAAGGCGAGTTTATAGAAGAAAAAGATCAAAGTTTTTGCTGGAAGATGCTATCCCCAGTGTTAGTTTCTCGTTTTCTCACTCTCCACTTTCACACTCAGGGTCAGCACATACTAGGGATTCCTGTGCAGAAAACTAAGTCCCCCAGGCTCAGGGGACTCTCCCACGTCCCCGAAAGGATCCTTTTACAGCTGGTTAAACAAGGAAGGGCCAGGCACTGCAAGACTCCTCCTTTATCTCCCCAAGTTCTCCCAAGAACCCAGAGTGGGGCTGGGCAAGGGCAGCTAATATCCTTGCCTCCACTGTCCAGGTGGGGGAACTGAGGGCCCAGGAGGGCAGTGACCCTCCTGAGGTCACACCTCAGGCAGTGGCAGAGCCCAGCCCAGAGCCAGGGCTCCAGACCATTCTTGGCTTCTTCAGTAGCCCTGCATCCTCACTGAAGCCCTTGCTGTGGGCAGTAACATTAGACGTTGTCTCCCCTGGACCATTTATAAGGCACCTTCACAACCGTCATTCCATTCTGCCGCGCCCCCTGACACCTCTAAGAGTGAATGAAGCTCAGAAGGGGTTACTAGGCACCTTTTGCAGTTGAGGTAACTCAAGCCCAGAGATGGGACAGTCAGACAACTGGCCAGAGACAGAGCCAGGACTAGAACTGACATGACCCGGCTCCCTGGTCAGGACAGGAAAAAAGAGGAAGTGACAAGCGTGACCCTCAGAAGGCCAGCTGGCCCCGCGCAGCCTGTGCGGCCCTCAGCGGGGAGGAGGGCGCTGTGGAAGGTGGAAGTGATGCTTTCCGGCTGACCGCCCCTCCTTCCTGTGTCCACAGAGTGACTTTACCTCGGCCTGGAGCACCAACCACCACCTGGCCAGTATATTTGACTTCACGCTGGATGAGATACAGAGTTTAAAAAGGTAACAGTGAGGGACCCGACAGAGAGGTCTGCTCTGGAGACTGGGATGGAACCAAGCAGGGAGACCACCATTCCTCCAGCCCTGGAAGATGTGAAGCAGAGAGGGGAAGCTCCCTGGGGGTCACTGAGTTAAAGGGTCCGCATTGCAGAAGGCTGCCTGAAAGGTCTGTCTGCATTAGGGCTTTCAGCCTAACACCCACGCCGTAAGCCTGCAGGGCTCCCGGGGACAGCTCCGCAGGGCAGCGCTCGAGGCCTGCCGAGCCCAGCCCTCCCTACCTCTCCCACTTCTCCTTGCCTCACGCCTGATACCAGACTTGCTGCGATCACCCCACATTCACGTTCCTCCAGGGAGCCTTCCCTAGCCCTCCCCAGGCTGTGGCGGATGCTCCTTGTGTATTCCCACAGAGCCTCGTGCTTGGTACACCCAAGGGGAGGGGCTGCATCCACCGTTTTATTTCCAGAACTATTAAAGGCCGTTCCGTGCTTTCCTGTAGGCATGGAGGAAGGAGCAAGGGCTTCAGTCAGTCAGGCCTGGGCTCCAGCCCCTCCTTAGCAGTCGCCAGCTGTGTGACTTTAGCAAAAGTCTTTAACCTCTCTGAACCTCCTCACCTGGTCCTGCGTGGTTGTTAGGAGACTCCAAATCCTGTGCACGAAAGCACTCCCGGCCTGTAAGGTGCTGCACGAGCGCCTGGGCTCATGTTTGTTATCATCTCTAATGACTGTCACAGTGCTGATGTCAATGCCAGGGGAGGGCGGTCAGGGAAGGCTTTTGTGACTCCTTGGACTTTGAAGGCTGGATGGGTAGGAAACGTTCAGGAGAGAGGAGGTGCCACTGCAGCTGTGGTGGCGGGAAGCTCAGTGGGAAGGTGGCTTCGGCTGGGACGAAGGATGCATGTGAGAGGGACAAGGAGATGACTGGGAGGTCCCAAGGGGCGCTGAGGATCAGCGGCTGGCTCACCCTCTCCTCCCTCTTAGTGCCAGCTCAGGCCAGACCTTCTTCTCTGACGTGGACTCCACCGACGCTGCCAGCACCTCCGGCTCCGCTTCCACCAGCCTTTCCTACGACTCCAGGTTAGCCTCCCAGCACGATGGATTCAAGTTCCGTCGCTCCCCCCAGAACCCCCAACCCCATTTGTGATGTGTGGCTCACTCTGTGCATCTGAGTCTCAGGACCTGGCCGCCTTTAGGTGTGTGAGGGTCTGGGACCATCCGGTTCTGAGCTGTGGGCATTCGGGCTGCTCCTCTTAGCCTGCTACAGGTTATGTGACACCTCTTGCTGGGCAGTTTCAGATCCAGGGTTCTTCCATTCTGGGGTTCTTGGCCTCTGTTTGCCATGATTTTGCAATGTCTGTGCCTCTGACCGCAGGGTCCCCTGACCCTGGTTCTTGGCTGTCTGAACCTGGTGTCTGTCTTGTGGGTCTTTAAGGAAAAGAGCCTGGTAGAGGGGAAATGGCATCCTGCAAAGTGTAAGGACTAGGAGAGGGGACAGAAATCCCTGGAGGCCTAGCTAAGGGTACAGCCTGCTTGGCAATAGCTGGTCCTCAGCAGCAAGGGGAGGGTGGTGCTGCAAAGCACACAGACAACTTTTTAACTGAGGCTCTTTTAACTGTATTTAGGATACTTGAGGCCCTTGCAAAACGTAGAATTTAAAGTATCGATGTAATGCCCATTGAAGCGTGTCTTGTCTCCAGACATCTTTCTCTGCTGTTGCCTCTGTACTTTATTTCTTCGGTTCTCACTAGCTCTTTGGGTCTTGGTTTGTTTCGAAGTACCTGTGAATGTGTACCTCTTCTTTTGTGTGTGTTTCTTTCCCCCCCTCCGCCTTTCTGTCCCTGTGGAGGGGAGAGGGGAGGAGAGGGGATACATGTCTGTCTACCCGTCCCTACCCCCGTGTGACGCCTCCAGCTACAGTGAGTGCAGGTGACGGACTAGGCAGAGTAAGCAGGGCCTCTGCACTGCATGGCTGTGGGAAACGCAGAGGACGGTGCTCCTGGACTCAGGCCACACTGAGCTCCTCAACGTAAGAAACACGGTTTTAGAGCTGGACACGCCTAGGTGTGCATCCGGGCTCTGCCACTCCCCGGCTGGCGGCTTCTCCTCTGGAGCCTCCTCAGGGCTGTTGTAGGGATCCAGGGGGATCATCGGTGCCCAGGGCCTGGTGCCCGGCGTGCTCAGGGACAGGGACTTGGTGGGATAATCCCGTTTCATTCCCGTTGTCCTCCTCCTCCCCTTCCGGTGCAGACGGACAGTGGGCAGCCGCAAGAGGAAGCTGGCAGCCAAAGCGTACATGCCACTGCGGGCAAAGCGGCGGGCGGCCGAGCTGGGTGGACGCTGCCCCTCCGACAGCAGCGCGGAGGGGGCCTCAGGCCCCGAGCGGCCCGACGAGGGCATCGACAGCCACACGTTCGAGAGCATCAGTGAAGATGACTCGTCCTTGTCCCACCTCAAGTCATCCATCACCAACTACTTTGGCGCAGCCGGGCGGTTAGCCTGTGGGGAGAAGTACCAGGTGCTGGCTCGGAGGGTCACGCCCGAGGGCAAGGTTCAGTACCTGGTGGAGTGGGAAGGGACTACCCCTTACTGACCAGCCCCCACAGGATGCCAGCAGTCCTGGAAGCCAAAGGGGAGACAGCGGAAGCCACAGGCTCCCCAGTTCTCTCCAGGCTGGGGTGGGGGAGGGAAGCAAGACGGAGCTGCAAGTGCCTGGCCAGAGCCCTGCCTGCCTGCCTGCCAGGGCTGTGCCTCCGCTGTGCCCGTTCTGCTCTCCGGCCTCCTCAGGCTCACCACCTCTTTGCCTGTGTCTCTGAGGTCCCGCTGGCTACTTCTCAGTGTCTCCACACACTCCCTCAAACTGTTTACCTGTTCCTCTGAATTAGTGTCCTGCTGGCTCTGTGGCCTGTTCCTGAGGCCCGAGTCTTTGTCCCCAGTGCGTCCCTTTACCTTTCCTTCCCCTTTTGGGTGTGTGTGTTTACACACCCAACCCTCCACTGGACATCCTTACACCTGACCCATCCCAGGGACCACATAATGAGAACAGAAACCTTTGAGAAAGACTGGGTGAAGGTGGGTAAGAGGATGCCTTGAGGAGCCCTTCCCTCTCACTTTCCTGCCTCTCCTTCTGCCCTTGGGAAGAGGTGGTGAGGGTGGGAGAGAGAATGCCTCTGCAAAGCCTGTGTGGCAGAGGCCCTGGGACTCTCAGGATCTGAGGCGTGAGGAGGCTGGGTCTCTGCCTCCGAAGGCACCAGCACCAGAGCCCAGTTATTACGGCCCAGAGTGCAGGCTGCAGGCGTCAGCTTCTGAGACCCGTGTTCCCTCCCATGGCCACATCCCTCTCTCTGTTACCATGGAGCTGGGCCTGGCCTTGCAAACCTGAGGCTGGAGGAAGGGAAGCCATGTCCTGCTACACCTCAGACTGTCTCCTCTGCCTCCCACCCCCAGACTCACCCCCCACACATAAGCTTCCATCTGCGTGTGTGCTTTCACCTCCAGGCACACACACGGGCCCCGGCCTCCAGGTGTACACACACCACACACACACACAGCCACACATTCCTGCGGGTGCCAGCGAGGCTCCTGCCCTTGGCTTTTCTTGGCCCTCTGCTGGGGGCCACGTGCTGCAACGCAATGTGAACGTCCAGCACCTGCCCGTGAACCAGCTGTGACCCCAGAGGGAGGCACGGGGGACTTATACCCTCTGCCTTATCCCCTGCCCCGTTCTGAAATTGACAATCACTTGTGGGGCAGGCTGGGATTTTTTTAAAGGGCCTGAGTCATTAAGTCCCCTCAAAGGGAAGCCTTTGTCAGTGGGAGTATAGAGTTCTTAGAACCAACATTAAAACTCAGACCCACCTGGAGGGAGACCAAAAATGGGAGGGGGAGGAGACCCCTCATTTTTGCTGCTTCCAGAGGTATTAGAAACTGACTCACTTGATTGGAAAGAAGTGCCTTGACTGGGGCGAGGGCTGTACCAGATGGGGACCATCCTTGCCAGCTGCTGCCGTGGCCTCCAGCTCGGCTGGGTTTTGGAGGCTGCTGGCGGCAAGGTGAAGGGGGATGAACAATGAGCTGAGAGCAGCGGGCCTGGAGCTGGTTTTTCCATTAGGCTGACCCCCTCCCCATCTGTGGGCATTCAGGGGGGTCCCTGAGAGTTCAGATGCCCCTTGCCTCAAACCTCAACCCCAACAGTGCCTTTCAACTGGGACCTCACCTCCTGTACACAGCCCACCCACCTCCTTCTGCTTCCCAGCATGGTCCAGGCAGGAACAAGCTGGTTCGGCCCAGTTCTCTCCCTTCTCAGCTCCACAGCTGCTGCCACTGAAGCCCCCAACTGGGGCCAGGTGGAAGGGGAGCTGAGAAGGCAGCCCCCAGCTGCCTGAAGTATGGGGCCAGATCTAACCGGGGGCCTCCTGCCTCGCTCCAGAGAACACAGCAGCCTCCCAGGCCTGCCTTCCAGGCTTCTGAGAAAGTGCAGGATGAACACAGCCTGTCAGTGTACCTGCACCTCCTCTACTCAAGCTCCAGAGGCTCTGGCCTTGAAGAGGAGGAAGGAGGGAGACAGTGTCTTCCTCACCTGGAGGTCAGTGTGAAGGCCTGGCAAGGTCACACCGACTCCACACCCCAGCATTTCATTCATACCTGAAAATAGCTGCATTACTGCCAACTGACCTTATCATAACCCTGTGCACCTTCGAAAAGATTTATGGTTTTGAATTGCTGCTTTTAATAACATTTGTTATATTAAAATTATAATTAATGTGTCTGATTTACTATTTAAAGGCTCACTTTGAAAAACTGCCTGTCATTCCCCTAGTGAAATATCAGCTATTGGGTACCAGGACAAATTAGCTCTGGTTTCCTGGAAGGTGAAGAGGAATGGTGAGACCCCATTCTCTCTCTGGCCACCATGCCACTCCTACCACCAACACATTCTCTCAGCAATATTCTCACCTTTGCCACCAGAAGGATGTGGAACCTTTTTTCTGTGAGTACCTGACCCATGGGGGCAAAAAACATTTGCTGAGGGCCACAGAGAAGTGAAAGCTGGGGACTGAATTTAGAATGTGACCCTGTGAAGATGCTTAAGTACAGGCACTGTAAAACTTCATTCAGAGTTTGCAAGCACACAGTTGTAGAAATCTGAAGTGCATCCCTGGCCTGGCTCTGCTGGTTGGAACCTGCACTACTTTGTCAGGTTCCTTTGCTCCAGTTCCTCACCCTTCACATGCCTGGGAGAATCCCTGCTGTATTCAGCACCCCAGATATTGAGGGAACCCTCTCACATATAAATGTGATGGATTACCACCTTAAATAAACTTCTCTAAATCGGGGGTAGTAGTTTAGAGAGAGAAAAAGAGGCAGCATGAAGGGACAGGAAAAAGCTACAGGGAAGTGAAGGCTATGAGTTCAACTGAACTCTGTTTTCAGAGGTTAGTGTAGCATGTTAAACCCCGAGTGTTAATGTCTGCCCTTAAAAATCTTCTTTAACTACAGCTTCCGCTTTTTCCTACCACTCTTTCTGCTGCAACCTTATAACTGCCCTTGGAACAAAACCACAGTTGGAGCTGGGGCCGGGTAGAGGATGGGATTATTCTCTGGGCTGAAATCAGTGTAACGGAATAAAAAGTGAACGGCACCAAGCATCCAGACATCTGGGCTCTAGTCCAAGTTCTACAGTGAATCGGCCCATAGACCCTCCTGAGGGCAGTGGTCCTCCCCAAGCTGGGGAGCCCCTGTTCCTGTGCGGTCTACGTTAGTGTTTACAAATTTACAACACATATCTATCTACCTTTAGAATTTAGGAGCAAGAAATTAGAATTCTCACAAATTCCCTAAATCATAACTTATTCTTAAAATACTGCGAACATTCTTCATATTTTCCCCGTTATTACAGATATCTGAAAAAAAAATTAACAAATAGGAATATTAAGCTTAGTAGAATTTAGAAAGAACTACAGCCTCTAGGGAATACTTAAACACTGGAAAACACCGGGGAACATTACTGGATAGTATTCAAATAACGTAACATTCAAATATCCTAACGAGGTTAAGAGTATATAGAATCATGTGTCAAAACTGCCAAATTAAGAGTTTATTTTGCTTCCAAAGCTTATTTCTTGGAACACTGCTCATAGGATTTGTATAAAGTACACTATGTGTATAAACTTATCTTATTTGCAAGAATAACTCACAGTTTGCGGTAGACAGGGCTAGACACACCCTCTTATGACATGCCAACAATCACAGGCAAGACTGACTAGGTGGAAACCATTTCTCTTCTACATGCTCCTGTCCTGGTTCTCTTAGTCTTCAACTCTATGTTAGCATTTCTTGCTCTAGTTTTTTATTTGATGAAGCTGGATTCCCTCAAACCAGCAACGTCTCTATGCTTTTAAGCTTTAGTATTCACAGATAAAATTTTACTACTTTTTCACATTTCCTCAACTGACTCTCCCAGGGATTCTGGGATCAAAAAACAAGTTTCCTGAGAAACGCTGGGAAGGAATTCCCGCGTGGAAACCCTGATGCAGGTCCTAGCCCCAGCTCCCACAGCATCATCTGGGAGGACAGTGTGGTAGAGTGGCCAAACCAAGTAAGTTGGAGTCACACAGACCCTAAAAATCATTAAACTCCTCTAAATCCGTTCCCTCATCTGTAGGATTGAAGATATTATTACCAACATCCAGATCTGTGGGGAGAAGTAATGCAATATATCAATACCAACTACCACACAGATGTTTTAGGAACAAACAACTCTTCCTTAGAGTTGGCTACAGCAGGTTCTCTGGGTCTTTGGCCTACAAAGGGATACATCCAACCTCTTTGAAAGAGGCAGTAAGAGCATCAGATTTAGAATCAGAGACTTGGGTTAGGAGCCTAGTTCTGCCACTTACTTTAAGTGTCTCCTGCTCTCTGACCTCAGGTTTCAACTGCAAAATTAGGATAACATTGACGTGTAAGGATAAAATAATGTTACGAACCTAGGGCAGTACCTGGCAGAGAGGGCTGGTGTTTTGTCCCTGTCTTCTCCTATTTCCTATAGCCAGCTGTGACACTGTGACAAAGGAAGGCCACCAAGAAACAGTTTTCAATGCACAGTCAGCACAGAAAATGAACCAATGAAGGCCAGAGATAGAAAGAAAAACCTCCTTTGGAATTAGTCCCACCTCAAAAAAGTTGAAGGAAAAAAAGTTGGATTTTGCCAACTCCATAAATTAGGAAGTAATTGTGGACCATAGAGAAAGCTTTAGCTATTCAAATCCTTGAAACATCAATTCAGGAAATATCTGCCAAACCCAGTGCCAGAGACCAAATGGATTCAAACATATCCCTCACCTCGAGCAGCTCACAATCTAGAAACAGGAGACTGTGACGCACAAGGATAACAGGACATCAAGGCAGGAGAGATTCCTTCCAACCGGGGACGCCAGGCCTTGCCAAGGAGACTTCTTAAGCACTCATGCAGAAGGGTGATCAGGCAGAGGGGACAGCCTGAACACAGGAGTAACAGCACAGCATACTGGAGCACCCACATGCCAGAGTAGGTGAAGATGGAAAACTAAGTTGAGGCAAGGCTCCGAAGGGCCTTGAAATCCAGACCAAGAAATTGACTTTATCGTGAAAGCAATACGGACAGTCCATTTGGGGTCCCCAGTACATTTTCGGTAGGGTTTACTTTACACAAGATTTTCACATGCACCAGAGACATCTGTCGTAAATAAAGAGGACGTCACCATTATCATTTTCTTTCTTCTCCTGAGGCAGCCCACCAAACTCCCCACTATCACAAACAGGATCCTCTGGACCTCTGGAACGGGCTCAGCCTGAAGTCGCTACAAGGTCTTCATGGAAGGGCCCTTGCAGATCCTCCCTCATTTTATATCTAGAGGAACTAAGGTCCAAGAAGCACAGAAGGTGTCAGAACCAGAGCCTGGCAACACCCTTCCCACACACCCTTCCCTCTTGAGAAGGAAGACCTAGGATACTGCAGATGTCTGTGGACTCCCACCCAAACTGCCCATGGTGTCCCCAGAGTGGAGTCACCTTGTGACAGAGCCATGGAAGCAGCCTAGATCAGGTCTCTCTTCTCATCCCACAGGGATCTTCCCCATGGAGAAGACACCCGTGGAGCAGGTTTAGGAGAGCACCAGACAGAGTGAGCAGCCTTGGCTATCCCGTCTGTAACTCAACATGCCACCCACTTTCTGGACCTCACTGCAGTTCAGTTTCCTTTCCTATAAAATGGAGACTGGCTTAAGCCACTGGTTTACAAACTTTTAACAACAGAAACTTAGCTCAATACATAAAAATAATAAAAGCACAGTTGCACTGGTTGAAGTATGAGTAGCCCCCAGGGTACCTTCTGTGAACCCCTGGGGTTCTGTGGGGCAAGTCTGAAAAACACTTGTCTAGCAGTCCCCCTGGGTTCTTCCTACTTCAGGATGCTCAGTTTCAATGCTCAAGTGGAAAGCTTAGTATGGTGGGCTCAGAACCCATGTCTCCACTGAGCAAGGCACCAGAACCTTCTGATATCTGCCCCTTCAGGCTAGGAAAGAGTCAAGACCTACTCCCAATCCGTGAGGCTATGTCTAAGCCCTAATACTCCCCTAGTCCTACGTGCACTCAGGAAGCCCACTCCTGGTCCCACTTCCTCAGGACTCAGGAATAACAAACACCATCTTTAGCTAGAAGAAATAAAATCCTGCTTGTCCCTGAAATTCCACCATTAGCAATTCATGCTTTTGGATAAAGCACTTCCAGTTCCCCTAGGAGGTGGCATTCACCCCACACACTTCTGGGTGACAGGTCAACAGGTCCATTCTTCATGAGAGGCAGGAGAGTAATAACATACTAGGCACTCAATATAGGCTCAGTGAACATAGGTGACAAACCTCACCCTCACTGCCGCCTCCCCTTGGCCCCCATACACACTCACCCTCGCCCTCCCACCCCCAGCCACCTTTACGCATGATGCACTCAGAGACAAGATCCACTGGGTTCTTGCTTGGCCTGACTGGCCCAGCGTCCTCTTCCAGCCTCAGAAGCCTTGGACCGTCATCCTCCACAAGTTACTTAACTCCTCTGTGCTGACAGAAGCATGGAATCCAGAGATGCGAGGGAGCAGAAAGAAGCCTCCCCTCCCCCAGAGAACAGCTGATGAAGGTTAGAGTCAGCCAGCAGGAGGCACAAAGAGCCCCCACTCATTCCTCCTCCATGCCCTCCTCCAGCCACTTTAAATAGTGCACATCTCCTTGGTCCATGGGAAGACTGAAGACCTCTGGGATTTCAAAAGGATGCACCAACCTTTGGAAAGAAAGCAGAGCTCTGTGAGTGACCAGGATTAGTCAGCCTATGCTATAAAACCCAACTGGGCAGCCTCACTTGAGGCCCTCCGCAATACGCCTGCAGCCCCCTGCTCTAGCCCCACAGCCCGCCACTCCTACACCTGTTACCCATCCGTCACCAAGTGATGAGTTAGGCCGGATGGCTCTAGAGTCTCACAGACATGGGTTCAAATTCTAAGCCTGCCACTTACTAGCTATGTAAGCACGGACAAATCACTTAATTTCCCTAAAGGCCCTGCAAAAGAGGGGATAAAAATAGTACCTATGTGACTGGATTGCTGAGGATTAAATGAGACAAGGTATATAAGGCACATACCTGGTACACTGGCGCTGTATGCATTCAGTAAATGTTAGCTACTGTTTTTATTACTATCCTTCACTCATCACTGTGCCTTCCCCAAACAACTCCCCCTTCCCCTGTACCTCTGTATTCTCTTCTCCACCTAGAAAGTTCTCCCTGTTCCTGCTGATAAATCAAAAGCCTCTCTGTTCCTCAAGGCTCAACTCAACCACTGACCTTTCCCCAGGGATCTTCCCTGACCATCCAAACCCACAGCAATCTCTCCCTTTTCCCCATTTCTTTCACCTAGTCCTCGGCATAAAATGCCAGTTCTCTTCACTTTCCAAACTGAAAAAACATAAGGCCTTGGGCCTTGGTCCCATCTGGCACACAGGAGTAATAATCCTCTGCTTCTTTTTTGCTGAATTAGGCACTGTAAAGTTCTCATGAGATAGGATGCTTACTAAATCACAACATGTGTATGTATAGGTGCTTAAACATTAGCAGTAAGCTGGGTAATTTTATCTAATGCCTGAGAAAAATGAATTTTCTTATTTCATGGATACCTAGACCAGTGTATGTGTTTTTATAAGCAGACATACAGAATTCAGTGTATGTATGTCTGAATAGCATTCAGTATAAGACATTTTAATAACACTTTAGTAGTAAGAGCTGTCACTGTTACAGCAATGCATGTGTATACTTGACATAAATTCTTTCCAATATGCGTAACAACCCAAGGTACTAGTATAGTCCCCATTTTATAGATGGGGCAACTGAGGCACAGAAAGTAATTTGCATGCACTTATGCTACAACTAGCAAGTGGAGGAGCCAGGATTTGACGCTGGAGGTCAAGCTCTGGGGTTCACTGTCTTAACCCTGAAGCTGTCTTTCACCAGTCAGGCTGTAATTTCTCAACAGCACTGGTTCTACCAAAGATGCCCTATTTCCACACCTCCGCTAAGGCAGTAACATGAGGGCCTTCTCTACCAATGGATCTGAGACCCAGTATAGCCATATAACCATAGAATCCTGCCTGGTTCCCTAAGATGTGAAAGGAAAGGGTTTTATCATCCAGACAGGTGACTTGCATTCTGGCTGCACAGGAGAGTCAACCTGGGTGCTTTGAAGAACACCATATTTGATCCCCATTCCAGATGAATTAGGTCAGAATCTGAGGTGGAGCCCAAATTGGTAATTTGAAAAAGTCTCCATGTGATTATAATATGTAGCCAACATCAAAAATCACTGGTTTAGGGCTTCCCTGGTGGCGCAGTGGTTGAGAATCTGCCTGCCAACGCAGGGGACACGGGTTCGAGCCCTGGACTGGGAAGATCCCACATGCTGCGGAGCAGCTGGGCCCGTGAGCCATTGCACACCGCAATGAAGAGTGGCCCCCGCTTGCCACAACTAGAGAAAGCCCTTGCACAGAAACGAAGACCCGACACAGCCATAAATAAAAAAATTTAAAAAAATCACTGGTTTAGACCAGAGAATCTCAAGCTTTTACTGTGCATAGGAATCACCTGGGGATCTTATTAAACTGTAGTTTGATTCAGTAGGTTTGGAGTGAGTGTGAGATTCTCCATTTATGGCAAGCTTCCAGGTGATGCCAATTATTACAAAACTATACTCTGAATGATAAATAAGGATTTACACCAGTGGTTCTCAAATGGAGTCCACTGACCACTGGGGAACTCCAAGCCTCTTACAGGAGGTCCATGAGGCCAAAACTATTTTCATAATAATACTAACTGTTATTTATCTTTTCACTTATGTTGACATTTGCGCTGATGGTGCAAAAGCAATGATGGGTAAAACTGGTGGCACTTTAGCATGCATCAAGACAACGGCACCAAACTGTACTAGCTATCACTGTAGCTATCACCACAATACTTGCATTTTAAAAAAGTCAAATTCACTTAAGAACATTCTTGATAATATGGTAAAAATTACTATTTTTATTAAAGTTTGACCCTTGAGTATGCCTTTTTAATATTCTGTGTGACAGAATGGGAAGCATACATAAAGCACTTCCGCTATATACCTAAGTTCAATGTTGTCTTAAACTTGTCTGATTGAGACACAAGCTAAACTAGACTTTTCCCAAAGAATACCATTTTTACTTTCAAGCCTGAGTAACCATCATTTGTCAGTTTTACAAATTAAGGTTACTCAGGTTTGAGTATTAGGTAGACATTTTCTCAAATATGAACAAAGTGGGCCCATCACTCAAATGAAGACAATTTATATCATTTAATGCCAATCAAAAAATTCATGTTTTGGGGGTTGGGGAGGGAAGGACTGGGAGTTTGGGATTAGCAGATGCAAACTATTATATATAGGATGGGTAAACAACAAGGTCCTACTGTATAGCACAGGGAACTATATTCCGTATCCTTTGATAAACCATAATGGAAAAGAATATGAAAAGGAATATATATATATATATATATAAATGAATCACTTTGCTATACAGCAGAAATTAAACACAATATTGTAAATTAAAAAAAAAATTCATGTTTTTAAGCAAAAATCAGAAGTTTGGAAAACCTGAATTTATCATCATGAGCTTAAAAGTGTCCCAACACTTAAAGATGCTTTTGACGAGATCCAGCTCTCTTATTAAGCCAGATTTTGCAAAAATGTAAAATGATGCCATTCTTCTCACTTTTTTGTTTTTTGGAAGATACGGTTACTTTCCATAAAAATACATTACTAGCATACCTTGTTTTATTGCACTACACTTTATTACAGATACTGTGTTTTTTTAGAAATTGAAGGTTTGTGGCAACCCTACATCAAGCAAGTCTATTGATGCTACATTTGCTCACTTTGTGTCTCTGTGTCACATTTTGCTAATTCTTGCAAAATTTCAAACTTTTTCATGATTATTTTATTTGTTATGGTGATGTCATCAGTGATCTTTGATGTTACTATAATTGTTTTCTGTTTTGTATTTTTAAATTAAGGTATATACATTGTTTTTTTAGACATAACGCTATTAACACACTTAATACACTGCAGTATAGGTTAAACGTAACTTTTATATGCACTGGGAAACCAAAAAAAAAACACCACATGATTCACTTTATCGCAGTGGTCTGGAACCAAAGCTGCAATATCTCTAAGGTATGCCTGTATTTATGTTAATATGTAATTGTTCTATTACTGTTAATTTAAATTAACTAAAAATACATATTTTAAAAATTTCTCAGCTTTAATTTCTAATACAGTAAACTTTGATATAACCCATATAAACAAAGGTCTTTGGGGTCCTTAATAATTTTTAAAAGTGTAAAGGGATCCTGAGACCAAAATTTTGAGAACCGCTGGTTTAAAACTCACTTTACAGATGGAGAGTCTGAGGGACAGGGCCATACCCAGGGTCACATGGGAGGCTGGTGACTAAGCTCTAGGTCTCCTACTTCTCAAGCTCATTCACTTAGTTCCCAGCATGTCCCGGCTGGGAAGAGATTGCACTATTACCTGATGTAGCTGGATAGCATATGGACCTTGGAAGTCTTTGTCTTTATTAACTGTAAAAGAAAGAAAAAAAAAAAAATCACTGCTTCAGGAGCTCAGCCCCAGCTCTGCAGCTGCTCATTCATCTGGCTGTTTAGGAGACAGCATTCCTCCGGGTCCCCAGGCCCTGTTAGTAGCTTACAAATGAACCTAGGGCATCGTATGTGGGGCAAGAACCTCAGCTAATTGATCTTTGCTAATTTTTAATTGGAACCTTGCTCTCACTCTTTCCCTATCAAGGCCGCATCCCCCGATCCTCACTCACCAGCAGGATTTCAGTGGCTTCTTCTATTTCTCCATTCCAATAGTATCTGGAGAAGAGAACAACAACAACAAAAATTATCATGCTTACAAGATGAGTTCAGTGAAATAAACCTGGCCCAATTAGGTGACTTACTAAGGTGGAAACTTTAAAATCTTTCCAAGCCCATATAAAAAAGCCTAGAGTTGGCCAAGGCCCTACAGGTCATCTAGTCTAAACATTCTAATGCACGCTTCTAGCACCTGCCTTAACCTTCCTGGAGGTGAGAGGCTCACCATCTCCTGAAAGGTTTTCACACGAGATGGTTTTTCTTATGGTGTGCCAACATTTGCCACCCAGTTGTTTTCCCCAACTTCCACATGAAGAACCCCCTCAGGACAGCCCTACAGAAACTCCTATATGTTCTCTCCTCTACACTGGGCATCTCCAGCTTTTTCAATGCTCATCCCATACTCTTGGCTTCCAGGCACCTCCCCATCCTTTGCACTGGTGCTCTCTGTATCACTGACTCTCAAAGCTGAGTGCCCACCAATGGGTAAATGAAAAAGCACAGGAAGATTCAGGGAAGAAGCAAGCCTTATAAAATATGGAAACAGGTCCAAAAGTTAAAAACAAAGTCAGTGACAATGTTTAGAAAAGAGTATGAGAACAGCATCATGGGAAGGGAAAGAAATTCGGCCTGAGAATGCCTATGCTGACCCAGGGCAAATCTAAGATGACTTAGGCCATTGGCCTCATCTCACAGAGCTGTGGTAAAAGGATGAATTACAAGGAAGGATGAACATATGAGGGGAACAGTAGGCTAAAATTCTGTTCTAGCTCCAAAGCAGTAGCTCCCAGACTGGCTTTATGTGAATCACTTACATAACCTCTTAAAAATTCAGATTCAAGCCCCATCCTCAGGAAGACTGATTGAGTAGATCCAGGAGGGAGCTCAGGAATCTAAAGCATAGCCAAATTTGGGAGCCCTAGCTATAGGTAATGTGAGCCACTGAGGGAATGACACTGCTGGGCAGGGGAAAGCTTTCATTATATAGCACTTTTCTGTTCTGACCTTTAGAGCAGACGTTATTTCTCTCCCTCCCTCCCTCCCTCTCTCTCGCTCATCAGGGGAGGAAGGAGATGAGAAACAGGCTGATCAGAGAGATTAAGGCACAAGACAAATCCTGCACAGCTAGTACTGGGATACTGACATGTTTTGATGAGGGAAATGGTGCAGACCAGGCTTAAGTAAAGGAGCTGATGAAATGAAAGGCAGACAATACACAGAAACAGCCTGTCGCATATGCTAAACTCTCAAAGTTTTCCAGAGAATCCAAAAGTAATGGAAATTATAATCTTTGATATCCCTAGTTGGCTTACTCAGGGATGGAATGCCCAGTTTGACTTCTTTGCTAAAAGCAAGCTAATTGATTTAAACAAAGAATGTGCAGACAAGATTCACTGTTCCTAAACTGTAGATTTTTTTCTCCCTTCTCTAAACACAGCCTGTTTTTGCTTTTGTTGAATGACATAAACCCACTGGTTGATTTCCTCTGAATAGAAATTGACAGTGAACTATTGATTAATTAAATGCCTTTGAGTTGTTCTTTGACAGTTCCCCATTAGTTCAGTGCTCTTTCCACCAGGCAGGACCTGACCTAGCACTCCCGCACCCTTCCACGGGCCACAGCAAAACTCACAGTGAGGATGCCTTAGGCAGGATGTTCACAGAGGCAGTCAGCTTCTTATCCAGTATAGCCCTAAAGCCAAGAGAGAGTGACAGTTACTGGGGCAAGTGTCCAGGAGTTCCTGGGAACTACTCAGGAAACCTAATTCTAAATAGATAACCATTTAGAGTGCCCCTCCCAACTCAAACCAACATGTTTCATAACTACTGTGCACAGAACCTCTGAAGACAGAGTTGTTTATAAGTCCTTCCCTGGGTGGGGAGAGAAGTAGGGAAGGCAGTTTTAAAGGACAGGCCTAGTCTGCTTGGGGAATGGGAATTTATTAGTAATGACGGAGAACAAAAAGACCTGGATTCCAATCCAGCCCTGCAGAAGGATGGCTGTGTGACCTTACGCAAGCTCTTTCTTTCATTCCAGAAATAAGTATTTGAGCACCTATCCAAGACAGGCACGACCCCCTCACTCAACCTGACTCCTGCTGTACAATCCGAGGATTGGTTCAGTCGGTGGTTTCCAACTCTTTCCACCACCAAAAACTCCTTTTATTATGTCACCTTCTTCTCCTTTTCTCTCTCGGATATGTACTAGGCTGACAGGGTTTCTGGTCTGTAGATATCATGTGACCACATGGAACTGATATAACTCCAAGGAAAAGCAAAAAAAGGCATCCTATCCTATGTCTGTCTTTGGCAAATACAGGCTCTTTTCACTTTTTATTTTTGTGAAGGTTCCTACCACAACCCTAAGAGCACAATCATCACCACCTCTGCAGACCTCTAAAAACTTCCTTTGACAGACCACAGGTTGGAATTCCTGCTCTGATAGTCTGATTCCTGTGCAGAGCCCTGGTGAACACAATAAAAAGTGCCTGAACTAGTACAAGTGTCATAGAAACAAAAGCACCACCAAGTCATCGATGCAAAGAAGTGTCCCCAAGTATCAAACCTCAAGCCCTCGGAATCAGGCAGGCCCTGACAACCCCCTCTCAGGTCTCAGTCAGCCAAGGGGGCCCGGTCTCAGTTCTCTGAAGTGTGTGGCCCCTGCCAGATAACCCTAATCTGAGCCCTGCTTACTGATCTCTCCTTCCGTTGACCGCTGCCAAGAGAACTGACCTACTTTCTCTTCCCCTGAGTTCCAGGCTGAACAGTGCTCTATTTAAGGCTCCACATTAGTGTGGTATTACCACCACCCTCATTCCCTTGGAAAGTTCCAGGTGGTAAATAAATCTCTGACTGTAAGAAGAGGCACACGGCACAAATTTGTTTAAGCAACTGCTGCAAGTCTTGCTCACTCAATCAAATGATCTGCTGAGAAATTACACTTCATTGGTTCTGAAGGTGGCACGCAAACACAGGGAGTGAGTTAAACCTCTAGAAAAAAATAATCCATTGCCTCACGGGCCTCCAGTCTCTTTGGTAGTGTGAACTCCTCAGTGAGTAATCACAGCAACCTGTCCTTGGGTAAAAGACTGTAAAGTTATGGAGGACTGTGCTATTCAAAAAGCTCCTGTGGCCAAACAAACAAAAAACAAAAACAAACACACACACTAAAGCCCAGCAGTGAGTCACAGACGGAAAGCTCAAGCCCTCATGCTCATCTGAGTAAAGCAGAAGACAGAGCTTCTGGGGTCTCTAGAAACTGCAAAGTTCACAGACTAGAGGCTCACAGACCAGATAACATGGTTTGGCTCTCACGGCATTTAAAAAAAATCTTGATTTTGCTACCAATATTTACTATCAGGGTATTTCACATTAAAAAAATACACATTACCTAGCTTCTCACCAAAAAATGAATCTTATAACGTTTTGGACCTGTAGTCCTACAAGGTCAGATTTAGCTAGAGCTGAGCAGGGGCTACTCCCTCAAGGCATGACATATGCTTCTCAGGTCAGTCAGTTTCCACTGTTCTCCCTCTCAACACCTGGGATGAGTAAGGGTTGCTAACTACAGTCATTCTTCAGTGCGACACCCCAGCCCACTTCACTCATTTAAGTTGCCTGCTTGTGATATCTTTGTCTGTGACCCTGGCCTAACCCAATTCCCTCTCCCTACGTATGAAATCAAAGCCCAGAGAAGGAAGACTTGTCTAAGGTCATATGTGGTGTTGGCAGCAAAAAGGACACTAGAATCCAGGTCTCCTGGTTCAACATTCAGGTTTTCACCCTAGCCCCAATAAGAGATTCTTCCAGTTTAGAATGTATCTGTCAATGAAGAGCTCTAAGAACACTGCCATGAACCAGAATGGAACTGAACCAGAACTGAGAGGCAGCAGACTGAACGCTGAAGAGCACTAAAGAAGAAAGAGCACTAAACTGGAGCTGAAAGACCTGGTCCCAGCACTAGTTCCATAGGCAGAGCTGGGGTTCCTGCCGGCTAACATTTATGGGGCCCTCCCCACCATGTACCCACTTACTCTCCTTCTACAAATCCTGGAAGCGAAACCTATTTGCCTCTCTTCTACCCAAATCATTCATGAAACATACTGAACAGAAGAGCTGAGGGGAGAGCTCCACTGCCACATCACTCAGAACTCCACTTGAGACTTACAGCTCAGCTGGCGGGCTGCACACACACCGCAGCCTCCCTTTTACACCCCACACCAGAAACAACAAAACATTTCTTCGCCGTGCCAGAGCACAGTAAGGAGAACGCTTTATGTACTAGCAACTAGGAGGAGGCCCTAAAGAAAAAAGGCAGCCCTGAGACATGCATGGGAGCATGTAGGGGGACTTCCTAATATAAGAGCCTTTGAATCTTTTAAACATTGGCAGTGATCTGGTTTTCTTGGCCTCCAGCAACCTGGAGAATTTTGAAGAATATAAAATTATAATTTTTTCATTAACATAGCCATAGTTTGAATCATATAAGTTGACCATCCTAAAAATTCTTCTTGAGGTGATAAATTATTCTTAGAAACTGATTTTACCTGTTGAATACTAGATTGTAGACGTATTTCAAGAATCTTCTTAGTAAGTTTTGCCTACACCTGCTATGTAAATATGTATGCCTATTATTTTATTTCCTTTGTTCCTTATTACATTTATACTGTTCCTTTGTAAATAAATAAATGTGCCTTTTTGAACTTGGGGCAGGAGTGGAGGGAGAGAAAATGAAAGCAACAGTCTGTAATCTAGATGTAATGGGAACCAGAGCAGGCAGGAACTTGGAGGCAACCATCAAGGCAAATAGTTGGAATGCCACAGCAGGAGCAGGTAGACCCCCTAAATCTCCCATGGCCCAGGCAACAGTAATGGGATGTTTGATACAGGCAGAGCAGCGAGCGTGGGAATTTTGGACAAAAGGCAAAACACTGTCCTAGTGGCTGGCAACAGCCAAGAACAAAAGGGAGAGTGCATGCCCAGAAGACCAGTTACTTGGGTACCCCAGCCAGTAGAATGTCCACCTGCCCCACACGCGCACTGCAGAGTGCCACCTAAGGTCAATTCCTGCAGCTGTTTCTGCACTTCCCCATAAGCATAGCTAAGAAGATGAGAGAGGTTACAATTAAGAATTACAACGTATTTGAGGAAAGTCAACACCATGAGAGACTAAAATTCAACAACAAAAAAGAATTTACATGAGAAGGATAATTGAAACCAAGATTTTAAAATAAGTACAATTATGTATACTTGAAAATTGCTAAGAGAGTAGATCTTAAAGAGTTCTTATCACAAAAAAAAGTAACTGAGATGATGGATGTTTAACTAACCTTACTGTTGTAATCATTTTGTAATATATACACATATAAAATCATCATGTTGTATACCTTAAACTTACACAATGTTATATGTCAATTATATCTCAATAAAGCTGGAATAAAATTAAGCATAAAATAAGTATAATTACTATCCACAGAAAGATAAAGCAAGATTATTGCATTTATAAAACAAGATCAGACAATTACAAAACAAGAGCAGTTGGTTATTAAAAACAATCTGAAATCTTGAAAAGGAAAACTATAAAATTCAGTCTAAAGAAAACTATAAAGTTCAGTCACAGAAAACAAATTCAACATCTATCTATAAGGAGTTCCAGGAAAGCGCGATGCAGAAAGAATAGAGAGAGTAGAGAGACTATATTTAACAAGTAATACTTGAACATTAAGACAAAGAGAAACTCCTAAAAACTAGGAGAAAAACCAGAGAGAAAAAGCATTACCTATGAAGGAATGAGACCCCATTCCTGACCTCTCATCAGCAACCTTGGATGCAAAGACAATAGAGACCCCTCTCCAAGCTGATACTGATCCATTTACCTGAACTGGCCTTTCAACGACTGTATTTAGAATCCAGGCCCTAGAATCCTTCTCCTCCTGATACCCAACACCTCACAGATGTCAGCTGAAGTTGTTCCCTGACAGGACCCAGAGTGGCTAATCCAGGGGTCCAGTGAATTCAGCACAGATCCTGGGTATACCAGAAGCACAGAAGGGATTTCAATTCCTAGCTGCTAAATATAATACTAGGTCATATTTCTGGAGTAATCACATGTTCTTTTAGACAAGAGCTATTCTCCAAAAGTAATGTTAAAAAGGAAAAAATAGGGGCTTCCCTGGTGGCGCAGTGGTTGAGAATCTGCCTGCCAATGCAGGGGACACGGGTTCGAGCCCTGGTCTGGGAAGATCCCACATACCGCAGAGCAACTAGGCCCATGAGCCACAATTACTAATCCTGCGCGTCTGGAGCCTGTGCTCCGCAACAAGAGAGGCCGCGACAGTGAGAGGCCCGCGCTCGCCGCAACTAGAGAAAGCCCTCGCACAGAAACGAAGACCCAACACAGCCATAAATAAATAAAGAAATAAAGAAAAATTTTAAAAAAAATAAGGAAAAAATAGACATTCTGGTTAGGGGCAGGAAAGATGGAATCAAATGCAAAGTTAACCTGTGACCATCAGTTTGGAGGCTATGTGCCCCCAAAGACCAAATTCAACACATAAAACACTATAACTTAAGCTATCATCAAACATCAAGAATGCTGAGTTGTGTAGAGCAAGAAGAAAGGGAGCCAGGAGCCAAATCCATTACCCCTCAGCCCCACTAACCCTCTTCAAAGCTGCAGCTATAAAGGAGTGAAGGGCAGGGGAGCTTCCCTAGCAGTCCAGTGGTTAGGACTCGGCGCGTTTACTGCCGTGGCCCTGGGTTCTATCCCTGTTTAGGGAACTAAGATACCGCAAGGCGCGGCCAAAAAAGAAAAATAAATTTAAAAAAATAAAAGAGGAGTGAAGGGTGGAAATTCAGATACAACAAATATTTTTTGAGCATCTACTACATTTGAGTTACTGGAATAAGGACTGTACATATATCATATAATTTAATCCTCTCAACAACCCTGTGAGGTAGGTGGCATTATCCTATTTTATAATTCAGAAAACTAATGCTTAGAGAAGGGAAGCAACTTGCCCGAGGTCACACAGCAAGTGGCAGAGCCAAGATTCAAATTGCTCTGATAACAAGTCCAGTGCTCCTTCCACCACAGCACAGCTGCTTTTAGAAATCTGCCATATACTTGGAATTGGTCTCCTCCTCCTCTTGTCATGGTGAGCACCTCTGGGACTGAGCAAAGACTATCTCCAAAAAGAGAGCTGGGTCAGGAATTAGGATTCTTAAATTCTCAACCTGCGGAGTTCCACTGTTCTCTTAACACCTTGCGCAAGCCACCTATCTCTCTGGGTCTCATATCCCTTTTACGCCCCCATGTACCACTCAGCATTTTCAGGCCCAGCAGTAGGATCCATCCAAGTGTCATTCAGCCATGCTTCTCATATCACCCCAAGCAGACAGCTGGGTAGTTCATCACTGGATGGGGTTGTCAAAAAGCAAGCGAAGTACCCCAAAGTGGCCCCTCTGGAGCATCCTGGTAGCTCCTGGGACTCCTGGGGCAGCACCTAAGCCCCTTCACCATACCTGGCAATATCTCTGGCAATCTGCTCGTTGGGACAGTTGACAAAAACGATGGAGTAAGTGCCGGAGACATAGCTGCCAGTGACAACTGAAAGGAGCTGCTGGCTAAGGGTCCTGAGCATGGGGTATGTCAGGAAAGAAGCAGTCAGGATCTACACGGTGGGAAAAGAGAAGCACAGATCAGCAGTGACATGGCCAACTCACTATTTGCCAGCTCAAGCAGACTGGAACCAAAGCTGGGCATCATATTTTCATCCCTATTTCCCATCCATAAAATAATTCCTGGGATCTGTATTGAGTTTTAGTGCTTAAAGTTTTCATGTCTAGATTATTTGCCTCTGCATTTTACAAATGGTAAAAAAAAGAAAAGAAAATATAGAGCCTCAAAAATCAAGAAACTTGCTCAAAATCACACAGCTTTGGGAATTCCCAGGCAGTCCAGTGGTTAGGACTCAGTGCTTTCACTGCCGGGTTCGATCCCTGGTAGGGGAACTAAGATCCCACAAGCCATGCAGCGTGGCCAAAAAAAAAAAAATCACACAGCTTTTAACTGAAGCCAAGATTAGGAGTCAAGTCTGGATAACTTGAAATCCATTCCTACTGTACAAAACTGCTACTGGAGGTAACGCCAACTGGCATCCACTGAACTGCTATCATCCTATGGAGATTATTATGAATGATAAGTTCTTACACCTGTCGATGTTTTAGGGAGTTAATTTCACCTTCGTTCAATTGTGTATGTGCCAGGTGCTACAGGGAGTCTAGTGGAAAAGGAAGGCTAATTCTAAAGCAATGTGACCTGTGCTACTGTGACAGACAATTGGAGGGTCCAGGAGGAAGGCTCTACCTGTTGGGGACAGGAAAAGGCTTTGAAAAGAAGGTACTATCTAAGTTGGAACTGAAATAATAAGCAGAATTACAAAAGAAGGAGATATAATAATATGTACAAACTCAAGAGGTATTTAGGGACAGATAAGCTATCTAGTCCGCATGGGTCTTAGTCTGTGGGTAAGAGATTGGGAGGAAAATGAGACTGGCTAGAACTATAAAGGGTCAGGCTAAGGAATGTAGGGTTTGTACTCAAGTGATAAGGTGCTTTTGCAGGTTTTAAGGTAGAAGAGTAATAATATGATCAAGCTGAAGGAGGATGGGGGGTGACCAGAAGGTAGTCTATTCAAAAGGCCATTACAATGTTCCAGGAAAAAGACATTAAGATCTTGAGCTAAGAAAATGGCAGTGACACCGTGAGAGGAAAAGACAGTTAAAATATCATTTTTCTTGCTTTTTTAATGACAAACTTTTAAAATAAGAGGAAATGAAAAGAACTGGAGGACATCTTCTATTCCAGGGTTCTTTGCTGGGGGGATACAAAGGAGTCATTAATAGGGATAGAGGCAACTTGCAAGGAGTCCCACTGTGACTCAGGCAAGACTGAACAAGAGTGTGCTTCTCCTGCCTCCCAGCCCGGGGCTCACATCTCGCTCAAATAAACCTCTGTCCTCCCACTCCTATGTTATTGCCTGGCCCTGCCTGGCTCCTACTTCTTGGCAGGGCCTGAGTAGCGTTTTTATGTCTTTAGCTTCAGTTTGACTAGAAGCCTGTCTGGGGTGGGTTTCTCATTCCCTCCCACTACCTCCACCAACACCTCCAATCCAACACACTAGTCCTCTGAACTAAACCAGTGACCACACAAGAAAAAAAGAACCAGGCTTTTCAATGAAGCTTTTGGTGACAACTCAATTAGATTATATAGGAAAAAAATAAAGGCACTAAAGAGCAGGATTTAAATCCTAGTGCCAGTACTGCTGCCTGTGGTCTTCAACAAGTTACTTCCTTTGCCTTCTATAAACGTTACCTAGAAATCGGAGATTATGACATCTGTGCTGCCTGCCTCAGAGTTGCCATGGGTTCAAACAAGATAGGAAAAACAATATATAATCACTAATCCAATAAAGGAAGGGACTGTGGTTTGCTCATCACTGTGTCCCCAGGACAGTTCACGGCACACAGCAGGTTCTCAAGAAATAACTTGTAGACTGGTGAATTAGTACACCAGCAAGATGTTGATATTGAGACAAAATAGCCTTGTGAAGTAAGTAGGGCTTTTGGGTCACCCACAGAGCTTTTGGCAGAGAATCGGACAAACTAAAAAACTGTAAGGAGTCAACTACATGACTCTAAGGTGGCTTCCTGTACAGACTCTAAACAAAAGGAGTAATGGTCTGTCCCTCAACCAAAAAAACCATTCCTAAGGAAGATCTAGGGCATTTCAGCCAGCAGTTATCAGTGTAACACAGAGCTAATAGGATTAACTATAAACTCACCTAAAATGTATTGAAACTCTTGTATGAACTCATAGTCAAAAAATACTAAAAGGTACTTTGGGCCCTCGGGGATTATCTAAGATAACCCTTCATTTAACAGATAATGTCACTGAGGCAGAACATACAGAAATTCTGTGACAGAGGCAAGACTTAAATCCAAGACTCTTGCCTCCTTTTCTGGGCTCTCTGAACCGCAAGGAGCACAACCAGGAATTGATACAGTGGTCTTATTTCAGCTTCACTTAATCCAGAGCCTCTCAATTTGGGGCAATTTTTCCCCCCAGGGGACATCTGGCAACATCTAGGGACAATTTTGATTGTCATGACTGGGGAGGAGATGCCATTGGCATCTAGTGGGTAGAGGTCAGGACTGCTGCTAAACATCCTTCTACTGTACCATCAATCACACTGAAATACAGACAGTTGTTTACATGTCTCCCTCATTGGACGTGAGCTCTTTGGCCTCATACATTTCTGTATCCCCAGCACTTTATAACCCCCTGACAAGGAGTATGGGCTTGAGAAATGTTTGTGGACCATATCAACAAAGAATCAGAAGCATGAAAGGTTGGTTTGGAACCAAAAGTGGACTACAGTATATTAGAAAGTGATATTACATGAATGCAAAATACACACATCACCATATTCCCTAATAGAAACATTATAACGGGAAAAGATTTACTGTAAGTTTACAGCATTTTCATATTTATGTCTTTACTATATACCTTTTCTAATTTTACATTCTTTTAAAATATTGTATGTACCCTTTCAATTATTTCATTCTTTTTTCGTCCTGCAGTATTTGCCTAGACTTTAAGAGATTATGGTTGACTTTACGATCTGTGTTAAGGTAGAAGGGGCCTCAGAAACCACCCAGTGGTTCTAAATTTGTAATCCATCTAGTTTTAAGGAATCTGTGAATACTCTGAAATTGACATTGTGTTTATACACTTTCCTTGGGTGCAAATCCAGACTTGCACTCACACACATACACACACACACACACACAAAATCAAGAAATGTCCCCAAAATGTTGAGCCACTGATTTGTGCCAGTTAATTAAGGGCCAGAGAGGGGAAGAAATGACCAAAAAGTGAGCAGCAGGACTGGGCTAGACCCCTAGGCTTGCTGCCCTCCCACACAGCTCTCCCTTCCACCACCCCCGCACCCCACCCCACTCAGCCCCCGCCCACTGCGACCACCAGCACCACTGTGGGGACTCTGTAGCCACTGCCAACCTTAACATTTTAACATACTTCAGAGATGAGAAAACAAAGCCCCCAGAAAAATGAGATGGTAACTGCACTGGAAAGAGGGAAAGAACCTATCATGTGACCCTTACATGAGAACTCACCAGCAGACACCCCTCACCACCCCAAGGACCCTGGCAGTGAAACACAGCCCAGTCACTCCTCCTCACAAGGCAGGGCATAAAGGGGTGCTGGTAATCTTCACCCTCACACCACGATCTCCAAGACACAGGGTGGTGCCTCCAAGGATTTTACCGTCCAGCCACTACCTGCCCGCCCGCAGCTCAAAATCCCAGGAAGAGTAAAAGAGAAATGCACCTTCTTCCCTCAATCCCCAGGCTGGAGGTTTAGAGGTGAGAGGGTTCATAGCACTGTAGCATGGAACACTCACCAAGAGGCATAAAAGGACAGAGGGTCGCGGGCAGCCTGGCAAAGGGCACCGTGAGCCCAGCCTGTCCATGGCGTCGCTGGTAATTTAGCAGCACAGCCTATTGGAACTGTGGCCTGAGGCCGAGTTGCTGGCTGATGGGCGGGCACGAAGGGCCTGAACTGCCCTCTCCCCTTACCACCTGCTGCCTGCCCCACTGCCCAGCCAGGTCCCAGCCAGGCTGGCCGGAAGGAGATAGTGGAGGGGGCGGGGAAAGAGGGAGTAATTTTTCACTGGGCAACTCTCCTTCTGGAAATATACAACCCAAGCACCATATGCAAACCTCCAACCCCTGCAAAAGTAAAAATACTAATTTTCCCTTCCCATTCTAACATACACATACAAAAAAAAACATAAAATCCCCAGAGATGTACAGATTAAAAGACCTAAGTTTCTTAGATATAAAATCGTCAGCCCAAACACAAATACACATACACAAAACTCTTCCACTTTGCAGGGGTCCCCAACCCCCGGGATCTAATGCCTGATGATCTGAGGTGGAGCTGATGTAATAATAATAGAAATAAAGTGCACGATAAATGGAATTGGCTTTAATCATCCTGAAACCATCCCCCCACCCCGGTCCTTGGAAAAACTGTTTTCCACGAAAACGGTCCCTGGTGACAAAAAAGTTGGGGACCGCTGTAGAGGACCATCCCACCAAAAAAACCCAAATAAATGAAGCACACACATGGCTGCCTTCCCTTCCCTGTCCCCCACACATCACTCCCTCCTCCTAGGATCTCCCTTCCAAACCTCTGGCTTAGAGCACACACTCTTGCTCCTGACTGCTCTCCCTATGAACTCATTTGTGTTCCAGGCCAGCTGCTCTGTGCAGTCTTTCCCAAGGTTAATCCCCACAGTCCTCTCTTTCCACTAAGGCACTTTGTCCACACTTCCGTTGCAGCACTTAACATCAACTATTAAACAAATCTTTAAAAGCAGCAAGCTAAGGACTGACTGTTGCCCTTTGGGGATGCAGAGTCCACTGTTGTCAGGGTTTCCAATTTTTTAATCCAGCTTTTTAATGTGAAATATCTTAATTTTTAAATGACGACACTTCAGGGGAAGAAATTGAATACACAAGGCCATAAGTAAATTTTAAGCCAAGGAAACTATTCTATAGCTTGACTGTGGTAGTGGTTACACAAACATTAAAAAATTCAACAAACTATACACTTAAGTTGGTTAATTGTGTTGTATGTAAATAGTACCTTAAACAAAGGAGGGGGGGAATGCTGAAAACCAATTCAAAATTGTTTTAAACTGGGCAGACGAAACAAAACACACCTGTTAGCTAAACTGGCCTGCAGGCTGCCAGTTCACAGCCTCTGTGTTTATTTTAATTACCTGTTTACCTGTCTGTCTCATTCCTTGGGACTATAAATTCTTAAAGGCCTGATACACTTCCTGGCAAAGTGTCTAACAAAGTCAGCTGTAGCCCTAGTCCTATCATTTACATCAATAGCTATGTGGACTCAGGCAAATAACTTAACCTCTCTGAGCTTTTTGGGGTCTTTTTGGTAAAGGAATGGCTAATACCTCCTTCATAGGTCTAAAGTGAGGATTAACCGAGAAGATTAATATAAGAATGCTTTATAAAATGTAAGACCATGTCACCGTTTCACGAGCAAGTAGTCTCATGTCAACTACCAAACAAGGTTAACTCAGAAAATCTCCATTTGTGATTGAAAAACTTAGTGTGTGTGAAAAAAACAGGGTTAGAGAAAATGAGGCTGAGTGATCCTAAAAAAAAACCTTTATATTCAAAGTCCACTAAAATAAATCAAGGCTATGATCTTTTAAATCTATTACATTAATAAGAAAGGCCACTGTTAATGACCATTTTACCTTAGATCCTGAGATGATGTCCCAGAGTTTAGCACAGGATCCCACAGAGATTATGCTCAATAAATGTTTGTTGATTTGGTGATTATAAAGATGGTCATGATGAAGACGACGCTGGGGCAGCAGGGGAAGGATGGCAAGAGATTAACTGTTATTTGGAAGAAACCGTTTCTGGATTCTCTTCTTCCTTCAACTCAGGCACCTCTACTCTCTTCAGATTCAATTCCAAGGTTAGATTCCAAAAGTCCAATTCTGCATTTATGGCCTTCGCAGATTCTTCAGATCTAGTAAGAGCCTCAGTGCCACTGCCTGAGATTATAAGCTCTTCTTCTGGAGGCTTCTTACCCTCTTTCTCTCCTCCTCCTTACTGGATTCAGATATGGACTCAGAATCCTCTTCAGATTCTGTACCCATCTCTTTCGCCCACACTACTTCCTCTTTATTGTTTGTGTCTTCCTTCTCTTTCTTCATCTCCTTTGCTTTATTTTGAAGGTTCTTTTGGGCCTCTTTATAGGTATACAACAATTTATTGAAATCTTTTTTAAAGGCCAAACTTCAATCCAGTAAAGAACCCACATCAACTGCAGCTTCAATGAGGTCTGACACCTGGTGTAAGACAGAATTGTTTCCTTAAATTCAACTTTATCTCTGGTTCCAGAGATTTGCCTTCTTCCTCATCTACAGATATAGACTCTCTGTGTTATTGCCAAAGCTTGAAACTTAAGTAGCTTATTAATTTCACTTTCATCAATATCGATGAATTTAAAGCCCATCCATTTTCAGACTCTATGATTTTTTTCAACTTCTTCATTAGCTCTAGGGAAACATGCATAATCATTCACAACATCATCCCAAAGGTTCCACCAGGCTTTATTAAGAGAGGCTGGTTTTTATATCATCCATCACCTCTTTTATTACTACCAAAGCATCAGCAAAGTTGTACTGTTGCCATGTTTCTTTCAAAGTGAGGCAAGGGTTTTTTTCAAAAAGTCGGCAAAGTAGTCAAATATATGCTTGGTGTATTACCTCCTGAATGCTTCAATTATACCCTGATCCAAGGGCTTAAGATAGCTACTGCCCTCTAGATGGAGAAACACAATATCATCATTGGGATGAGCAAAGAATGGAGTCTGGGTGACTGAGACCTCTGTCCAAAAACAACAACACTCTGAAGGCAAAATTTTTTTCTGTTAAATAACTCCAGGTTCAATGAATAAAACAATTACGAAGCCAATCCAAAATGAGGGCAGCTGTTAATGATATTGTTAGTGATCGCCGGAAAATAGGAAGGCGTTTTATACTTTTTTCCATAAAACACGTGCTGCTTCATAAAGCAGCAATGGTTTTGTCACCTGCCGCACTGGCACAAAAAATGAAAGAAATCCGGTCCTTAGCTTCCTCTAAGCTTTCCGGATTTTTGTCTTTTTCCCCAAAAGTACGCGAAGGCAAGCACTTCCAAAACAGGCTCGTCTGCTTGGCGGTGAAGACCTGCCGAGGTACAATGCCACTAACTCTGATCAGTTTCTGGCGTTGCTTGGAATACGTGGGTGCCGACTGGGTATTTAACGGTTCTTCCTCACCTATCAACCTCGAATTCAGCAGCCTATAGCGATTTCTAAACTTCTCCAACCATCCCCTGCTCGCATGAAACTTCTCTGGGTTGCCCTTGCCAGTGGTTTCCACCAGTTGCCTGTAAACCCGTTTGGCCTGGCTGCAGATGGCCTTCAGCGTCAGAGGCTGCCCCCTCCTCCTTTGGTCTAATCCTAGACCCCAAAGATTAATTCGTCTCCATCTTCTCGATGTTTACGTCCTGAGGAATGCACAGCAGCTGGGAGCAGACGGGCAAAACACTCTCCATGCTGGTCCTGACCGCCTTCTCGTTTTGCTTAAGGGTGCGCAAACTCTTCCTCCAGCTTCTCGAGAATTTTCATCTCGTCTTCCAGAGACATGACCCTCCACCTCCTCTTAATACGTGTCTAGCCCGGGAGCAGGATGCCCACCGCCTCCGCCCCGCCCCGGGAAGCCTAAGCCCCTACCCAAGCCGCAGCGGCGTCCACCATAGCCGCTGCCGAGAGCCTCGTTTTAGAGCCAGGGGGCCGCCCCCAAGGCCGTTCAACCTTCGGCTGGTCCTCATTCTCACCACTCCGCTTGCCGGGCATTTACCCAGCCTTCGCTCTCAGTGGGACAGAAGCAAACAAACCGGAGAGTCGGACTGCAAGACCAACTGAGCAGCGCCCAACATGACGCCGCACTGCGACCCCGTAACCACCAGCGACCCTAGTCAGCCCCGCTCTCGCGAGGCTTGGCAGCCCCCGAGCGCGCGCTGCCCGGCAGCTCCGCAACTCTATTGGTGCCGCCCGGGCCGTTTTGGCCCAGCCAAAACTCGGGGAAGGGAGTCTGCGCCGGGCAGATCTCGCGAGGCTTGGAAAAGCGCGCCGGGAGCCGGGAGCCGGGCGGGCTGACTGGCGAGCCCCGGCGGGAGGGGGCATCATGGCGGCCCAGGCGGTGTCGCTGCTGAGGGAGGTGTCTCGGCTGGAAGCGCCGCTGGAGGAGCTGCGCGCTCTGCAGTCGGTGCTGCAGTCGGTGCCTCTCAGCGAGCTCCGCGAGCAAGCGGCGGAACTGCGCCTTGGCCCGCTTTTCTCCCTGCTCAACGAGCACCATCGGTGAGATGACCCTGCAGCTTGAGCGGGGGAGAGCGACACCCCCAAGTATGGAGACGGGGATGGGGGTGGTGGTGACGGGGGAGGCTTTTCCCAGTCGCAGTGAAGGTTGACTATCGCTGAAATTTCAGAGAGGGAAGGATCCTGGGCTGAGAGTCTAGAGATGGGGTTCAAGCCCAGGCTCTGAGGTGGCCGTCTCCTGGCCTCACTGCCTTCATCCTTGAAATAGGAGGAGGAAAGCAAGGTTGCCCACCTACGGGGAGGACTCCACAATCACGTATCCAAGTTCTTGACTTTTTCCTACCTCTTAAGAAGGGGTCCTATCCTGGCAATTTGGAAGCATCCATCGATATTTTAAATTCACATACCTTTGATCCAGTAGTTCCTGTCACAGAAATTTAACATGCAGATATACTTACACACAAAATGTACTGTATATACAGGAATATTCATAACAGAAGGAGGCAGCAAAAAAACAAAACAAAACAAAAGAACTAGGAACCACCTGAATATCTATTAAAAGGGGATTCTTAAATTATGACACATGACTGTAATACTATGCAGCTCTTAGGAAAATTGAGGTAGATCTATATATGTGGACATAGAAGGATCTCTAATATATGTTGCTGAATGAAAGAAGAAAATTGTAGGAGTTTATAATTCCGTTATGCGTACTTTTTAAAAAGGATTACCACCCCCCACACCCACTTGAACACAGGCCAGTGTAGCTTTTGGAATATCTGAAAGATACATCAGAAACTATTAATATGGTAGTGGGACTTAGAATGGTAGGGTGGCAACTTCTACTTTTCATTTTATGTACATCTGTAGTATTTGATTTAAAAACACTTTGTATTTGATCACCTGATAGCTTAAAAGACTGTTTAAATGTTTGTGATCCAGAAATTTAAAAGTGACTTTTCTTCTTGAAAAGATAATGAATCACTGAATCAACACTGGATGATTTCAGAGGGCTTTCTTGGCTCTGACCTTCTAAGAATCCTCCCTTTTTCATATGTGTTCTCCCTTCATTAATTCTGTTAATTAACATTATTCAGGTCTGCCTATGAAATCTCTATTTGTCCATGTTAATTCAGGCCCTCATTTTCTCCCTCTCGCTAGGTCTGTTGCATTAGTCTGACTTCTCATTACCTCTGAGTTTCCTTTTCTAGTGTGTCCTTCCCATGTTGCAACCACAGGGAACTTCTCAGGATATTTGACTCACATCTTTGCCATGGTTTCGCATTGCCTCCAGTGTAAAATCATGACTTGTTAGTCTGGCACTTGGACCTTTACAATATATTTCCATCCTACTTTTCCAGCCTCACCTTTTTCCACTCTACACATATTTCATCTGCTCCAGCTACCAAGTGGCACTACTTTCCCTTGAGCATGACTTGGCACTTTCCTAACTTTGTTCATGCCAGTCCTTCTAACTGAAATGCCTTCCCCTCCAAATCTGTCCATCTTTTAGGGCCCAGGTGAAGTGCCACCCCCTCCAAAAAGTCTTTCTTGGTCACTCCAGTTGCAAGTGACTGGCCTTAGATCTCCTGAAGGACATTATCATTACTTCTCTTAATAATACTTGACACTATTGCCTTATGTTGTAATTCCATATGTGTTTCTGTCTAGTTTGTAAATTCTTTGAAGAATTCATCTCTGCATCCCTCTTAGGGTACAGCACATAATACAATATATGCCAAATAAAAGATTAAACTCATAAATTTTAGAGAACCCACCTAGTCCAACCACTTCATCTTATAGATGGAGAGACTTCCAGTGATCTATAAGTTAACACCAGAGATGCAGTAGGAACTGAAATGAAGGGGAGTTTGAAGAATAAGGTCTGTGGGGTGGTGGTTTGCTGAATGAAGGAGCAGCGCTCTAGGAAACAATTTTAATGGAAATTTAAAGACAAGGTAATTCAGAACTTAGTACATTGTAGATACCAATTGCAATTTGTGGGAATAATTCTCTGGGTAGTGGATTGGCAGTCTCTAGATATATTGCTGTTTTCCCGCACTATATATTGGTTCGAGATCTTTTCTGATAGATGTAAACCTAGAATCTTTTTTTTTTTTTTAATAAATTTATTTATTTATTTTTGGCTGCATTGGGTCTTCGTTGCTGTGTGCAGGCTTTCTCTCTAATTGTGGCGAGCGGGGACTACTCTTAGTTGCGGTGTGTGGGCTTCTCATTGTGGTGGCTTCTCTTGTTGCAGAGCACGGGCTCTAGGCGCGCGGGCTTCAGTAGTTGTGGCATGTGGGCTCAGTAGTTGTGGCTCGTGGACTTAGTTGCTCCGTGGCATGTGGGATCTTCCCGGACCAGGGCTCGAACCCATGTCCTCTGCATTGGCAGGCAGATTCTTAACCACTGCGCCACCAGGGAAGTCCATAAACCTAGAATCTTGACCGGAGTTTTTGTGAGAGAAAGTAAGTCCTAAGATTACTGCTTTACAACATGGAAGGCAGGCAAGACTGATTGTACATTATTAATTCTTTGGCTTCTTGGTACCGAAGGGCCGCATGTGACCTTAAATCTGTGCAATATACAGTTTAACCTACCATTGATTTAAAAAAAAAAAAAAAAGCTTTATTGAGATATAATTTACCTAAAATAAACTGCACATAATAAAATATACAGTTTGACAAGTTTTGACATGTATATACTCATGAAACCATCACTACAATCAAGGTAGCAAAGATGTCTCTATAGATGAGTTTGCCTTTTTTTTTTCAGTAGTTTTATATAAGTGGTGTCATACAGCATGTACTCTTTTGTTTGCTTTCTTTCACTCAGCATAATTATTTTAAAATTTATCCATGTGGTGTGAATGAATACTTCATTCCTTTTTATTTCTGAGTAGTACTCCATTGTATAGATGAATCACAGTTTGTTTATGAACCACCTGTTGATGGACATTTGAGTTATCTCCGTGTGGGTATATTACAGTAACACTGCTATGAACATTTGTGTACAAGTCTTTACATAGACACATTTTTTTTCTTTTCTCTTTGAGTAAATACCTAGGAGTGGAATGGCTGGATCATATGGTAGGTGTATGTTTAACTTTGAAGAAACTGCCAAACTGTTTTCCAAAGTGATTGTATCATTTTACATTCCTACCAGAAGTGTATGAGAGTGGATTATAAGCTTAAATATGAAACCTAAAACTATAAAACTTCTAGAAGAAAACATAGAAAAAAAATTTTGTGACCTTGGCTTAAACAAAGATTTCTTTAATGTGACACCAAAAGAATGATCCATAGGAGAACAAATTCATAAATTGGACTTCATCAAAATTAAACATTCTGCTCTTCAGAGGTCACAGTTAAGAGAATGAAAAAGCGAGTCACAAATGGAGAAAAGTCTTTGCAAAGAATATATCTGATAAAGGACTTGTATTCAGAATATATAAAGAACTCTCAAAACACAGTAAGAAGAACCCAGTTTTAAAATGGGCAAAATATTTGAACAAGAAGATGTGTGGATAACAAATCAGCAAATGAAAAGATACTCAACATCATTAGTCATTAGGGAAATATAAATGAAAATCACATTGAGATTCTACTGCACACCTCCTAGAATGGCTAAAACAAACAAAAACATTGAGGCAACCCAAGTGTCCATCAATGGATGAATGGATAAACAAAATATGGTATACACATATACACAATGGAATATTATTCAGCCTTAAAAAGGAAGAGAATTCTGACACATGCTACAACATGGATGAACTTTGAAGACATTCTTAAAAAAAATTTTTTTTCTCTATTTCTTTATTTTCTTTCTTTCTTTCTTTCTTTGGCTGTGTTGGGTCTTTGTTGCTGCACGCGGGCTTTCTTTAGTTGCAGCGAGTGGGAGCTACCCTTCGTTGCAGTGTGCGAGCTTCTCATTGTGGTGGCTTCTGTCGTTGTGGAGCATGGGCTCTAGGCGTGTGGGCTTCAGTAGTTGTAGTACGCAGGCTCAGTAATTGTGGCGCGCAGGCTCGGTAGTTGTGGCTCATGGGCTTAGTTGCTCCGCAGCATGTGGGATCTTCCTGGACCAGGGCACAAACCCGTGTCCCCTGCATCGGCAGGCGGATTCTTAGCCACTGTGCCACCGGGGAAGCCCTTGAAGACATATTAAGTGAAATAAACCAGATACAAAATGGTAAATATTGTATGATTCCACTTATATGAGGTACTTAGAGTAGTCGAATTCATAGAGACAGAAAGTGGAATGGTGGTTGCCAGGGGCTGAGGGGAGGGGGAAATGAGTTGTGTTTGATGAATACAGAGTTTCAGTTTGGGAAGATGAAAATGTTCTGGAGATGGGTGGTGGTGATGGTTGCACAACAATGTGACTATTTAATGCCACAGAAGTATACATTGAAAAATGGTTAAAATGGTGAATTTTATGGCATAGACAATTACATTTCTTTTAAAAAAGAAAAGAAACCTGTACCTATTAGCAATCACTCCCCATTCCCCTTCTCATCTCTCCCTCAGCCCCTGGCAACCAGGAATCTGCTTTCTGTCTCTATGGATTTGTCTGTTCTGGACATTTCATGTAAATGAAATCATCACATCAAAAGGAAGCCTTTTATGTCTGGCTTTTTTCACTTAGCATAATATTTTCAAGGTTCATCCACATTGTACCATGTATTAGTACTTCATTCCTTTTTCATGGTTGAATAATATTCCATTGAGTGGATCTACCACATTTATGCATTCATTAATTGATGGACATTTGGGTTTTTTCCACTGCTATGAAAAACTGGCGTACAAATTTTTGTGTGGACATAATGTTTTCATTTATCTTGGGTATAAAAACATTCTTAATTACTCCCTTACCCTTGATTGTGCAGAGTGCAATCGCTAAGTTAAAAGGATATGTTCATTTGCTGTGTATTGCTATGTACTGCTTCATCACCTTTTAGGAAGGCACCAATTTAACCGTATACTCCTATTAGCAATATATGAGTGCTCATTTATTTGTACTGCCTATTAAGAGACAAGGAAGTTATTAGTGAAACACCTCTGTATCTACATCTGGGAGTCATCAAGTTCTGCTTAATTTGCCTCCTTAATAGGTCTTGAATCTTCTCCCTCTTCTCCATTCCCACTGCTACTTCCCTGTTTTGCTCCTTCATCACCTCTCACCATCAACTACCTTTTAACTGAAAATTATTTCTCTAAAACTGATGCACAGCGATTTCTATAAGTCAGAGCTCATTGTGTTCCTTCTCTGCTTTAAAACCACTTCATGGTTTTCCATTGCCTTCTGGGAAGAGGCTAAATTCCACAGCAGGACTTAAAAGACCTATCAGAATCCAGCTTCTGTGCATCTTTCCTGTTTCATTTCTTGTCATTCATCCTTCTCCCCACCCCATCATACCAAGCGACTTGTGGTTCCTTGAATGCATAACACTGTCTCATTCCTCTGTGTCTTTTATGTGTGACTACCCCCTCTACCCGGAACACCTCTCTTCTCTTAGATAAATCCCACATTTTAGCTCAGGTGTTACCCTCTGAGAGGACTTCCCCGAACCCTGTGTTCTTTTCTGAGCTCCCTCAGCTTCCAGACCTAACCTATAGCATTTATCTACTTGGATTATAGTTGCCTTTTTATTTTTCTGTGTCATCCATTAAACTGAGCTCCTTGAGATTATAGAATATATCTTATCCTTAGAGAATGTGTCTTATATATATTATCCTGGCACAGGCATGGCACATAATAGGTACTAGGTAAGTTTGTTTCTTGTTCAGTTTTGTTTTATTTATTTATGGCTGCGTTGGGTCTTCATTGCTACACACAGGCTTTCTCTAGTTGTGGTGGGCGGAGTCTACTCTTCATTGTGGTGCGTGGGCTTCTTGTTGTGGAGCACGGGCTCTAGGCATGAGGGCTTCAGTAGTTGTGGCACGTGGGCTTCAGTAGTTGTGGCTCATGGGCTCTAGAGCACAGGCTCAGTAGTTGTGGCGCACGGGCTTAGTTGCTCCGCGGCACATGGGATCTTCCCCAACCAGGGCTCGAACCCGTGTCCCCTGCATTGGCAGGCAGATTCTTAACTACTGCACCACCAGGGAAGCCTGGTACTAGGTAAATTTGAATAAACTAGTAGAAGCTGGTGTTTCAAAGGGAAGTCTGTGTGGAGGAGAGCCTCATTAAGCTAGGTGTCAGATATTAGGTTGTTGCTTCCTACCTGGTAGGACATGAATTGATGAGATCTGTGGTGTCTCTTTTAGGGAACAGACTACTTTGTGTGTATCCATCCTGGAGAGATTGCTGCAAGCTTTGGAGCCAGTTCACGTGGCCCGGAACCTCAGGGTTGACCTGCAGAGGGGACTGACTCACCCCAATGATTCTGTAAAAATCCTCACTCTGTCCCAGGTATGAAATTTTATTAGCACATAATAAGGGAATCAACATTTAGTGACCACCTGCCCTGGGCCAGGGTCTATGCTGGGAGCCAGAGACAGAGAGGTGAAGAAAACACATGCTGTCTCTGTAGGGAGTATCTAGTCTATTCTAGTATGCGTAGCTAATAATAACCGGCAGATACAAGCTAAAGTGAGAAGTTCCACTGAGTACCGTCTGAATCAGATGTCATCAAATACTGAGTTCCTTTTATCAGGCATTGTACCATATGCTGTTAGAGCTACCAAGATAAATAAAGCCTGTTTCTTTCCTCCAAGGATCCCCTAGTCTAGAGAGAAAGATTGCCATGGTAAGTCTTACTATAGTGGCATGAGCGAAGTACTATTATAAAGGTCACTATACCAACAAATTAAGACAGTAACTCTTACCACCCTGCTAACCAAACATGCTAGTGTTTGGGTGAAGAGCTGCTGCCGAGGATTATCTTGAAGGGATAGAAGCTGAGCAGTTAGTTATCCACTAGATGTTCAAATACTATTTTTTCTTTTCTTCTCTAAAGTATTTATTCAAGAAAAGGAGAAAGGATCGATTTATCCATTGACCATTTATGTGCAAAACTCTGTAGGAGGTGCTTTACCTATTTAGTTTCATTTAATCTTTATTACTATCCTGCAGTTAAGTATTGTATTCCCATTTTACAGACAAGAAATTAGGCTCAAAAAAAGTTATTTAATTTGGTCAAGATCAAGAACTGAAAGTTGGTAGAACTAAGATTTGTATTGTTTTCACTCACTGAGGTGTCTCAAGTCTTAACTCACCTGTTTTGTTTTTTCTTTCTTTTCAAAGATGTGACTGTACCATCTGTGTGTTTGGCTTTAATGAATTTGGGTCATTTGGAATTTTTTAATGACTCATAGCTGTAGTCAGTAACTCCTAAAATAACTGCACACTAAGGAAATTTGACCATCATGTGTTTCCATGTTGCCCTACCTTGGAAGAGTATTTCTGATTGTTTTTTTCCTTTCAGGTTGGAAGAATTGTTGAAAATTCTGATGCTGTTACTGAGATTCTAAATAATGCTGAATTACTAAAACAAATCGTTTATTGTATTGGTGGAGAGAATCTATCTGTAGCTAAAGCGGTGAGTCAGCTACAATCATCAGCCTAAACATGCAGAGACATTAATGTCCTAAAAGACAGAGAAAGGCCTTCTGGATTGAGAGGTGGAAGTTTAGAATGAATGATTTGCGTAATTGAATTTGCAGCCTCATATCGATGGTATGAAATAAATAAGTGGCGTCAAAATAAAACTAGTAAACCCCTTTTATTTTCTAGAATGCACGTTTCTAAATTAACCATCATAGAGCTTACATTGGGTTGCTTGATAAGAAGCTTTTTCTATTTTCTGTTGGGAATGCTATGTATTTTTTCCAGTTATAAGTAATTATAGCTAAAATGTAGTGAATGCTCCTTGGGTAAGCTGCGTTCCATACACTAATTTTCACATAAATCTTATGTGAAGTAGAAAGTACAGTTCGGTATTTTTATGACTTAAGAGATATTTTCTTTCCTTATAAGGCCATTAAGTCCCTGTCAAGAATATCACTGACCCAGGCTGGACTGGAGGCTTTATTTGAAAGTAATCTGCTGGATGATTTGAAAAGTGTAATGGAAACAAATGACATTGTTCGATACAGGGTGTATGAGGTAAGACTAAAATCATACTTTCTGGTGCCTATAATTCAGAATGCATCAAGGCTTACATCAGAAGGCGAGATGGCTCATTTAACATGTATTTATTGAGTATATAGTCTATGTTAGGCCATATATATACCAGGTGCTTGGGATGTAGGGATGAACTCCCAGCCTAGTGTGTGAGACAGTCATATAAAAAATATTTACACTGCACTCTGAGTACTATAATAGAGGAGATACCTTTGAAATTAGACTTTGAAAAAATTAGTGTAGTAGTGGTAGTAAGAAGAAGCTTTGTACTGAGCAGTGTGCTAAATCCTCTCATATGTATTCTCTTCAGTTCTTGCAGTAAACCTGATACTTCATTATCATTAATCTCGCTGTTGATGGAGTCATTGACCCAAGGCCATGCAATTAATAGATTGTATATTCAAAACAGAACCGTCTACAGTCTAATTCCCTCTTCAGAACAATGTCCTACTTTCCATTGTTAATATTATGCAATCTTGATTTTCCTTTTGCTTCTGTAGCTGTTTCTTTTTGGTCTCCTGGCTCCTTAGCCTCTATTGAACCTTTAATTGTTGGAGTTTGTGAAGGCAAGCTAGGCCCCTTATGCTCATGTTCAAACCAAACTCCTGATCTTCTCCATCCACCTCATGCCCCTAATCAAAACAGCAGCAACAAACTGGCCCCGTCTCCCAGTCCACGTGGCTGGCTGTTGGACCTCCAGCTCGCTCTGTGTGAGGCCGTGTCCTCCCTGCCATGTATCCACTCAGTCACCACATTGTGTCAGTTTTACGTAAACTCCTGCATTTCTCTGCTTTGCTATAGCCACCACCACCCTAGTCTAAGCTCCCAATATCTCTCACCTGGACTACTGTATTTGCATCCAAACTGGTCTGCTCCCATTTTTGTCACCATTAGTCTATCGCCACATGTAGTCAGAATGATCTTTTAAAAACCGAAATCTGATTCTGTCATTCCTCTGCTTAAAACACTCGGTGTCCTAGATCTCTCAGTAAGCCCTCAGAACATACTTGTTGAACGAGTAAGTGAATGGCCGACTGATAGAATGAATGAATGAATGATTTTTACAATCTCTTTGTTGTTGCTGATAGGGGCTTTTGTCCTGATTGATGGTTTCTTTTTAAAAAAGGGCAGATATACCCAGGTATATCTGGGTGAGTGTTTCTGTGCCGGAGTAATTTCTTGTGTGTTCAATGAAGTTTTCCTGCTTGTGGAGACAAATAATGGATTTTTAAAAATTCAATTATATTAAGTATATAATTTATACTAGTATATAATAGGACGTAATATACTTCCTAGTCCTGCATTTAACTTAAAACGCCATCTAACAAGTTTTGGGCTATTTTGACCTTTCTGCTTTTTCTGTTTTCTTTCAGCTAATTGTGGAGATTTCTTCTGTGTCACCAGAATCTTTAAACTACTGTACCACCAGTGGATTGGTAACGCAGCTCCTCCGAGAACTGACCGGGGAGGATGTGCTAGTCAGGTATGTTGACGGAGAGAGTTCTTAAAGCAAAATGTCCTTTCTTGGCGGGCCAGGAGACAACCTCGGAACTTAGTGTGATCTCCCCTAGTGGAGCCTATGCTCAGGTTGCAGTCTCATGACCGATTATGTCCTGAAGAAGGGGCTTTTTGAAAATTGCTCAACTTACATGGTGACAACGTACTGGAACTTAGCATGACAATTCAGCTACTTTTGAATAACAGTGTTCCCTGTCCTTAGGCATGTGTGCTGTTTAAAAGTTGCCAATCACATGGTAACTATCATTTTGTATTACTTAATGTGTTAACATGCACATTTTATATATATATATATATGTATATGTATATGTATATGTATGTATATGTATATAATTTTTTTCTTTTTTTTTTGGCCATGCCGTGTGGTTTATGGGAACATAGTTCCCCAACCAGGGACTGAACCCAGGCCCTCGGCAGTGAAAGCACCGACTCTTAACCACTAGACTGCCAGGAAATTCCCAACATGCACATTTTTTGATGTCGTTAAATAATAGCACTACGGCATGATAGAAGAAACATGGACTTTTGAAAATGAGTGAGAATTGGGCTTACATGCATCTCTACTACTTAGTAGCTGTTTGACCTTAGACAAATTATTGTAACCTTTCTGCACCTGAGTTTCCTTATCTCCTAAATGGAACAATGACAATTCTGTAAAGAAGATAATATGAGGATTAAGTGAATTGACCATAGAGACCAATACAATGGCCAATATAGGCTCTCAAAGAAATGTTAATTCCAGTCTCTTTACTCCCAGCACCTACTCCTTAAGTCCCCTTGAATATCTGCCAAGTGTTTCCTTGGATATTCCACAATTTACTAACGCATCCCCACTGTTGAATACTTGGTTCAAGTATTTTGCTGTTATAAGAGCACTATAGTTACCTTTGTGTACACAGGACTTTGTTTTCCTTATCTTAAATGATTTTCTGATTGTCCTGTGTTCTTTAAATGTGATTGAATTTGTTGAACTCACATGCATAAACCAGTCCTCAGTCATACTGTTTCAGAGCATTTGAGTTACATTGTTTCAAAGCCTTCCTAATAAGGAAATTATTTTGTTAAATTTCTTTAACTTGGTATCAGACTTTGTGACATAGGAAAAAACCTTGCAAATAGTCAATTAAAATACCTTAGGATCAACTGTAAAAATACTTTTTTTAGTTAATTGAGGAAATTTGGTCATGGTTAGGCTTTAGATGATGCCAAAGAATTATTTTTTAAATATGTGGCAGGGCTTCCCTGGTGGCGCAGTGGTTGAGAGTCTGCCTGCTAATGCAGGGGACACGGGTTCGAGCCCTGGTCTGGGAAGATCCCACATGCCGCGGAGCAGTTGGGCCCGTGAGCCACAATTGCTGAGCCTGCGCGTCTGGAGCCTGTGCCCCGCGACGGGAGGGGCCGCGATAGAGAAAGGCCCGCGCACCGCGATGAAGAGCGGTCCCCGCACCGCGATGAAGAGTGGCCCCCGCTTGCCGCAACTGGAGAAAGCCCTCGCGCGAACCGAAGACCCAACACAGCCAAAAATAGATAAATAAATAAATAAATAAATATGTGGCAAAGGCATTATAATTTTGTGAGAAAATATTCATGTTTGACATTTCAAAATAAAACAAAGGTTTAAAAACTCTTTGAGGAGGTAGTTGTGTTATAATGGAAACAATAATGGGCCTCAAGTCAGAAGGTCATGATTTAAGTCTTAACTGCCTTGTAAAAACAATGTGATTCTGGACAAGTTACAATTTTCTCATCCTTGTGTCTTGATCTGAAAAGTAGAGCCAGGATCAGTCACCTTTCACACTTGGTGGGAAGAATTAAATAAAATAACCTATATGAAAACAGTTCATAAACTATACTAATCATATGCAAAATCTTGGCATTTCAGAGCCACCTGTATAGAAATGGTGACATCACTGGCATATACTCATCATGGACGACAGTACCTCGCTCAAGAAGGAGTAATTGACCAGATTTCTAATATAATTGTTGGGGCAGATTCAGACGCTTTCTCTAGCTTCTATTTGCCAGGTAACAAATACTGACACTTGTGGAAATGACAGTGTATGTTTTGTTTCAGAGTTATCTCTGACAGGGGAGTCCTGGGATTGTTTTCTTTAGAGCTGATTCCCTTAAGATGATACCCATAGCCCCTTAATGAGGTGGAATCTATTGCTCTGGGAGCCATGCACTGTGGATTCTAATTTTCTGGAAATATTGCTGTTTAGAGCATTAGGCTGTTTCCCTTGAACCTTAGCCAAAAGAATCATAATAAAACTACTAGTAATGATACTTACAGTATATTTCACCGATTCATCAAATCTTGAGTTGGACTCTTTATCTAATATAGAATTATTCTAGCCATTCTGTTCTAGGACATGGTTGATTAGTTTTTCTTGAGCACTTGCAGAAATTGGAAATTAATTTTAGATAGCCTCGCTCATTTCATCGATGAACATCTCTGTTTAAAAATTTCTTCCTGATAATGACTCCAAACTTGCCTTCCTATAACTTGTATCCGCTGGTCCTTGTTCTTTGTTCTCCCTCTTGCATATGACAATGCTTCAGTATTCGGACCCAGCTCCTTTGACACCCTGGGATTTCTATTCCGTCAGGACCACACATCACAGGTCCTGCAGTATCTCCTTATGGTCTGTCTGATTTCCAGGCAACACAGTACTGTAACCTTTCTCCTCTTTCTGGCCTGAAGTTTATCACTGTCCCATGAAAACCTAGGGCCCACAATTTATGCTATCTTCTTTTTCTATTAAAATATATTCTTGTAAATATCTTTAGGGTTTGTGAAGTTTTTTGGAAACCTGGCTATCATGGATAGTCCTCAGCAGATCTGTGAGCGTTATCCTGTCTTTGTGGAAAAAGTCTTTGAAATGACAGAAAGTCAAGACCCCACCATGATTGGTGTAGCAGTGGACACGATTGGAATTCTAGGATCCAATGTTGAAGGAAAACAAGTTTTACAGAAAACAGGTTGGTATGACTTGTTTTGGCTTTCCTTAAGGATATCTCTTTCTTTTTGGGGGGGGTGACAAGAATTCATCATGTAAGTTCATTTGCTTGTATGTTAACTGCATAGTAGAAACTGCTTTTACAGATGGCAGTCTTTTTACCATGACCTTGGACTAATCCCTAAAAAGTCTCATAATTATTACGGAATTTTTTTTTAACTTGGCTGGACCAAGCACTCTTTCCCCTCTACATCTTTCTTAAATAGTATTCATAGTACAAAGGCCATAGTCTGGAGTCAGAAGGACCTGGATTCATGTCCCAGTTCTAACACTAACTTAGCTTATTGAGCTTCACTTACTCACTTCACTACTCTAGGCCTCACTTTCCTTATATATAAAAAGAGTATAACAGCTACTTCTCAGAGTTGTTGTGAATATTTAATGAAAAGACACATTTGTTTTATATTTATATGTCCAGGAAGGAAAACAAAAATATGTTACAAGATTTGATGTTAAGAGTGATACTTTCATGGCACATCCATGAGTATCTTGCAAGTACTATGGATTCTACACACAAAAGTACAGCACTGTTAAAACCCTTGTGAAATATATGTTGAAAATTATATATGCTGTTGTGTATCGCAGCTAGTATCCATGTTGTGTGTACTTTTCTAACTGCTTGTGCCTACGACATATGATCCTTTTACAATCATGCAAAGAACATACTATTGTCATTCTCATTTTACAGATAAGGTAGGTGACACTCAGAGAAGTTAAGAAAATTTTCTAAGATCATTCAGGCTGGGGCAGCTGCTACTCAAATCCAGGTCCTTTGATTCCAGAGCTCTACCCTGTAACTTATATATGCTGTATTGCATATGAATGTGTTTTAGGCCTGTCACTTGGTTTCTGACTACATGTTTATTTTTATATTGGTTTAGGTTGGTGGCAGTCATAGTATATGACAGCATACTTTTAAAAATCTCATTGTTCACTTAACACCCACTAGGATGGCTATTATTTTTTTTTTAAAAAAAGAAAAGAACAAGTGTTGACAGGATGTGAGAAATTGGAACCCTTGTGCATATCTGGTGGGAATGTAAAATGGTACAGCTGCTGTGGAAACATGGTGGTTCCTCAAAAAATTAAACATGGAATTACCATATGATCCAGCAATTCCGCTTCTAGGTATATACCCAAAAGAAAGCAGGGGCTTAAATAGATGTTTGTACATCTGTGTTCATTAACAACATTATTCACAATAACCAAAAAGGGTAGAAACAACCCAAGTGTTCATTGATGAATGAATGGATAAACAAAATGTGGTATATACATTCAAAGGCATATTATTCAGTCTTAAAAAGGAATATAATTCTGACACATGCTACATCATGGGGGAACCTTGAAGATATAATGCTAAGTGAAATAAGTCAAACACAAAAAGACAAATATTGTATGATTCCACTTATACATGGTACCTAGAATAGTCAAATTCACAGAGACAGAAAATAGAATAGTGGTTACCAGGGGACGGGGGGTTGGAAAGGAGAGTTGTTGATTAATGAGTACAGAGTTTCAGTTTGCAATGATGAATAAGTTCTGGAGATGGATGGTGGTGATGGTTGCACAACAGTGTGAATGTACTGAGCTGTATGCTTAAAAATGGTTAAAATGATAAATTTTATGTTATGTGTATTTTACCCCAATAAAAAATATCTTGTTATTCTTCAAAGGAACTCGCTTTGAACGCTTGCTGATGAGAATAGGATATCAAGCAAAGAATGCCTCAACAGAGCTCAAAATTAGGTGTTTGGATGCAATTTCATCTCTTTTTTATTTACCAGTAAGTAGATTGGGAAATTAATGAAGAACAGTGGTATATCTAGGGGAGAATAAATCTGTATAATACTAGTTAACTTACTGTAAATGTTGACCAAATAAATGCCATCTTTCTCACTCTTAGTGAAAGAAGATAACCCTCATTATATGACTAGTGACATTTTAAAAGTTAAAGTGGAATCATAGAGTATTAGAACTGGATAGGACCCTAGAGATTGCTTAATCAACCCCATCAGAAAAGAAACAAGACAAAACTGGGGAAGTCTGGGCTGAGTTGGGGAAGAATGCTCCAGACTTGGCAGAGCTCACACAGCTAGTTAATGACAGGGTATGATCAGAACCCAGGTTTCCTGACTTCCTAATGTCTTGAGGTTTTCCTTTTCTGTCTTGTAGCCTGATCAGCAGACTGATGACCTCCTGAGGATGACAGAATCCTGGTTTTCTTCTTTATCTCGGGACCCGCTGGAGCTCTTCCGTGGCATCAGTAATCAACCCTTCCTTGAACTACACTGTGCTGCCTTAAAAGTGTTCACGGTAGGCATCCTCTTCTTTTCCATGCCTTCTGGGACTCTGCCAGTTCAACACATGCGTACTTAAAATGAGCTAGTCTCTCTGCCATGCCCTGGGGATGCACAAGTGCATAGGAAGTTTCTGCCCTCTACTATTAGCGTAGACTAATTAGGGAGACAAATATGTAAACAGATGGTTTCAGTAAAAGGTATTAGGTGCTGTGGAAAAATGTTCGAGGGTGCTGTGGGATCACAGAATTAATTCCTCATTCCTTGTCTGCCATCAAGCAAGCCCTTACTACCTTAGCCCTGGTCTTCCTCAGCCTTATTTCCTGCCATTCGCTTCTGGCACCGGCAGCTCTACTGATAGCAGACTGCTTGCTTCATATCTCTGGACCCTCATGTACGCTCTACATTCAACACTCTTCCCTGACTTTGCTTGTTAACCTCTTGTTTATTCTTCAAGGACTAACTCAGGTGTCTCTTCAGCAAGCTTTGCCCAAACCCACAAGGTTGAGTTAAGCAGTGCTGGCTTTCCTACTTTGCATTTATTCATTTATTCAGCAAATATTTGTCGAGTTTCTTTTCTTTGCTAGGTTCTGGGCATATAATAGTGAACAAAAGATACAAAGACCTTCCTTTCATGTAGCTCATCGTCTATTGAAGGACCCAAGCAGTAAATATAATTATAAAGTTAATTGTATAATTATAGTTTTGGTAAGGATCATACCTCTGTGTTCTGTTTATTACACTTTGTAGAAAATGTTTATTTATTGACCTATTCAACAGAGTTTATTGAAAATAGGAGCCATATCTGATTTAACTTTGTAGCTTCAGCACTTGCTGTGGTTCCCTGGGCTCATGGAAATGTAGTCATCACTTTAGTAATCTTAATAATGGGATCTCAGGCAGCATGCTTGGCCTAGAGAGGGAGGGAACAAGGAGAGTGGGGGCGACAAGAGAGGGAAGGCTGGACTTCCCTGGTGGCGCAGTGGTTAAGAATCAGCCTGCCAATGCAGGGGACACGGGTTCGAGCCCTGGTCCAGGAAGATCCCACATGCCGCGGAGCAACTAAACCCGTGCACCACAACTACTGAGCCTGCGCTCTAGAGCCCGCAAGCCACAACTGCTGAGCCGCGTGCTTCGACTACTGAAGCCCACGCACCTAGAGCCCATGCTCCGCAACAAGAGAAGCCACCACAGTGAGAAGCCTGCGCACCACAACGAAGAGTAGCCCCCGCTCGCCGCAACTAGAGAAAGCCCGCGCGCAGCAACAAAGACCCAATGCAGCCAAAAATAAAGAAAATTAAAAAAAAAAAAAAAAAGTGGGAAGGCTTCCTGCAGGATGTGATACAGGATCTGCGTCTTGAAGGATACAGGATACCTGTCAACTTCAAGAATGTTGTTTTTAGACTGTTTCACCCTTGTCAGTAGTCACTGTGATGGTCATTTTGGCTCCTGCACTGGTATTCTCATTATTTATTTTTTTCCCACTCTTCTACCTTATGCTCCACTTAGCCATAGTTGTAGAGATAATTTTTGATTTACTGGTTTGGGCAGCTGTTTTTATTTCAACCCACCCATCCTCAACTATTGTTACGTAGGCTGATGTTTCTCAAACTGTAATGTCTTGTTAAAATGTAGATTCTCATTCATTGGTTCTGGAATAGAGCCCGAGATCCTGAATTTCTAACAAGTTCACAGGTGATGCTAAAGCTGATGGTCTGCAGAACACATTTTGAGAGGAAGACATAGGCTGTAAACTTGATTGTGCCTTGTTCTTCATTAAAATATAGTAGTGAGGTTTTTAAAAATATTTTTTATAAACGTTGCTTATTCATTATTTTTAAATTTGGAAAAGGTTGAGAAGTAGAAAGTTTTTAAAGCACATAGAGTCATACCTGTTTGGTATGACTTTAAGGTGTTTCCTTTTAGTATTGGTATTAGTATTTATCTATTTATTGATGTAATATTTCAAACATACAGTCATACCTTGCTACCTCTGCCCAATCCAATTCCCCTTCCTCCCTCTCTGAATGTAATCACTGTCATGAATTCAGGGTTTACAAGTGCACGTGTGATTTTATACTTTTACCATCTATGCATATATACTTAAATTACAGTATTTTAAATATTCTTAAACTTTGCAAATGGTATCGTGCTCTTCATATCATTCTGCAATTTCCTTTTTCTCCCTAATGTTATGTTTCTAAGATTTATCTATATTTAAAGAGGCAATTAGAAAATCCTTAGTATTTCATTGTATAGCCACAGTGTGTCATTCTCCAGTAAATGAAAATTTAGATAGCATCTATTACAAATGACACTACAATGAACATTCTCGAAAATATCCTCTTATGCACATGTATGAGAGTTTCTTTAGGGTAGTCTTTTCTTCTCAAGTCTTTGTCTTGATTTTTCCACTGTTGTAATTATGCCATATGTATAATTTGGATCTACTTTTTTCATATAACAGATTTACCTATCCTTTATAAACTTTATTCTTAATGTTTATTTAATTTATTATTGCTATATACCGTAATTTACTAACTCATCTTCCCACTATTAGGGATTTATAGTGTACCTTTCACAGTGTGATGAGCATCTTTGTTTACAGATTTTTAAAATATTTTGATGATTTTCTTAAGTTAGAGTTTCAGGAGGGAATTTACTTGGGCAAAATGTAACATTTTTAAGGTTCATGTTGCCAAATTTCTTTCTAAGGTTTGTGCCATCCCATTAACAAACTTAACTTAAGGCTCAGAGGAATTGTGTTCTTTTCCCCTTCTATTTCAGGCCATTGCAAACCAACCCTGGGCTCAGAAACTTATGTTTAACAGTCCAGGTTTTGTAGAATATGTGATGGACCGGTCCGTAGAGCATGACAGAGCTTCAAAGGATGCCAAATATGAACTGGTGAAAGCACTTGCCAATTCTAAGACAATTGCAGAAATCTTTGGGAACCCAAATTATTTGAGGCTCAGAACTTACCTGAGCGAAGGTCCATACTATGTGAAACCTATTTCCACAACAGCAGTGGAAGGAGCAGAGTGATTTCTTCTAGAGTCTAGACCATTTATTGACCAAAATTTCTCCTGAGGCATTTGACTCCATCTGTATTTTACAAAACAGAGACTTCCCTCCCACCAGAATTATCATGGAGTGTCTAATGTAATTTTATCACCAACATTTGTTGTGTTTCTACATTGAAATTCAATGTAAAGCCAGGAAAGCAGGCAAACCTGATCGTAATTGAACCAGATGTTTCTCAGATTCCTTTGACTGCCTTAATCTTTGCAAGAAGATGGAAGTTTTGTTCTTCTCCCAGAAAATTTTCATGGACTTACTCACCATCTTATTTTAAAATCCACTTTAACTAAAATGGAACCAAATTGTTTCTGAATTCTTTCTATCCACCCACTCCCTTATTTTTTTGGTCTTTTTTTCCCTTCTGATTCCACTTTCAAAGTCTTGGATATAAATGTTCTTTGAAAAACAAGTAATATGCAATCTTAAAATTATGTTCCCTATACTAAGAATAAATACTTTTAATAAGGTCTCTTTTGCTTTTTTGTTACTATTATTCCTTTGAAAAATAGATAATAAATCTTTTAAAAATGTTTCTAGTGTTCCTTGATACTTTTTTTTGCTGTTTATCAAGGCATCTTACTGTGTTGTGGTTTTGGGTGGGGAGGAGTGATAACATGCTAAACCAGAAAGGTCCCCAAACTGTTATTTTATTTATTGGTGGGTCATCGTTGTTGAGAGCTTTGCTTTTAATTTCTGAGATCCATCAGGTCAATATTGAGTTGATCAGAGAGAGGGAAACTGACTCCTAATAACTAGAGTCAGAATGGAGGGGTCACTATGCCTAAACCAGAATACCATCTTACTGATTAACAAAGGATGCACTTGCTTTTCATTTTCAAAAGATGTTCCCACCTGTTTTCCAGTGCTCTGCTCTCTAAACAGCAAAGCGATCACCAATCCAGAGGTTTCTACATGAATATGTTACCAGAGTGTGATGGTTCAGAATGGAGAGATAGGTTTCTTTCAAGCCATGGTGGTGATGTTGATAAACCAGCCCTGCTCTGTTACAAAATGATTCTCAAGTGACTGGAATTTTCTTGTCCCCAGATTAGTCATCTCTGTTCCGCCATCTCTGGTATCCGTGAGTCCCCTTTTTCCATCTTTCCATATGGGCCATTTTCCTACTGCTAATACCACTAAATTTCTGTTGTTTTAAGCCACCTAGTTTGTTGTACTCTGTTAGGCATCTTTAGGAAACTAATAGAGTGTATACGTAACCTGAAATGTGTATTTGTTGCATCCCGTTTGTAAAATACTGCCTAATTAGGACTTGATGAAAATTGTTTCACAAAAAATTAGAGATCCAAGTCTTTACACTAGTGAGATTTAAGTTAATATATACTAGGTAGCTAAAACTTTTAAGTGTAATTCCACCACCCAGATTACTAAAATGTTTCCTCTTACAGACAAGATGAACATTTTGTTAAATTCCTTATTTAGTGTTTTCCTTTAATTCTGAAAATTCTCAAAAATCAGTCACAGCTGCTATCACTGAGTCATGACAGTTCCATAGAATGTGATTTTTAGAAATCCATTAATTGTAAAGAGAAACAAGACTCTTGGTTATAATTAAATTTAATGTTCTCTCTTTTCTAGACAAAAGGTATTATTTTGAAAAGAATCATGCTACACCAACTTAAATTTCTTAAAATGAGATCTCAATTCAATGTAGTACATCAGAGCACTAAGAACACTGCAACTTGCTGAGTACAATTAAAGATTCAGAGAAACTACATAAAACACAAGGAAGGAGGGACACTTTCTGTAACAAGGTAAGAGGTAATTTTTAAAGAACACACTTTTAAGAAAAACAAAGAAATCCTAATCACCATAATATATGACATTATTTTTTATGGTACCCATGTGAAAAAGTTTAAAGCTGTCAAGGTATGTCAGAAGTTTGCAGGAAATGAGCCCATAGTAGGTTTCAAACAGCGTACATTCTTTCCCACTGTTAATTTCCTTCCATGCCAGGGGCATTTCAGCATCTGTAGTTTCTGAGGATGTGAAAATGAACTTAAAGCAACATCTGTTGTATCTGATATGGCTTTTCCCAGAAAACCTTGAACTGTGTATGGGTATTAGGCCAATGGATTTAGCACAAATTCCTACAAACACATCAGCAGGCACCATAATGGGGACTTCTTTGAAAACTACGTACATCATCCGAGCCACATCTTGGGACATAACAAAGGCCTCACCACTGCAGTAATCTGGGTAGTACTTTTCTGGGTACTCACTGAAAGGGACAAATTCTTGGCTATTAGGGTCTCTGTTGGGTGTATCCTGATGGATAACTCTTCCTACATAGATATCTTCAAGGTGTTCTTTCAGATTGAGGAGGTAGTCTACCAAACTTGGTAGATTGACAAACATCTCTTCATCAACCTTGAGAATGAACTGGGCGTTAGGGCAGAAAGTCACAGCCCACTGCGTCATGGTGATAATCTTCAGAGTTTGGTTCTCAGCACTGTCCAAGAAGATTCCTTCAATTATATCATTATTCTTTTGGGACTCTTTGTCTATCTCTTGCTGGGCAGTCACCAAAACAGGCATTCCCAAAGCAAACAGTGTGAGAATGGGATGCCCTCGGACACTGGTCACGTTACCCCAGGTTTTCCTGATGAGGTCCCGCCTTGTTCCATTTCCTGGGCTACTGAAGATAAGAGAGAGCAAAAATATGTTCTTCCCTTTACACACCTCCGACTGGCTCAGGATATAGTATTTGGAAAGATTACTTCTTAGGGGCTCCATGTTCAATTTTCTTGCCTTATCCTTAATTTCAAGAACTTTCATATCTACATAAGGCAAAGCATGCAGAAAATATTCTTCCACAAAATCAGCCCCAAAAAGCAAGGCATGAAATAGAATAACGTTAAACAGAATGAAACACCACTGGTGAGTCCGAAGTCTGCAGAATGTCACCTAAATAAAAGAACACACATTCATTCAAGCTCCATCTCCATTTCTGTTTTTGTCCCCACTGAACACTATATGTACCTCTCACAGCACTTAGCGCTACACTGTTTTAAGTGTTTATTATTTAGTTCTGTTGTTTGTCTCTCCCACTATATCATGGCCCCCTGGACAGCAGGCATCATGAATAAAATGTTGGTTGTTTTCTTGCTTGGAGGAAAGCCTACTTACTATATATGAGGCACTGTGTTAGACACTGGGGAAGCAAAGAGAAATCAGACATAGACACATGGATATAAAGTAACAAGTGCCATTGTGCTAAAAGCCTACAGGAAAATATATGATATTCTTTCTGGAATTGAAGCACTTGGATCAGTTTCTTCTCTAACTACAAATGTCAAGGGCTGTTTTTCAATGGAGTGGTAGCTTTTGTTGGCTACTGAACAATGGCTACTATCAAACATTTGCATTCTTCTAGTATGACTTTTCAATTTAATAATAAATTCTGACATTGTTTTGACAATGTCCCCTAATCCATCTGATGCGTCTATCAATATGGGCAGATTCCTGCTATCTGTATAGCACCTCTTCAGAGATCTAGGACATACCTGTGCCAAGCTTACTCCCATCTCATCAAAGGAGATGGAAACTTTCCATTTGGAAGAGCATATACAATGTAGTATTGCAATATAACAGAGCCAGGGGACATTGGAGGAATTAAATCTCTATTCATTGGAGCTTCAGTCAACAAAGACTCCCCTAATGACACATCTTCCTGAGCGCTTGCTGGGGGCAAGGCACTGTGCTAAGCACTTTACATGCCTTAACTCATTCAGCCCTGGTAATATCCCTTTCAGATATGTTATCTTCAAACTGAAGCTGAGCGTACAGGCAGTATAGGAATTTGCCCAAGATCACTCAGTGAATAAGAGGGTGAGGTAGGGCCATGATTTGAACTGAAATCTGTCAGATTTCAAAGCTCACTCTTAACCATTAGAGAATCCTGAGTTCCATCTTTTACTTTCCCGTGTCTATTGAATAGGAAAAACCAACAGAGCAAAACAAACTTTCACAATTATAATCTGAACTCCTTTCCATTTTCTCAGTTCTGATGATTTACACACAGAAGAAACTTCAGCCTACTAAAAGCTTATTTTAATAGATATAAAATACTTCAAAGATTATAAGAAACTTGCCTGCATGTTGTCTGTGAACGATTTCAGGGCTTTGGAAATTATGGAGTCCAGATGCCAAAGTATGCCCAAATGTATCTCAGGATCACTCAGTCTAACAGCAATTGAGGTACAGTACCTTGTGCCTGAGACTTTAAGGATAAGGTTTCTTGTCAATCAACCTGAGCTTTTGTCCCAGAATACCTGCTGGCTCCATAGGACAGCAAGTGCTGATCATGTTACAGCTAGAGTGAATCCAGAACAAAGACTGGAAAGCAAACCTCTTCAAATGCTTCCAACCTTATTTACCTCTTGAAAATGACCCTGGTGAAGTGCCTGGTGAAGTATGTGTGGGAGTTGAAAGAACAGTTAGTTCACACATATCATCTCTTAATAGCATCATCACAGAAGGAGTGCATCTCAAGAAACTAAACAGTTGGAGTAGTTGCTGCTCCCTGGTACCTGCACATGCAACAAATGTGTTAAATATCAAGGAAAAAAAAAAATATCAAGGAAAACTTGTCATCCTTAGTGGGTGCATTTTTTTTCTACCCAAAGAAACTTATGGTGTGGTTTGGTGTATGTCTCATCAAGAAGGATTTTGAATTCCTAGTATAGGCCATGGAAGAACATTCCTAAATAAATTATATGTCATCCATCTACCTTTCCCAGGCAACTTTATCTCAAAATGGAAAACAACGTGTAGTCCATTTTAGCCTGAATCAGAGAAACTAAGCATTTGATGTTTGCAATTTTCCTATTGCGTCAATGTGTAGGAATTACTCCAAATACCATTTGAGCAGCAGGTTTATGAAAGAAGGAAGGAAGGAAGGAAGGAAAGAAAGAAAACATCCAGCATATTTTTATGTTCCTGTCACATAAGCAGTTGTACTGAACATTCTGTCCCTACGCCAGGCCATATTTCATGTTTTTCTTTTTGCGTGTTGATCTTCCTACCTGCGATTCATAGCAGTTTTTGTAGTTATTTGGCTAGGAATAATTCATTACATTTTAAAGTTGGCTATGTTTTCTCAACAATCATTGTGCAATCTTGGAGATTTTTACGAAGTGGGAATATATATCCTAAAAAAAATTCAAATGAGAGGGAATTTTTACATATACTAAATTGAATGATTACACAGGTGTTGGATTTAATTAAATACAAATTCTATTTTGCAATTTTCTTTTCATTTTTTAATGAGCCATAAATTTTGCTCTGGATAGCCTCTAGGCTTAAACTTAGACAATTTGGTTTCTTTGTCCATGAGAGGTTGAAACAATGTTGTCTCTGGGGCAGCTCCATCTGGAATTTTCAGTTTCATTCATAAAACTCCTACCATCCTGGGGTTGAGACCATTTGCTGCAAATAGATAGGGGTGCCTGGTTTTCTTGATTACCTTAGCACTGCCTTTTCTTTCATAAAGCTTATCCAATCTGTGTACCCATGTCTTCCTAAATTTTCTTGTAATGTCATCAGTCACTCTCTGGCTTCGAAGTTCACAGAGGCTTCCTGTTGCCTACCAAATCAAATCTGCTCTCTTGAGACCTGACTTTCTGGACTCCATACTTAGTTTCCACCACAAAGAATCAACTTTTTATTTCCCATGTTTCAAGTACCCTAGATGTGCTCTACCACTAACTGGACATACGGGTGTCTTACTGTCTATATAAATGTTATGTCTATGCGTTGTTTGACTTTGGACACGTCTCTTAAATTCTCCCTCTCTCCTCCGTAAAGTGAGCATAATAAGAAAAAGTGCCGCACAGTCGGTGCAAGATCAGATTGGATGACGGACATAAACCTGCGGGGCCTGGAAGCAAGCCTTGGTCCATGCGTCACAGGTTTAAGCGGACCTACGCATGCTCCGCCTCCCTCTACGCTCCTCGGCTCTCCCACTTCCCCTTTAAGGCGGGGCCGGAAGTGCAGCCGCGTCCGCTGGGCGCCGCGGGTGGAGGGACGCGCGGAGATGACGCAGGCAGCACCGGAAGCCGCTCCCCTGTGAGGCTGCGGACCCAGAGCGGCGGCCGCAGGTCCAGGTCTGTATGTGAGGCGGGGCCGGGTCGGGGAGGGGGTTGCCTGGCGCCCGCGCCTCTGCTGACCCGCCGCGCCTCGGGCTGTTTGTCTTTCTCTCCCTGCAGGCGCCATGGCTGCGGAGCGGACCCGGCCGCTGCGAGGCTCTGGCGGCCCGAGCGCGCCTAGTCGGTGTGAGCCCGGCGCGAGGTCCCGGGCCCCGGGGCGCTCGCTCAGGTCAGTGCCGCGCGGAACACGGCTCCGGGAGCAGGGGACCCGGGAGCGACGAACGGGTTGAAGGGATCTGGAGTTGATTTTAGAGATGGGAGAATTGAGTCTCGGAGTGACTGCCTCCTAGTGCCTCAGTTTCCTTAGCTGCGAAATGAGTTAACAGTGATGTCCCAGGGCTGCCATGAGTTTGAAAGATGATAAAGTGTGGAGAGGTGGTTTATGAAGTACAAAGCGCTGTACTAATGTGAGGGACTGCGCCATAATTGTGGGTATGCCATGGAAACAGGTGTGTATGTGGACTGCTGCTTGCAAGAAAGATAACAAGGTTAATGCTGAATAATGGTAACCGGCATTTCTTGTAGGCTTACAGTGTGCGGGTACTGTGCTAAACGTTTTAAGTGCATTATCCTGTTTATTCCTCGTAAAAACCCTTGTAGGGTTACCGGTTCGTGGTTACCTTTTATAAGTGAGGAAACTGGGCTTGAGATCGGGGAAGCGATTTGCCCAGGGTCACCCAGCAACAAGTGGGGTTGCAGAGCCCTTATTTTAGAAACACTATTTGTATTCTTTCAAAGCTTTTAAAAATTCAGCTTAAAACTGAAGGCGGATTTACATAGAACTGATATTCACACGGTTTTAAATTCATAAAGGGGCCCTCACGCCTATTCCTCAGCCCTCCAGCATTCTCTGGAAGCAACCAGTGTTACTAGCTTCTTGAATATTCAAAATATAAGTATGTAAGTTCATTTAGATAAGCTCAGAGCCTCTGTACTCTGAAACTGCTGGCTATACTTGATAAGAAAAGAGAGGGAAGATGAAGCCAAGGGCAACAAGTGTTTTGCTTTCTCTCTTGATTAGGCCGGGTCCTGAGGGAGGAGAGGAAAATGCATTCATCATGTTTAATGGAGAATGTTGTATCTTTAGTAAGACCTGGGAGTATAGGTTTGGTTTGGTTTTGGTTTTGGAGGGTGGGGGCTGGGAAAGATGTTGCACCTGCTCCTTCCTGTGGGACCCTGGGACAGTCACTCCACCTTTGGGGCCATAAATTTCCTCATTTATTAGTTAAGGGCAGTTCTGATACCTTCCAGGAGGTTGTGAAAATCAAGTGAGGTAATATCTATGAGTAGTACTTTAGTCTGTCAAACCAGTGCAAAGATGAGAGTTGCCTAAGAGAACATAGGGAGTTAATGGCAGAACCAGAGACCAAACCCAGGTCTCCCATCTCCCAGTTTAGGAATCTTTTCATCATCCACCTGTTTCAGAGCTCTGTGATTGTTACTATTGAGGGCAGAAGGGCAAGTTTAATGTTTAGTCTTGAGGGGAGGAAAAAAGGATGAGACACCATGGAGTGTGGAGAGGGTGGAGAGAAAATGCACCTAGTGGGAAATCATAGCCTCAAGTCAGTAACTGCCCTTAATTGTAAAATTAATTCCCAGTAAGTTTGAGCACTTGAGTTTTTTGGTCTGTATATTTTACACCATCTTAAGATAAACTGTGGTAATGTCATAGGGTTGAAAGGGATGTTAGTGGAGCTTTCCTGCCAGCTATTCATAGTAATAAAACTTACAAGGGCTCTGTGCTAGGCATGTGCCTACTCTGGTCCTGATTCTCACAGCCCTCAAGGTGAGCTAGCTTCCATTTTACAGATGACAAAACGGAAGCTTAGAAGTTAGTTGAACATGTCCATGATCACAGAGAAAGTGGCTGAATCAGTAAAAGGTTTGACTGACTCCAGAGCATTTTCATTTACCTCATTCTGCCTCTGTATCCAGCTGTCCTTGACCATTCCCAGTAATGGGAAGCTCACCACTCTGGAGGCAGCTGTTCCATTATTGGAAAGCTCTGGTGTTTTAAAAGCTCCTCCTTCAGTTGAATTGAAATCCCACTTCCTGAAGTTTTCCCCATGGGACCTTTGCTGCCAGTACATGATATTCCTAGAGGCTCTCTAAGAGTTCAGTTTAGACCAGTGACCTTAAGAAAGTTCTCTCCAGAGTCAGTTAATTTTTTAGAGAAACAAAAGGTGATTTTTTTTAAAATAGTGCATTCTGCAAAGTTAATGGGGCCTGCTTTATTTTAAAAGGATGCCTTTTTCATGACAGGGAAAGATGAAGAACTGGAAAAGAGCCTCCCATAAAGGGTTCAGTAGCTTAAAGGGCAATTTCTAATGTAAGAGTGGGAAGAAAAATTCTTATGAGGAGTTAGGAGAGTATATAAATATCAGAAATGGCTGGGTTTTTTAAGGTGCTCGTTGGAAAACTCGTCCCATAATCTCTGTGGTGTCATGGGTACATTGATTTGGCATGCTGTATGATGTCTCTTAGTTATTTTGTAATGATATTGTTTTCACGGGTATTATAAATTTGTGTTGTGTCCAGTTCATCTTACATAAATGTCAGCGTTTCTGTGATGGACCTGTGGCATACTGTGTGTGTGTGACGGTGCAGGTGAGATAGAGGAAGCCCCCCTGCTTCTTCACTGTAAAAAATGATGCCTGGGCAGATGTTTTGGTTATGTTTTTAATTGGCCAGTATTAACTAATTAGCTGTTGTGACATTTTGTCAATGTCCACAGAAACTTTTTTTTTTGGTCTTGCTGTGAATGATTTTTTTAAAGTAAAACTTTTCCAGAAATATTACAGATGAAAGGTTGTTAGGATACAGAAAAAGGAGGAGGCTTGTTATTTTGGTTTTTTGTTTGTTTGTTTGTTTTGTTTTGTTCTTTGGCTGTGCCGAGTGGCTCGTGGGATCTTAGTTCCCCGACCAGGGATCGAACCCAGACCCTTGGCAGTGAAAGCGCAGAGTCCTAACCACTGGACTGCCAGGGAAGTCCCAGGAGGCTTGTTATCTTGTGTTAAGTTGATAAAACTTTTGGTAAAATCATCGTTTTTCGGCAGCCAAGTAAATCCTTAAATTAATAAATCCTACCTAGCCCAAACCCTCAGGGTTAAAGTCCATTCACTGTTCAGAAATATTAGACAACAGATGATGTGATTGGAAGAGGTTTATTTGCTTTGACTGCTTTTTGTCTGATGACGTTCCCGCCAAATTAGATATTGGGAAATTAATGAAAATGATTTTTACATACCATAACATTAACAAAGTTGGACGATGAGATCTGGATATTTGTGTAGATCTTGATCTAGATGACATATATGGAAAGGAGTTTATTTTCCTCTTTTACCTTAATTTGGACTTAAAGTTTTTTTTTTTTAATAAATTTATTTTATTTATTTATTTTTGACTGCATTGGGTCTTCATTGCTTCGCACAGGCTTTCTCTAGTTGCGGCAAGTGGGGGCTTCTCTTCATTGTGGTGCGAGGGCTTCTCATTGCGGTGGCTTCTCTTGTTGCGGAGCATGGGCTCTAGGCACACGGGCTTCAGTAGTTGTGGCTCACAGGCTCAGTAGTTGTGGCACACAGGCTTAGTTGCTCCGTGGCATGTGGGATCTTCCCGGACCAGGGCTTGAACCCTTGTCCCCTGCATTGGCAGGCGGATTCTTAACCACTGTGCCACCAGGGAAGCCCTTAATTTGGACATAAAGGTTTTAAATTAGTATGATAATCTGATGGGAAACTGAGTGATCAGATTAGAAGGAAAGTTTTTATTCTTTTTTTTAATCATTGAAATGTTTCAGCATATGAAAATAGAATAAAAAATCTCCATGTACCCATCACCCAGCACTAATATCTACCAACATGGCCTATCTTGGGAAAGATGGTTTTTACATGATTTGCTTTATTTTTTGTTCTCTTCCTGTTAGTTTAGTCCCCGTTGTTAAGAGTGTGTTGACACCTTGACATAGTATGTGTTGCTGGATACTTGTAAGTTTTTTTTGTTGTATTTAGCCCTAAAGGGGAAGGTGGTATATCATCAGGCTCGGTGCTCCCAGATTTTATCGCCAGCTTGCAGTTCTCCTGCAACCTGATCAGAAGAGTACTGATCTTGAGAGCACTGGCTTTCAGTCTGCTCTGTTGGCTATAGGCAAATCGCTTACCTTCTCTGACCTGCAGCTTCCTCATCTGCAAAGTGAAGATGATGGTCCCTTTCTTTGGGTGTTTTTTAAGCATCAGGGTTACTGATTTGTCTTATTTGTGCAGGCCTCCAGGACCCTCATGGCTCTCTGGGGTACATGAGGTTAAGAGTTGTCACCAGCTCATATGAGGCTTATAAAAACAGACTATGTAAGGCCAGATAAGGCCTTTGGTAATTCACGTTATAACAGGCAGTGCCATAAAGGAAGTGGAAGAACCAGAATACATGAGCCGTATAACTTACTGCATCTGCTTATTTTTCTTCCCCAGACCTTTTTGCCTGAACATCTATTGCAAAAGCCAGTAGTCAGTTCTGTGATTCTAGTAACAGGTCAGGTTGTACCTAGCATGATGACCAGTGTCTCAAATTACTGCTCCGGAGACATGCTTTCTGGTTGTCACATCCTTGTGCTTATTTTTGTGATTTTAGTGCCCAAATAAAGTGTATTAAGGAAATGGTATTATGATGGTTTTGATGGGGGTTCCATTGTATAGAATACACTGTTTCATAAGGAATGAATACTCTGTAAATCTTTTACTGTGAAGATGCATGTAGCATGTGCTAGACTTCAAAAGGAGCAAATCACACACACACCAGCATAAATTTCATTGAGTTATGTTTTGGAGGTCATGATTTGTTAAAGTATGATTCCACAAATGTATTTTCTTTTGTGTGCGTGGAAATTTTTCAGATAAATACAGTGTATTAACTGTAAAGTTGTAATGTAACTAAGCATAATGTTGTAATACCAAGTTTTTTACACTAATTTTTAATACTTCATTTGTTAGCAGTCTTGCTTGAACGGTCATTTTGAGCAGAACTAACACAATATTTTGATGTGCCACAGGTAAATTTTTCCATAACCTTATGGAGAGAAAGGACTTTGAGACATGGCTTGATAACATTTCTGTTACATTTCTTTCTCTGACGGACTTGCAGAAAAATGAAACTCTGGATCACCTGATTAGTCTGAGTGGGGCAGTCCAGCTCAGGCATCTCTCCAATAACCTGGAGACTCTCCTCAAGCGGGACTTCCTCAGACTCCTTCCCCTGGAGCTCAGTTTTTATTTGTTAAAATGGCTCGATCCTCAGACTTTACTCACATGCTGCCTCGTCTCTAAACAGTGGAATAAGGTGATAAGTGCCTGTACAGAGGTGTGGCAGACTGCCTGTAAAAATTTGGGCTGGCAGATAGATGATTCTGTTCAGGACGCTTTGCACTGGAAGAAGGTTTATTTGAAGGCTATTTTGAGAATGAAGCAACTGGAGGACCATGAAGCCTTTGAGACCTCATCATTAATTGGACACAGTGCCAGAGTGTATGCACTTTACTACAAAGATGGACTCCTCTGTACAGGTAAGAGAGCCTGGAACTTTTTTTTGCATTTCATAGAGTGTAATCTTACAAATAGAACAAAATACTCCTCAGGCTTGAGAACGGCAATTGTTAATTATATAAGATATCTCTAATGGCATTATCCCTTCATCCCTGACTGGTTTTTCTCCTCTTTATCCTTTTTCACTCTGAGAAGACAATTATTTTTATAAAATTTTATGAGAAGAAAGCTCCAGACATTTTTTTAAACGTGATGTGTGTCAGAAAGCTCTACTTGTTTCTGTGCTTTTCGTCCATGTACAGTCCTCCATGTTGGGGTGTTTTTGTTTTTTTTTTTCTATCAGCTATGATTTTAGGGGAAAAAAACAGTAGAAAAGTTGCTGTCTAGTCCTAGCAAATAGGTCATTTTGGAAGAATTATGTAACCTCTCTGTGTTTGTTCCCTTGTCTATAAAATATGGAAAAGGAGATATTTCTCTCCTGCTCTAAGATCCTGTGGTGAGAAGAATTAGAAGAGTTTGGGCATGGGAATGAAGACAGTTGGGTATATTTTAAAACTAAGCAAGTAGTTAGGTAACTTTTTATAACAAATGTAATCATTAAAATTAGAATTATGTTTATCTTCCAATTATAATGGGCATGTGTTTCTACATGTGATTATAATTAGTGCCTATGTTTTAGGCAATACATTTTGATAGGTGTTGTAAATAATTCTCAAAGTTTAGAATGGCTCTAGGCAGTTCTTCATCAATGATAGCAATGCCTATTCACTTCCATCGTATATAATATATATAGTATAGGGATACTCCGTGTTCTGGATGATTAGAAATCATCCAGAATGATTTCTAATAAGCACTTGAGTATTACCTAAATTACATAGTTGTCATTTTTAATAGTATATACTGTTCCTTTGTGTAAATATATGATAGTTATTTAGCCATTTCCGTATTATGCATATTCAGGTTGTTTCTATTTTTATAAATATTTTTGTTTGCATTATTTTTTCCCCTTGAATTATTTATTTGGGGCAGAAGCCTCAGAGTAGAATCACCAGATCCAGACGTATGAATGATTTTCTAGCTCCTCTTAAGTGTCCTTTCCAGATATAGTGGATTGATGCTATGCCCACAGCAAAGTCTAAAGTAACCTGCTTCTCCCTCAGAGTCCTACCAGACTCAGTTTTAATATTTTTAATAATTAAGAGAGGTATGATTTCTCAATATTGTTTTAAAATGGCATTTCTTTATTCATTGAGGATGTACATTTTCTCACATGGTGACATTCTCTGAAATGCTAGACACTTTGTCAGTTTTATAAAATAAACATTAAATTTAAGGCATTTCATGGTTTTGTTTGTTTGCTGTCCTGAAATTACTCCGTGCTTACATTATTTTCCCTGTCCTATAAAAAGCCTGATTACTGGAACAACATCATCTGTTCTTTTATACTTTGATGTACTTTCCCAGCTGTGGTGATGGCTTTTCAATATCCTTTTCGCCTCGTGATCACCGGCAGGTAATTTTTTTTTAAAGATTAAGATGCCATATTGCCTTTGAGCTTGGCATTTATTCACACTTGGGGCAATACTGGCAGTTGACTCATTTTCAGAACCAATTCCAGCTTTTTTTTTTCTTAATTTCTTGTTAAACTTCGCATTTAAAATGCCATAAAACCTGTTACTTGGCACAGAAGTAAATGGAATACATTCACTGAATTCCTTAACTACCTGGAGAGTTAATATCTGCAGATAACTGTGGACCCAACCCTGCATTTTAAGATTATTCTCCAGGTGGGTCTATATGCTGTGTTATTTTTAATATGATTAAATTCACCAGGTTTGCATATGGAAAATTATGCTTTGTTTATTGAAAATGATCCAAAGCATTAGTTTAAAGCAGCATTCCTGGGACTGTTACTAGTGAGAAATATTTGTTAATAGAATTAAACATGTGTTTGTATCACTTTGTTACTTAAGAGCTTGTATTTTCACTGTGGTTGAATTGGGAAATTCTGAATTTGGCAATAAATTTACAGTGACTCTCAGATTAGCCCTTAAGCAAGCAATATAACAGTATTACCAAAAAGATAGATAATGCTAAAAATTAACATGGTATGGATTGAATGAGGTGGTTATTCTCCTTATTTCTGAAACGGTAAGAAATGAAACTATTGTGCTTTGTGCTGTTCAGTAGGTATTTATTTATAAAATGCCTACTGTGTGACAGACTGTGTGAGGGCATGCATAGCTGAATTAGAGCAGTTCTTTCCTCAGAGAACGTACACACTGGGATCAGGAAGGTAACCTGATTAAGTAAAAGTCTCCGTGTGAACTGTGGCTGATAAGAAAACACTGAAGTGGATAGCTGCTGCTCTGCTGTAGTAAATTATTGTCATGTGGGATTCAGGCTCAGAGTTGTCAGATCTGACTTTTCAAGAGAAGCCCCAAGTCTAAATTTTTGTGAAATATCCTCGTTTTTTAAAAAGTATTAATTTTTAAGTATTATTCAGAATTTTAAAATATTGTGGTTGGGTCATATTCAACCTGTAAGTGGCTGTGTTGTGACCTCTGGCTTACAGTCGAATGGGAAAAACGAGAGCTATAAAAGAGGTACGATCAAATGATATATTTAACTAGGCTTACTGTGATGAACATTTCACAGTATATACAGATATCAAATCGTTACATTACACCTGGAATTAATATAATGTTATATGTCAATTATATCTTAATTAAAAAGAGACCAACCAAAAAAGTGATACCGTTGAATTGTATGAGGGAATAAAATTATATAGTTGTTCAGAAGAAGGAATGATTTCTTCCATTTGGGAAAGTAGAGCAGTGTTTATGTTGGGTCTTGAAGAATGTATAGATTTTTGGAGAGTTGAGATACACAGGGCTTTACAGTAGGAATATCAGCATTCGAAAGGGCCAAGCATGAAGCATGGAGGATGAAAATAAAGAAAACCCATATTGACTGAAATCTTATAATATAATCAGGGAGAGACTCCTAGAGTATAATCTGAAGAAATAGGCTTGGGCTGTGTTTTCACAAGCCTGGAATGCCAGGAACATGTATTTGGACAGTTTTCTATAAACTATGAAAGATTTTTGAGCAGAAAAAGGGCCGAGTTCAGAGCTTTCCATTTCAGATAAACTAGTGTTTCTTGTTTCTGTCAGACCCAGGTCCTCTTTTGATGACATATTTTACAGTATTCTCCTATCATGAAGTAAAAATCATGGAAGTAACTTATCTATAAGTACACATTTAAAAAATCAATATAATACCCAAACTTTGATCCAGAGGAGAAATAAGAGGACTGTGATTTAAAGTAATACATATTGAACACGTGCTCAAGCATGGCTTAGAAGGTGGTAAAGTAATCAGATGTTTACACCTATGTGTACTATCATTGTGAACATGACAGCTGTGAATGCAGAATGTTGTGTTTGTGTCACAGATACCATCTGTGACGCCATCTTTTCAAATGGTGAAAGACTCTTAGAGTTCCCAGGAAAGTACGTCTTTCCTCAGTTTATCTGGTTGTTACACTCACAGAAAATTAGGTATACAGTTAAACTGCTAATACTCTTTGTAAAACAGATTTTAGGCTCAGTCAGATAACTAAGATTTTCACTTACGAATATCTGGCAGAACTTTATGGAATGTCATGCAGAATACAGATTCTTTTTGTGCTCTGCAAACATTGCAGGATGTCCAGCATTCCTGGACTCTGCCCAGTAGATGCCAGTAATGTCTTCTCATTGTGACAGTGAAGCCACCCTAGAAATTTCTGAAGTGTTCCCCCTAGGAGATGATACTAATTCTATTGATACCCTTTGACATAGACACATCTTGCGCTTCCAATTTAAATTACTAGTCTGTTGCAGTTTAGATGAGCTTAAATAGGTCTAGATATAGGATAGTAAGGGTAGAGATTTTTAAAAGTAGCAGTTGCAGAGAAGAGCAGCTATTGAAATAGAATTGACAGGATTTGGCAATGAATCGGATATGTGGTAAGGAATAGGGAGATTTCAAAAATGGCTGAAGGCTTCTAGCTGCGTGTATAACTGGGAAGATAGTAGTAGTAGTAAAAGAATAGAAAATGAAGGGATAAATTCAAGAGGATAGATGGAATTCAATTTGGGATGAACTGAATTCAGTTGGCTGTCAAAGTGGAGATTCCCACAGTATCTGGAAATGCTGGGTGAGAGCTTTGGAGAGTGCTCAGGGCTAGAGAGAATGATTTAGGAGTTAGTCACATCACAGCTATGGCTGTAAGTGAAATTTTAAAAGGAGATGTAGAGAGGAGAAGATAGAGCATAGGGGGGATCCTTTGAGTGTACTCAGAGAAAGGGGAGAGGTAAAGAAACAAGGGTAATGAAGAGAGTTTCAAGAAGGAGAATGAAAGTTGCCTGACTTGAAGAGGCACTGGTAAATGTTTATTCAGTTGGTTAACAGAGTCAAATAACTCAGAGGGGTGGTTTGAGAGCTGAGATCTGTTTCTACCAGTTAAATATTTAAACTTAACTTGATAAGATAGCTTACTCCATTTGGGTTACGGCTCATTTTTCTGCTTACCTTTGTTACATTACCCATCTCTGTAATTTTTATATCAAAGACTGTTTTCACCCTGTTTTCTGAGTTGAGAGGGCTTTTTCCCCTTTTTATATAATGAACAATAGTCTACATTTAGTCCCCTTTCACTTTCCTCTACGCTGTATCATTTACAACCTCTTTACCCAACCTGATTGTTTTCTGATGTTTATTAGGGTGTAAAACTGAATGACCTAACGTTTTCCTATATAAACTAGTTTAAATAATTAATTTAGATAATCTTCCCTTTTTTTATCAGATTGTGGTAAAGTATATATGATTTATCATTTTAACCATTTTAAGTGCATTGTTGTGCAGACATCACCACCATCTATCTCCAGAACTTTTAGCATCTTCCCAAACTGAAACTGTACTCATTAATCACTGACACCCTATTCCCTCCTCCGCAGCCCCTGGCAACCACCATTCTACTTTCTGTCTCTGAATTTGACTACTCTAGGTACTTCATGGGTAGAATCTTACAGTGTTTGTTCTTTTGTGACTGACTGAATTTCACTTAGCATAATGTCTCCATGGTTCCTCCATGTTGTCACGTATGTCAGAATTTCCTTCCTTCTTAAGGCTGAATAATAATCCTTTGTATGTATAGGCCACGTTTTCTCTATCCTCCCTCCTAGTTTATAACTGGCCTTCCTGCTTCCAGTTTTGCTCCCCTTCAAACCATTTCCTTTGATGCAGCCATAGTGATCTTTCAGAAATGCAGATAAGGTCATAGTTAAACATCCTCCCGACCGAGTTCTCCAGCCTGACCTTGCCACTATTTCCCAGTCATACCGAACTGTTATCAGTGTCCATGTTTTAGGCAATGCATTTTGACAAGCATTGTAAATAATTCCTTGGTAGTTTTTAGAATGGATTCAAGTAGTTCTTTATGAATCGACCCCAATGCCTATTCACATATATTTATGTAATATATAGAGATATTTAATAGGTGCTTTAATAGTTATATTCCAGCGATTGGTAAACCACAAACTGCAGGGGCTGGATCCAGCAGAGTGGAGTAATTACCACAGAGGCTCTATGGCTCAAAAAGCCTAGTATATTTACTGTCTAGTCTTTTACAGAAATTTAGGCTGAGCTCTGGCATATACTGCTTTTTTCGGTTGGGGAGAGGGTGCTGATTACTTTATTCATCCTTTAGATTTCAACTAGTTAATACCTGAAAGTTTGGGGGTTTTTTTAAGCCATGAAATTCCTTCTTCTAACAGTCCTACACCACAGCCTGGCTTAACAACAAAGCAGAGGCTATAGCTGTGGAGCCAGTTGCTCCATCTCCTGAGGCATGTTCATGGAACACCTCGATATTGAGGAGCACGATTGTAAACTCAGCGGAGCTTCATCTGGGGCGCTTTCTCCTTTTACTCCCCCCCTTGTATTTGCTATGGGCTTTTGTACTGCCCACCACTTACTGTACTGAATTATTATTGTTTGTTTAGCCTTTTTGTCTTCCTAGGAAGACTAAGCACCATAAGAGCAAGAGCCCTGCCTGACACAGAAGTTCTCTAAATATGGGTTGAATGAATGAATGAATGAGACCCTGGCTGAACACTGGCAATAAATCAGAACCAAGCTCAGATAGGATCTGAAATGATTTCTTTTCCTGCTTTGCTTCCTAGAAATATAGTCACAAAATGCCGACTGGACCAAAAAGCTGAGAGGACCTTAAAGATTATCTAGACCTGTGCTGTCCAGTGTGGTAGCCACTCAACACGTATGGCTTTTGAGCGCTTGAGATACGGCTAGTTCAAACTGAGATGTGAAATAGGAAGTACTCACTGGATTTTGAAGACTTAGAATGTAAACTATTTCATTAATTTCTATATTGATTACATGTTAGATGATAATTTTGGCATACTGAGTTAAAAATATTAAATTATTTTCCCTTTTTTGTACTTTTTTTTAATAAATTTATTTATTTTTGGCTGCGTTGGGTCTTCATTGCTGCGCGTGGGCTTTCTCTAGTTGTGGCGAGCGGGGGCTACTCTTCATTGCGGTGTGTGGGCTTCTCATTCGGTGGCTTCTCTTGTTGCGGAGCACGGGCTCTAGGCGCACAGGCTTCAGTAGTTGTGGCACGTGGGCTCAGTAGTTGTGGCTTGCGGGCTTTAGAGTGCAGGCTCAGTAGTTGTGGCGCACAGGCTTAGGTGCTCTGCGGCATGTGGGATCTTCCCGGACCAGGGCTCGAACCCATGTCCCCTGCATTGGCAGGCGGATTCTTAACCACTGCGCCACCAGGGAAGTCCCCTTTTTTTTGTACTTTTTAAAGTAGATATTAGAAAAATTTAAACTGTGTATGTGTCTTGCCTTGTATTTCTATTGGATGGTATTGTTCTAGATCATTGGTTCTCAATGCATTGCTAATACATTAGAATCACCTGGCAAGCTTTTACGGTAATTAGATCCTACCTCAGATGTTCTAAGTTAGAATCTCTGAAGATAGGGCCTTGCACGTGTGTTTTGATAAAGCTCCGCAGATGATTCTGATGCCTCATATGCCCATTGAGAACCACCAGCCAAATCTCATCTTTCATTTTATAGAGAGGAAACTGAATCCTTAAATAGTAAAATAACAACAAATATAGTCTTCATTTCAGTATGCTCTCATAGGGTTTGCCCCAGTTGAAATTCATACTCTGCCTCTTTCATAACTGATAGCTATTTTTCCATTGTCTGAAACAGTGGCTCTTGATCAACCCTTAAAGGTGGCATTGTGGCTAACTTTATTTAGTCATTTAAGCTTTTTGAAAACTGATGAGTTGGTGCTTTTCCAAGATACCATGTCCTTATTACAGGGACTGCATTTTTGTAGCTTCAAAATGGTTTTTCTTTGTCAGTTCTTTTTTTTTTTTTTTTTTTTTTGTGGCTGCGCTCTGCAGCATGCAGGATCTTAGTTCCCTGACGAGGGATCGAACCTGTTTCCCCTGCAGTGGAAGCGCAGAGTCCTAACCACTGGACTGCCAGGGAATTCCCTCTTCGTCAATTCTTATTCTTACTTTTATACAGGTAACTTGTGAGACATGAGTTCATCGTTAGGATTTTAAATGTGATTAAGACAAGGTCCTGAATTGTCACCATAATCAGTATAATATTTTCATCAGAGGCAGAAGTAAAACCTACCCTCTTTTCTGCAGAATCTTAAGAGGCTTTACAAGCTCTTTGTTGAGTTGTTGTGAATGTCTGAGAATAATTTATGTCTAGTTTTCTTTGAAGTTCCTTCACATATTTCAAGATGGCTCAAGAAATTAGCAGTTAGCCTTTGCAGAAGTTAACCAGTGATTGGAGGCTTATCTATGATTTGCCTTAGAGTAGAACATGTTCCAGCAGACAACTTTACTATTCAACATTCTTTATTTGTTCAAAATTGTTGGGTAATGGACAGGCATGCAAGTGTACACATCCAGTCATAGGTGGTACCCACCATTTTAAGCTTAAATCAGAGAGCTCATGATAGCCAAAGATTTGGGAAAATTTACAAGTGGAAACACCAAAGGGTGCTTTAGTCTAACACCACGCTATAACCTGGAAAGTTAAGGGAAAAGGACTAAACCAAAAGGCTTGGACTCAGTCCCTGGGCTGTTAACAGTATTCTGGTGACCCAGAGCAAGTTGTGTTACTGTCTCCATGCTTTGGTTTTCCCAGCTATTAAGTGAGAGTGCTAGAGGAGGTGACTGTTAAGGTTCTCCTTTAAGAATACCATGGTTTGGGGAATTGATTTTCCTTCTTTAATGTTTGTTTTCTTACTAACCTCCCTGTTTTTCTCTTGAAGGGTCAGATGACTTGTCTGCAAAACTATGGGATGTGAGCACAGGGCAGTGTGTTTATGGCATCCAGACCCACACTTGTGCAGCAGTGAAGTTTGATGAGCAGAAGCTTGTGACAGGCTCCTTTGACAACACTGTGGCCTGCTGGGAATGGAGTTCCGGAGCCAGGACCCAGCACTTCCGGGGGCACACGGGGGCGGGTGGGTTGCCTTTCTTCAAGGGTTTCAACAGCTACTTTACCCTCATTCCTTAAAGCCAGGAGCCAAGAATGTGATCCCTTTTTTGTTTTTGTTTTTTAATTTAACCTGTCTTTCCCCCAATTTCTTTCTCAGTCACTACAGTTAATCCCTTTATTCAAGTTATTCTTTTTTGGAATTTTCCCCCTAATTTTGCTTTTCCTTGGCCCATTTTTTAACTCTTATGTCCTTTATACCCTTATGCTAGGAGAGGCAGTTCTTCTTTTCCCCTGTTTCATTTATATCCTATTGAACAGTCAGCCCCCTCTGTTTTGATCGGATTCCATACCTCCAAATTGAATAAGTGCTACACTTGTAAATTCAGTCCACTTTATTTGTAGAATTAGGACTGGAAATCATTTGGAGTGACTATACAGATTATATCAAATTGGAGCTTGGTTGACAATAATTTTACAGCAGCCTTAGTTTGTAAAAAACTGGTCATTTGAACATAGCCTTCAGATCTGAGCTTCTCCCTCTGCTTCACTGTATTTTGGAGCTCTGTGCAGAAATCATGTTGATGAAGTTCCTAGCCTCTTGTGCAGCTGCTCCCTTCTTCCTTTCTGCCCTTTACCCACTGCATTAGCCCCTGAGAATCATAGTCTATGCTCTTGAGACACTTACGAGCAGCCTTCCTGGACTCCCTAAACAGGTTGAGTTTCTCTGCTGTAGGTTTCCCAATACGTGTGTAACACTTATCATATCAATACAAGTAAGTGTGATAACCTTGTTTCCCCACCAACCTGTAAGCTCCAGAAGGACAGGGATCCTGCCTGTCTTATTCACACTTAGGTCCTGAATTCCTTGCACCGTACCTGGTACTCAGTAATTCTTTAATGTAAACCTAGCTGTTTTATGGCAAAAAACCAAGTCCCCCCACATTTTGTTTGTCATCCTGTACGTTTTTCTTCAGTCTTCTCTGCTACCACTTGTTTGTTGTAGAAATTAATATTTTGAAGATACATGATTTAACGTGGAACTTATATATCAAACTGAGTGTAATATTTCCACAGTGTCCAGGGTTGTACATTGACTTCCAAGTGATTTTATACCTGGTCAGCTTTGAGAGCCCTGTTCTAAAAAATTTCCTCTTTGCTGTTCCCTGGACATTGCTGTGGCTTTACCTAACTCCATGCCTTTGCTCTTCCCTCTACCTGCAGTATTCTCTTTCTTTTCTTGATAAATTCTACTCATCCTTCAGGGCCCATCTCCAATATCGCCTCTTCCCTGAAGTCCTCCCTGATACCCCTGGGCAGAGTTAGTCATTCTCCTTGGTGTTTCCCTAGCAAGAGGTAAACATTTATTTTTTTTTTTTGGACTTCCTCTTCCACCCCTCACTTATTCTGAGTTCCTTAAAGAGAAGAGCAGTGTCTTCATCTTTGGGTCCCCAGTGTTCCTTTAGAGCTTGGCAGGCATTTAAAAACAAATATTTGAGTACTTGCTATACTCAGACACTGTTTTAGGTGCTGGGGATAGAGCTCTAAAGAAAATCAGACAGTTTGAGAGAATGGCTTAGTCTTACCTTTAAGATCTTTGTTTTGTTTTTCTCATTACACTGGCTTTTCTTGAGTATGGGTATTGTTTTGCAGCTTATACTCTTGACATTTTATCTTACTGCAGTAAATAGTACAAATATGAGTAGGTCCACCTATGTTCTGTTTTTCCTGCATAGGCTAGATAAGTTACGTGTAGTATCAGGCAGGCAGTCCTGAGAAGAAATGCCATTATCTCCTACACTGGTTTACCTCTCACTCTGAAGCTAGTACAAGTATAAGAGATTGTATTATTCCAGGAACTTTTCATCCTTAGAATTATCAGCTATGATAATAACAAGAATTTTGAAATGGATATATTTTTTAGCATAAAATTGCTAGTTGAGAAAGCATCATTCCTACAGTAGTTCTGGTTGAGAAATTATACAGTTGGGCGGCTAGGGAGAATAAATGTAATTGAACTCTACTATGAAAGACCGACAGGCAAAGGTGTATTTTAACTTTGTGTGTGTTGTATATACTAGTGTTTAGCGTCGACTACAATGATGAACTGGACATCTTGGTGAGTGGCTCTGCAGACTTCACTGTGAAAGTATGGGCTTTATCTGCTGGGACGTGCCTGAACACACTCACCGGGCACACAGAATGGGTCACCAAGGTAGGAAGACCTACAGAAGAAATGTTGACATCAGTCTTGCTGAGGGTGGGGGAGCTGGGGGTGGGATGGGGGATGGTAGATGCTGCCTCATAAGTGGTAGATGAGTCATAAGATGGGATAGATACAACCACAAAGCATGATGGTGTATAACAGTGACCAGCATGTAAAAGACACTCAGTAAATAGTTCAATGAATGAGTGACTTATGGACATGGAAAGATGCCCACAATATATTAGGTGGGTGGAGGGAGCAAATAAAACAGGTTACATACAAAAAACTATGTAGAGTATGACGACAGTTTCTGAATGTGTTTTTGCACTAAAATGTTGAAGATGATTATTTCTTGTGGGATTGAGTACTTTTTTCCCTTTAGGATAAGCATATTTTTAAATCAGAAAAGTAATTTTCATTTTAAAAAAGAAAATGCTTGCAAAAAGTGGAAGAAAAATGTACAGGCTCTTTAAAAGAACATTGTGCTGGTTTCTAGCCACTTTTATTCAACATATAATTGGAAGTCCTAGACAGAGCAGAAAAGGAAAAAAAGGGATCCATGTTGGAAAGGAAGAGGTGAAACTGTCAGTATTTGCAGATGCATGATATTTTGATGACTCCACCAGAAAACTGTTAGAACTTGTAAACTACATGTAAAGTTGCAAGATGTAAAATCTATACACAAAAATCTGTTGCCTTTCTGTACACTAATAATGAACTATCAGAAAGAGAAATAAAGAAAACAGTCCCATTTACAATTGCATCAAAAAGAATAAAATACCTAGGAATAAGTTTAACCAGTATATAACAGAAAGACGTGTATATTGAAAACTGCAAGGCATTAATGAAGAAAATTGAAGTAGACACAAATAAATGGAAAGGTATTTTGTGCTCATGGATTGGAACAATCGGTATTGTTAAAATGTTCATACTACCCAAAGCAATCTACAGATTCAGTGCAATCCCTATCAAAATTCCAATGGCATTTTTCAAGGAAATAAGACAAATAATCCTAAAATTTGTATGGAACCACAAAAAACCTCAAAAAGCCAAAACAATCTTGAAAAAGCACAAAGCTGAAGGCATCATGCTTTCAAACTATAGGACAAAGATATAGTAGTTAAAACTATGGTATTGGCAGAACAGACACATAGATCAATGGAACAGAATAAATAGCCCAGAAATAAACCCACGTATATATGGTCACTTCATTTATGACAAAGGAGCCAAGAATATACAGTGGGGAAAGGGCAGTCTCTTCAGTAAATGGTGTTGGGAAAACTGAAGAGCCACATACAAAAGAATGAAACTCAACCACTGTCTTACACCATACATAAAAATTAACTCAAAATCGAGTAAAGATTTGAACTTCTTAACACCTGAAATCATAAAACTTAAGACTAGAAGAAGACATAGTAAGCATCTTGACATAGGTTTTGGCAGTGATTTTTTGAATCTGACACCAAAAGCAACAAAAGCAAAAATAAATAAGTGGGACTACACCATACTAAAAAGCTTCTGCACAGCAAAAGAAACTTAACAAAATTAAGAGGTAACCTACTGAATGGGAGAAAATATTTGCAAATTATATATCAGATCGGGGCTAATATCCAAAATAGATAAATAACTCATACAACTCAATAGCAAAAAACCAAACAATCTGATTAAAAAATGGGCAGAAGATCTGAACATTTTCCCAAAGAAGACATATAGATGATAAATGAAGACAACAACTAACAAGTAAATGAAAAGATGTTCAACATAATTAATCATCAGGGAAATGCAAATCAAAACCACAATGAGAGACTTCCGTGGTGGTCCAGTGGTTAAGACTCTGCGCTTCCAGTGCAGGGGGTCCAGGTTCGATCCCTGGTCAGAGAACTAGATCTTGTATGCCGCAACTATAAAAAAGATCCCGCATGCTGCAACAAAGATCCCACACGTGGCAATGAAGATCCCACATGCCACAACTAAGACCCAGCACAGCCAACTAAATAAATAAATATTAGGGGGAAAAAACCCACAATGAGATATCACATCATACTAGTTAGAATGACTATTATCAAAAAGACAAGAAATAACAGGTGTTCGTGAGATTGTGGAGAAAAGGGAACCTTTGTTCACTTTTAGGGGAATGTAAATTGGTGCTGCCACTACCGAAAACAATTTGGAAGTTCCTCAAAGGATGAAAAATAGAACTTCCGCATGATCCAGCAATTCCACTTCTGGGTATTTATCCAAAGAAATTGAAAACACTAACTCAGAAAGATACATGCACCCCCATGTTCATTGCAGCGTTATTTACAATAGCCAAGATATGGAAACAACCAAAGTGTCCATAGATGGATGAAGGGATATATGTATTGAAATATTATTTAGCCGTAAAAAAAGAATGAAATCTTGCCATATGTGACAAATGGATGGACCTCAAGGGCATTATGCTAAGTGAGGTAAGACAAAAAAGAGGCAAATACCATACGATCTCTCTTATATGTGGACTCTACAGGGGAAAAAAAAAGCCAAGCTCATAGATACAGAGAACAGATTGGTGGTTGCCAGAGGCAGGGGGTGGGATGTGGGGAGTGGGAGAAATGGGTGGACAGTGTTTTTTGGTTTTTTAGTTTAAATAAATTGCAAAGAAAGGGAAGGAGGAAGGAGGAGAAAATAATGCTCGCAAGAAGTGAAACAAAAATGTACAGGATCTTTAGAAGAATGTTGTGATGTCTTCTAGTTTTCAAAAAAGCGATTGCTGTGAGGATCAAAAGGCATTTAAAAAGTGGAAATGCCATGCAGAAACACTTTTCTTGAGCTTATCACGCTATTCTGTGAGGGGCTAAGGATGCAAGAGTGAGCAAAACAGACCCAGGCTTGATGCGAATGTTAGTCTAGTAGGAGGAATAGTTATTAGTAATTTCACAAGTTCACAAATTGTGTTAAGTGCTATGGAGGAAAAGTGCAGAGTCTAATTCAGTTTGATTCAGGGAAAGCTTTTAGAGAAGGGGCCAAATGTGAAGAATAAATGGGAGGTAACTGTGTAAATGGAGTGTTCCAGAGGGTGCCGTATGTGCACAGGCCCTGGGGTGGGAAAGAGCCTAGAACATTTGATAAGCTGATGCCCTGGAAGGTCAGCAAAGCTGTGCTGTAGTTGGGGGAGGTGTGGGAGAGGGGCCAGCACGTACGCTTTACTAGACCTCATTAAGGATTCTGGATTATTGTAAGTATAGTAGAAAGCAATTGATGCGTTCTGAGCAAGAGTCTGGTGTGATTCATGTTTTAAGAAGATAACTGCTGAGTGAAAAATGGGTTAGAGTGGGGCACAAATGGATGCAGGGTGGCCAGTTAGGCTTTTGCAGTAGTCTAAGCAAAAGAGACCCACGGCTTGGACTTGGGTGGCAATAAAGAAAGAGAAGGGCGTACACGAAGGATGTGTCTTTAAGGTAAAGCCAACTGAACTTACTCATGGGGAACAAAGAAGAAGAAAAAATCCGATGACTAGTGGGTTTTAGACTGGGTGAGTGATTGTGTGAGAAGACCAGTGATACCACTGAACTGTACACTTAAAAATGGTTAAGATTCTACATTTTATGTTACGTGTATTTTACCACAATAAAAATATTGGGGGAAAAAATTCTGTACTGGGTGCATTCAATTTTAAATAGAAAAGTTATATAAGACAAGTTGGTGTTATGTTAAAAACAGTGGACTTGGGGCCAGGACACTGACTGAGATGTCTTAGATAAGTTACTCTTCCCTTCAGGGCCTGAGTTTCATCATCTGCTAAATGTTCCTGTGAGTACTAAATGCGATGATGGGACAGAACCCAGCAAGGTGCCTGGCACTCAGTAGCAGGTCTGTCAGTTTCATTTGAATCTGCAACCCAGGCTTCTGAATGAGTGAGCCTGGCCTCCCCTCTCACTTTATGCTGATTTATTCCTAAAATAACCAGAAGCTAGTGTTCACAGATTATCCCACATGCTAATGGAATGTTAGCTTCTGTTACATTATTATTTTCATTGTTTTATTTCATTTTCACTACAATTATCTGAGATAATAGGTGCCCCATCCCCTATTTTAAAGATGAGGAAACTGAGAAACGAAGAGGTTAGATGGTCCTGCCCAAGGCTGCAGAGTCAACATATGACAGATTCTGGTCCCAAGTCGAGTGCTTTTCCCTTTATGATGCACATGCTTATGAAAACAGGTCATTTGTATCTACTATGTGAATGGACTTTTTTCTTTCCTGTCCCTCACATTTTTTATGAAGTCACGTTTTATAATTTTTAAAGTCAGTCCTAGTGTTTGCTTCCAGACTAAAGCTAAGAGTAAATGCTGGCAACATTAGACACTTTTAGGTTTGCTAATAATGTAAAGAATCTGGTAATAGTAAAACTCTTAGTAAAGGTTAACTTGTGTTTTAGTTAACATAGAGTTATAGATTACTCACGTACCATATCATTTTGAGCTCTTTTTCATATTTTAATTAAAAGGGATAAGAACAGTACTAAAAGGAGCTTTCTGTAACATGGATATTTATTATTTCTAGGTGGTCTTGCAAAAGTGCAAAGTCAAGTCTCTCTTGCACAGCCCTGGAGACTACATCCTTTTAAGTGCAGACAAATATGAGATCAAGGTGAGGTTTTTTTTCCTCCATTAATTTGCCTTATGAAAGAGTGTAGCACAGGGGGAATATTTCAAGGGAGGAAGGAATGTCTTTAAGCCCTCTTAAACCCACTGGGAAGAGAATTGTTCATTTTCCTGTGTTCTAGGCAGTTTCTAACTCTGATTTGTAAATGAAGGGGGAAAAAAAATCCACAGAAATTTATCTTCGATGCGTTCTTACCTTTTTTTAAGACATATCTCCTGCTCTCCTCAGTTCTTAGATCTAAAGTATGAAAACGTAAACATTTACTTGTATAATAATAATAGCAATTTGCAAAAAAGTTTACAGAGCACTGTTACATGTATTTTTATTGCATCTTTTAAACTGTTCCATATGGTAGGCACTAACCATCTTCACGGCAGGAACTGAGGTTCAAAGAGGTTAAATATTTTACCCAAGATTACACAACACATATGTGCCAAATCAGAATTTGAACCCATGCTTCAGCTGTAAAACCTGTGGTCTCTCCAGTTTACTTCACTTTGTATTTGACGTCAACAAACACAAGCCACATTGTTTAAGGACAGGCTTTTCTATGGTGATGTGATCTCTCATCTTTCCTAATTTTCTCTTATCTGTAGATTTGGCCAATTGGGAGAGAAATTAACTGTAAGTGCTTAAAGACGTTGTCTGTCTCTGAGGATAGAAGTATCTGCCTGCAGCCAAGACTTCATTTTGATGGCAAATACATTGTCTGTAGTTCAGCACTGGGTCTCTACCAGTGGGACTTTGCCAGTTATGATATTCTCAGGTAATATTCCCTTGGACCTTTACCTTTAACAGTTTGTTGCAGTTTAATAATAAAGACAAGACTAAATATTTCCATAAACCAGTTAGTAACTTGCTTTGGGGAAATGTTTACTCCATCAGTTCTGTGCTGAAAATCTCACACATAAAAATGTTTTAAAGGTAATAATTAAATTAGAAAGAGTTATATGTTAGAATGTAGAGGGTCTAGATTCTAAGTCCTCTTCTTACTCTGAGTTACTTCCACTTTAAGAATTTCTGAATTCCCCTTCTAGCTTCTCTGGAAAATGAAGAGTTTGGATGAAAAGATCTTTCAGATCTCCTCTAGTTCTAATATTTTAAGTTCTACTTCGTGGTCAGTTGAAATTCTGTGTTGAGGGATTGAGTGGCTTTCCGCTGACTAGCAGAAAGACAGAGAAACTTGGAGAAAGTTACAACCTGCAGAGTTTCTCTCCAAAGAAAGAAATAGAGGTCTATAGACAAATAATTTTGTGATTCACTGTATATCATAGACCCCTCTTGGATACTGGTGATATCTGTTAGCATATTGGAGGCTGTTGGAAGCCAGTGACATGGTGATTAAGAGAACCTACTTTGGTGATAAATAAACCTTGGTTTAAGACCTAGTTCTCTTTCTTATGAGCTGTGTGATTTTATGTAAGTTTCTTAACCTTTCTGTGTCTGAATTGTCTCACCTGTAAAGTAAAGGTTAAATGAAATGCGTGTAATGAGGACCTAGCAGAGGACCTGACAGGTTTTTATTACTAATAGGTGTGAGAAGTCCTACATAAAGAAACCTGTTTTAATTTGTTTAACCTACTGTACCTCACATGTATTGTGCACAGAGCCCTTGTTTTGAGGAGCACATGTTAACAGCTCACAGAATTAGTGTTCCATAGCATGCTTCAGGAAGTGCTGGCCTAGGGACAGAAACTGAACATTTTCTTCATTGGTTTTATGCATGACTGTTTGAGGTCAACTTGTATGGGATCTGATCCTACTAGCCAGCAGGACTTTGGTGGGCCCAGTCTCTCTGGTCGTAAAGTTACAACCTCATTTATGTCTTCCTGGAGTTAGACCTACATTTCTCACCAGTTAGATTTCCAAGCTTTCAGAATAATTTCTAGAAATGATTGATAATTACATTTTGACAAAAAAAGACTGGAACAGATGCCAGAAGACATTAGTCCAACCTCTTCATTTTATAGATGGGGAAACTGAAGCTGAAAGAGGATAAGGGCCTTGCCCAATATCCCACAGCTCACCCTAGTCCAGCATCCATCCATCCATCCGTGGTTGGATCATCGGGCAGGCATATGCTTAAGGAACCAGCAAGCCAGAGAGAAGGAACTTTTGAAAGAACTTGATTCTTTGCAAAGTAAGAAATTGAAGTACATTTGGCCATGGGTTCTGCACCCACAGATTCAACCAACTGAGGATTGAAAATATTTTTTTTAAAAAATGTCCAGAAAGTTCCAAAAAGCAAAACTTGAATTTGCCGTGCACCAGCAACTATTTACATAGCATTTGCATTGTATTAGATGTAAGTAATCTGGAGATGGTTTGAAGTATACAGGAGGATGTGTGTAGGTTATATGCAGATACTGCACCATTTTATACAAACGACTTGAGCGTCCATGCATTTTGTTATCCAAGGGGGTCCTGGAACCAGTTCCCCACAGATACGACCTTAGTCACCGTGGGAACATCAGATCTTTGATAGTTTAATATTGTTTTTGTTTTGAATTAAAATTTGGGAGACAGGGGTGAAGAGGTGAGATGGAATAGAGGTATTATAATCTGATTAATGCTTAGAGTTTGAGAGTCTCTAAAGGTTTAATTTGATCCTATATTCTCGTGTGTGCTTCTTACTCAGAATGGCATATAGAGTCCAGAGTCCCAGATGAAAGTTCTGTTAATTTTTGATGTTTGGATATACTAGCTGTAACCAATAAACCTGCAAGATTGTTTGCTGCTAGCAAGTACTAAGTTCAGATTTTTTTTTTTTTTTGAAAAGGGGCTATTTTATCTCTTGCTTTTTCCCCTCAAACATGAATATAACAGCCTCCTTTTGAAATCTTGGTACAAATCCTGTGGCCTCAGTTGCCAGGACCAGGTTGCATTCTGTAAGCTTTGATGCTAATTGAAAAGAAAGCACAAATAGTAGCATGTTGCTCCATAAAGCTAAGTTATGGTGCAATCCCTTGAGCTAGGTTATCTCAGTACAGCAGGTGGGGTCTTGTAGGTTTAAGGGCCCAGAGTGCACAGCAGGGATGTCTGTTTACAGTTCTAAAGTAATCAAAGTAGAAGGTGCTGTGAGCCTGTCAGGACCTGTGTTCTGTCCTGCAGCACATTTGTGCTGGGGTCTTTGGAGTCAGCTCAACTTCCTCAGGCTTAAGTCCTGTCCCCTAGCCACTCTGTTTTCCAAGTTTCTGGTCATTTTCTGCTGGTGTTGATGATGTGGGACTTACTAGACTTTCCTGCTGCTTTCCCCAGTTTCCTTTGGCTCTCTCGTAGGAATTTGTATTTTCCCACGCTTACTGCACCACTGCTCTAGTCGTTAGCAGATACTTATTTATTTAACCTGTGTGTTAGGCACTGTGATATACGCTAGGAACCAGCAGAGATACTTACCAAACGTGTGGAAATGGCTAACCAGGGAAGGCTGACATTAAACAGCTGACTACATGCAGGTGTTTTCATGGTTGGGATAAGAGCAACATGGTTCGGGGTACTTTGAGACCCTGCCTAGTTTGAGGAGTAAAGGAAAGCTTCTTTGAGGAGGAGATTCAGGCCAAGCTCTAAAGGATGAGTAGATGCATTTAACTAAGTGCCGGGGCGAGAGTGCAGTGAGGAGCATTGTAGACTGCGAGGGCAGCCTGCTGAAAGGCCCTGAGATGCAGGAGCCCGGTGCATTTGAGTGACTGAAAGAAGGCCAGAGTGGCAGACGTGCGTGCAGTAGAGAGCCGTTGAAGGGTTTAAAAGTTTAAAATCTGATAGGATTAGATTTTAGTGTGAGGTTAACTGATTGGGAGGGGCCAAGGGCAGATGTGGGGGCACCCATTGAAAACTCTTGGTAGCAGTGCAGGCACAGGTGATGTCCTGGGTCAGAGTTGGGGCAATTCAGGTAGTAGTGAATAAATTAAAGGAAAGTTTAGGAGGTAAAATCAGTAGATCTTGGTGATTGGATCTGTGGTTTGAGATTTGCATGGTTGCCATGTTTCCTAGCTTGAGCAGCTGGGTGAATGAGCAAGCAAGGAAATGAAGACGAGAAACAGGTTAAGAAGGTTGTTTTGGACTGGTTGAGTGTGAGGAACAGGTCTTATTCTTCACTGCTAAATCCCCTCCCTTCCTGATACCAGACTGAAATCTGCCCCTTTGTAACGGTCTTTCCCTTTGACCTTCGTTCTCTCTGCTAGAGCGCCTCATGCCTGGCCTCTCACACGTCCTTCACTATTGAAAGGTGATGATCGTTTATAGCTTCCCTGTCCCTGCCACTGCTTTCTCCCCACCTCAAGCTCATATTCTTCAGCTGCTCCTTGCTTGTCCTGGTTACCAGGCCCTGTCCCTTCTGGTTGACCTCTTGGACATAACACTAGTTGGTAGTGCCCTTGTTAAGCTGTAGGATAAACTGGAGTCTCACCTAGGCTCAAATATGTTGTCACAGCAGAATTTGAATATCCCTTGTCTTGTAGCTCTTTTCCTAGTGCCTCCAAAGAGGACGTCAACTTTTCGCCTTACTAAATGTGCAGATAAGAGAGACGGAGGGTTTCGTTTTGTTTTGTTTTGTTTTCATTTGTGTTCCTGTTTGGCAAGGTCCCTCGCACTTTCTGCCTTTGTTGTCGATGTTTTAGGAACTGCCAACCTGAGACGGTTAAGGCTGTCCTCCCAACTCTCCCAGTTTTCTCTAACTTATTATCAATCTATTAATAAATGTTTCTGAATTATTTGGGGGAACTTTATATTTTCAGCCTCTGCTGTTCTTAGAGAGGAACCTGTGTTTGCTACGTGCCGAATAGAGAAGCACTGAGTCTGAGTCACTTGGTTTTTAGTCTTTGTTCTGGGCTTGGGGAGGTTCCCCTAGGCCAGTGCCATCGGCTCTCCATATCCGTGTGCTCTGCATCCATGGATGTGGAGGGCCAGCTGTACTACGCCATTTTATGTAAGGGACTGGAGCATCCTCGGATTTGGGTATCTGAGGACGTCCAGGAACCAATCCCTTTGGATAACAAGGGGTGACCGTATAGTAGTTTTTACCTAGTGGTAAGAGTTGAGTGTTACCCTCTTGTTCTGACTGGTAACTAACTAGTTGTGAATGCTTAGCCAAATTATTTACCCTGGCTGTACTTTAGTTTTCACATCTTAGAAGTGAGAGTATTAAACGAGATAATCTGTAAGATCCTTTCCAGCTTAGATGGACATTTTGTGCTTTTATAAATATTCATCTCCTTATATGCCTGTGTTATATTACCTTATCATTATGAAGGGTTCTTCTCCCCGGCCTTTTTTCTAAAGGAGGGTGAGCTTTTTGTCCTCATATTTTCCTTTCTATAAAAATGTTTCATTTAATTCTAAATTTGCTTGAATTTTGCATTGGTTTTAAATGTCTCCAGAAAAGATTACAGTAGCATAAACAGAAGCACAGTTGCCTTCTGGTTCATGTTTATTAACTTTCATCCTTGTAGGGTCATCAAGACTCCTGAGATAGCAAACTTGGCCTTGCTTGGCTTTGGAGATATCTTTGCCCTGCTGTTTGACAACCGCTACCTGTATATCATGGACTTGCGGACAGAGAGCCTGATTAGCCGCTGGCCTCTCCCAGAGTATAGGAAATCCAAGAGAGGCTCCAGCTTCTTGGCAGGCGAAGTGTCCTGGCTGAATGGACTGGATGGGCACAATGACACGGGCTTGGTCTTCGCCACCAGCATGCCTGACCACAGTATTCACCTGGTGTTGTGGAAGGAGCACGGCTGATGCCGCGAGCTGCGCCGCTGACTGACTTCGGGCGCCGGGGCTGCGGGTTTTGAGTGCAACCTCTGTGGCAGCCGACTGCATGAACCAAAGTTCTCACCTAATGGTATCATCACGCAGTGCACAATCATTTATCTCTGTTTGCCAGGGGGCCAGGGCTCGGGGTGGGGGAGGGCTCGTTTTGTTGACCTACACCGCAGCATGCTGATGGGGTGCACCATTGACTTCATTCGTACTTAGTTGGTCAGTATAAGAGGCTGCATTTGGGGTTCATCTTTCTTGAATATTGGTTTTAAGTAAAGATATTTAAATGGCTCATTAATCTGCTAATTGGTTGCCTATGAAAACACATTCAGTCAATTATTAAAGCTTTTTACCATTGCCTTTTTCTCTTTTGAAGTTGAAGCAAAGGTGCTATGATGTTGTTACAGCAACTTTTCTCACATGGGGCTTAGCTTTTATAACAACCCGTGTTATAAAGACCACCAGGTTCTGTGACATTCATACTCTCCACCAAATACCAGTTCTAAAGAAAAGTTGTCTTCCAGTGCAAATCCAGTTGTATAAATTAATGGTTTGTAACACATTCTAAACCCTAGTTCTTGACAGAGTGAAGGTGGGCCATGTCTGAGATGTGAGGAAGGTATGTAGTTTTTGTTTCTAGGTGGAGCAAGCTGGTCCTTGGTCCCCCACAGCCTAGGTGACTGCACAGAGGTGACATGGTACAGTAGAAAGAGCCCTGAGCTGGCAGGTTGAAGACTGGCTCTGTTACCTAGGAAACCTGCACCCCAGGCATATACTTCTCTGGTCCCCATTTTCCCTGTCTGTATAGCTAGCTGTTAGGCTGTCACTTGGTTTCTAAGATTCCTTCTGGTCCTGTGTCTGCTGAGGTGTGCAAAAGTTGATATTTCAGTTTTGTCTGATGGCTGATTCATTACTTCTTTAGGTTTGGAGATAATATATAAATGAAATCACTGATAGAAAGTTGTCATCTATAAGGAAATCCAAACGTACAAAAAAGAATGGATAAGAGGGAATGTAGAAAATGTTACATGTTCCACTTTAAAAATGTAAGTGATTGGTAGAAGAAATGCTGAGAGCAGCTGTGGTCCTCTAGAGAGGCAGTGTGCCGTATTAGAAAGAAAGATCCCTGACGCTGACTTTCGTCCTCCTGTGCCTCTAACTTGATGTGTAGCCTCAGGCAGGTTAACTTTCTGTTGGAAATGAAGGAATTGCCCTAGATGAAGGTTCGCAAAGTCACACGCCCCGGGGAGCCACGCAGATAAACATGAGTGCAGCATGCTGCGTAGGATGGGGCTGCACCTGGGGAAGCTTCTCTGGCAGGGCAGTCATGGAGCCCTGAGTGTTAGGTGGAAACAAGGCCAGTGTTTGGCAGGTCTTCTGATTTTTCAGGAGGTAGAACTCCAGAATTGTATTTGTAATTCCCTAATTTTAAAAATGTTGACAACGACTCGAAGATCATTCAAGATGTAGTGGGCTAAACAAAGCATGTCTGCGGGCTGCCGGTTTGTATTCTCCACCCTCTCATTCCTGTAAATTAGATAATGCTGTGATTCAGCAGTGGAACTGCTTTAACGTAACTGTCACAAACATTAGGGAGAAAGTCGAGGGAGCAAGTCGTAGGAAGAATTCAGCTCTTCCCCCTTGTGTTACAGAGGAGTGAGGGGGGCATTTCATTCACAGACCGACAGGAAACTAGTTTGAAGATGAACTTAACGGGAACCGGAGTGAGAGCCTTTGCCTGGGAATATGAGGTATTCATTCTTCTTCTTAACTCTGATATAAAGCACATACGTTTTTCAGGTAGGAAAAGGGTTGCTGGCAGAGCTGAGAATGATTCAAAGTACGGTGGGGACACAGCTCTCCCAGAATCCTGTCAGCCTAGAGTCTGACAGTGGACCTCTGAATGCTGCAAAGTTAGGGTTTCAGAGAATTCTGATGGTTGGTTTCAAGGACGGGTTTAGTTAATATCCATGTTGAGGCTCTGAGGGAATTACGTAAAAGAACAATTATCTTTCTCCATCCCCCAAATCCATTTCACATTGAGTTCTGTGTGTGAGCTCTGCTCAGTCCTTCAAGAAGTGGAACCAGATTAGAAGCTGGAATCTATCTTGCAGGAACCTCAGGAGGCTTTGGGCCATGATAAGGGTAAACAACTTAACTCCTTTTCATCCAGCCAGAACAAAAAAACTGAGATTACTGATCTAATGACCATCCCTATTCCCACCTCACCATCAGATATATCCAGTAGCTTCAAAGACCAAGCGATTATAACTATAGTCATTTGTGGGAAAAATTTTTTGAAAATGACAAACCTGAAACCTGTATGGCATGTCCCATTTCAGTTTTCAGAGGTGAATACCAAAGTTATCATCAAGGTGGTACAGCTGATTTTGACAGCAGTGCTTAGAGTCCTAACTTTGATCCTCCTCACAGAGATCTTTGTTTCACCTGAGCATTTTATTTAATTGCTTTATGGATGCTAGCTTTATTCATAGTATTGTCAGCTTTTATACAAATGGAAAACTTATCCTTTAAAAAGAAATAAAGCAAGGTGGGGAGTCAGTGAGAACAGTGGGTAGGGGATAACTCAGTCTCCCTTCATGGAATTAGGGGGCTCTCTCCCCTACACACTGACTTCTGCTTCCTTAGCTCAGAGGCAAGGGATTTGCCTTTGCCCCTTCTTTTGTGAATATTCTCATTTCTGAAAAATTCTTAATCATAAGCAGATAGACTCCATCTTTCTTTGTGAGTGTTGGATTTCTTGAGTGGCCTTGGTGCGGTAGAAGCGGGGCTTCTTTCCTCTCCGGTTTGTGTAGGGAACCATAACAACTTAAGGCTCCGGGGGAGGACGGGGTCCAGGAGAGCTGAGCGAGTGTGGTTTTAGCAGACTTTGTTCCCATTCCAAAGGAAGCTAGTTTCCTCCAGCCAGCCCCATTATTTGAAGTAGTAAGTGTTGTCAAACCTGACCTCTTAGACCTATCAGAGAAGTAGGAAGAAGGACTTCCTCCAGGACAGGGGCTAGACTTTGAAGACGTTCCACAGGAAGTACACGTGTTTGAATAGCTTTTAAATGGAAGATGGAGAATATTGCTATTTTAAGCTGTGTACTTCATTTTTCATAGTTTAAAATTAATCTGTGCTGGCCACTAAAAATGCTCAGTAAAATGTGAATGAGGGTTATGTAATCATTCTAGTATTTGCTCTCAGGAGAATGATTACTGCTCTGCATTTGTAAATCTTAGGGAGAAAAGAAATACTTCTGGAAACAGTATTACATTAGACATGAAGAATTTGTTTCTGTTAGGTGAGGCTTTTCAACCAAACAGAAGTAGCTAAGGAGAGTAGAGCCTGGCTTTACACGTTGCTTTGGCCAAACCCAGCCAACTCCTTGAAGCCACGACTGTTGCCCTGGCTTCTTGGGAGCCTAGAGGTGAATCTTCCCATCGTCCCTCTTCTAGTTCTCCGTGCCTCCTCCTTGTCTGGGCCTCTACTGGGCCTTGGTGTCTGAACCACTTGCCATCCTCTGTAGGGAAGTGTGTAGTCAGATTGCTGCCCTAGGATGCAGCCTGGGCCAGGGCACACTGTGACCTTTGCCTTTAGGGCCATAGAGTTGTCAGTATAGGGGAGAGGCCCCTTAGGTCTGTCCCCTTGACACAGCCTTCCTACCTGGTTATGCTGGTGCTTGCCAAGATACTTAAGATAACCAAGACACTCGAGAATTCTGCAGTCCCCAGATAAGATGTCTCATGGAGAGAACAGGTTAGCATTCTTGACAGAAATGCCTACCAGCCATCTTTGGCAGTGTCCTGATCTGTAGCTCCCTGTACTTACTGTAGGAAAGTGAATTTCTTTCAGGATAAATCCTCACATGGATTACTGGATAGTCTTTGTATCACTCCCTTCAGCCTAATCAGGCTGAGTGATCGCGCTCAGTGCAAAAAGGTATTTTGCTGTCAAGTTGTTTCAATGCATTTCCAGTCTCCCCCAGAATGGTATAGTTGCTTAAAGCTAGTACTACAGTCTTGACCAGTGTAAACATACTTAATTATTGCAGCTTAAAGAATCCAGCTACTTCTACTCTTCATGAATATGCTCAAATAAAAATGTGTTTTTCTATGTTTAAACCTGGCAAATTATGAATTCAGATGATAAAAGCTCACAGTTGTTTGGTGTCCATATACTCACATTGTGAACGTATCTCACTCATTTAGACTTAGTACTCTTGATGAGAATGCTCAGGTTGAAAAAGGCTGGCCTCACCAATCCAACATCTGTGGCAACATGGAACTTATGTTTCACTTATTTGATGTATGTTGTGATCTAGGGGGAATGAAATGAAGTTTATATTTGAACTGTCTGTGGGGTGGGTGGGCGGGGGAGAAGGGATTGCTTAAGCAAATAGTGGAGTGATTGTGGAACAAGATGTCTCTATAAGACGAGAAGTTATTTTCATGCATCATAGAAAGCATTCTTCTACCTGTGAGTGATTGTGCTAACTGTAAATCATTTATATCTATACATTAAAGCAGGTTCCCTTGATTAGGCAACATTTGGTTAGCCAAGCCCAAGTTATTGTTTGTACTTGAAAGAAATAAAGCTGCATTTCCTTAAAAATTACGTTCTGTAGTTAAGACTATTTTCTTACTTTTTTCCCCCAACCAATTCTAAGGAAACTTTTCAAAAGCGAGTGTTTTAGAATGCATCTTTAGAAATGAACTGCCCCTCGAGTGATCTAAAGTGACTCTGTTCTTCTACTGTTTCTGCATGTTCTAGAATGTAAGTCTAACAATGTAACAATTTCTGAATGAGATCCAAGAGGGAAGACAATAAATTTAAAAGTAAAATGCAGGAAGGATTTTGGTGACCTTCATGAATAGATGCAGATGGAGGGAAAGTACGTTTATGCAGGGTCGAGACCTTGGGATCAGCTTCCTCTCTTTTGCCCTCCTCTGTTCAGCACATCCGCAAGTTGGTTCATTCTTTCTTCTTAATTTAAACTTGTAGGACTCCTTGTCATCAAACATGGTCCTGTACTTTTGATCCCCAGCAGCGCCATGACAGGGCAGATTGTCCTTCCTGTTTTACAGATGAGAAGTTGAGGCTTGCGCGGAGCAACTAAGCCCGCGAGCCACAACTACGGAAGCCTGGGCACCTAGAGCCCGTGCTCCATGACAAGAGAAGCCACCGCAGTGAGAAGCCCACACACCACAACTAGAGAAAGCCCGCGCGCAGCAACGATGACCCAATGCAGCCAAAAATATAAATAAATAAATAGATAAATTTATTTTAAAAATAAAAGGAGTTGAGGCTTGAAAGAGTGGCTAATTGCTTAGAGGAGTAGTAAGTAGCAAGGATGAGGCTGGGGCCCTGATGTTTAGCCTCTGCAGACCTGGATTTTTCCTGCCTTTCCTTGTTTCCCTTCCCATTCTCTCTACTTAAGTCTCTTCAATCCAGACCTGGCCCTCTGCCCTCTGCCTTCACCACTCATATGTGCACCTCTTGAGCCACCATGGACTCTGCTTCCAGGGCCCCTCCCCAACCACTCTTTTGAGCACGTATCTCTGTTCAACAACCTTAATGACTCCCTGTTATCAGCAGGGGGTGTCTAGATCTATCAGTGTAATTGAGTCCCAACTCATCTCTTCAAAGGACTCTTGCTCTTTCATTTCCTGCCTTTGCACCTTGGGTCTTCCCACGTCCTTGTGGGGAAGCCCTCTGTGCTCTTTCCAACCTGTGCTTGGGCCAGCCTGTAGGATCCCATTAACCTCCCACCATCTTTAAAGCCTCTGGTGACCACCACCCCCACTGGGCCTGACTCAAGTGTTTTGTTCCAGTGTAGGTAGGTGTGCAATTCATTTGGCAGTTCATCATGTAGTACCTTTTGCAGTTGGTAAACCATTAACTTTTACCCTTAAACCATACATTTTTCAAAATTTAGGTGGATGCTTTGTCTCTCCAGTAACATTTTAAGATTGAGTTCTTACAAGATGCTCAATAAATTCTTGATATTTTAATAAATTCCATGAATTATCTTAGGGGCTACATGTTATGGAGGAAAAACAACTTTTGAGAATGTCAGGGCCTTGAAGCAAAATGAAAGACCAATTACACACAGCTCTCCCTCTCTTAGACTTCCCTGCTCTGCCGTATTTTTTTTAATTAAAGTATAGTTGATTTACAATGTTGTGTTAATTTCTGCTGTACAGCAAAGGGATTCAGTTATATATAAATTCTTTTCCATATTCTTTTCCATTATGGTTTATCACAGGATTTTGAATATAGTTCCCTGTGCTATAAGTAGGACCTTGTTTATCCATCCTATATATAGTAGTTTGCATCTACTAATCCCAAACTCCCAATCCATCCCTCCCCTACCCCACTACCCCTTGGCAACCACAAGTCTGTTCTCTTTGTGAGTCTGTTTCTGTTTCGTAGGTAAGTTCATTTGTGTTGTATTTTAGATTCCACATATAAGTGATATCATATGGTATTTGTCTTTTTTTAATTTTTTAATTTTGCTTTTTTATATGCAGGTTCTTATTACCTATTTTATACATATTGGTGTATATATGTCAATCGGCATTTGTCTTTCTATGTCTTCATTTAGTATGATAATCTTTAGATCCATCCATGTTGCTGCAAATGGCATTACTTCATTATTTTTTTATGGCAACGTAGTACAGTAAGTCCCTTGCACACGAATGAGTTCCATTCTGAGAGCGCATTCTTAAGTTCCATTTGTTCGTAAGTCCAACATAGTTAGCCTAGGTACCCAACTAACACAATTGGCTATACAGTACTGTACTGTAATAGGTTTATAATACTTTTCACACAAATAATACATAAAAAACAAACATGGTTTTAATTTTACAGTACAGTACCTTGAAAAGTACAGTAGTGCAGTACAACAGCTGGCATACAAGGGCTGGCATTGAGTGAACAGGCAAGAAGAGTTACTCACTGGAGGAGGGAGAGGAGGTGGGAGATGGTAGAGCTGAAGGATCGTCAACGATAGGAGTTGGAGGGCAAGGTGTGGTTTCGCTCATGCCTGATGTTGATGGCACAGGTTCTGGTTCCTTGCTGGATTCAATTCTATCTACCCTCTTGCTTCCAGACATCCTGGGCTTGAAATAAAGATACTGTACTACTGTACTCTATTCAGGACTGTACAGTAAAGTACACAAAAGCACAACCACTTGTAGAGGATGCACGCACATTCACATCTTTGAAAGTTTGCAACTTGAAGGTTTGTGTGTAGGGGACTTAACTGTATTCCATTGTATATGTCTACCACATCTTTATCCATCCATTTTTGGACATTTAGGTTGTCTCCATGTCTTGGCTATTGTGAATAGTACTGCTATGAACATAGGGGTGCATTGTTCTGCCGTGTTCTATAAACATCTAAAGTGTTCTGAGTACACTTGAACAGAATGTTTGACGATCACTCTGTGATTAGACAAGAGTAGTCCTTGCCAGTGGGATGTTCCTGTCCTTTGCATTTTTTTTTTAATTATTATTTATTTTATTTATTTATTTATGGCTGTGTTGGGTCTTCGTTTCTGTGCGAAGGCTTTCTCTAGTTGCGGCAAGTGGGGGCCACTCTTCATCGCGGTGCGCGGGCCTCTCACTGTCGCGGCCTCTCTTGTTGCGGAGCACAGGCTCCAGACGTGCAGGCTCAGTAATTGTGGCTCACGGGCCTAGTTGCTCCACGGCATGTGGGATCTTCCCAGACCAGGGCTCGAACCCGTGTCCCCTGCATTGGCAGGCAGATTCTCAACCACTGCGCCACCAGGGAAGCCCTATCATAACAATTTTTAATATTCTCTTCTAATCCTTATGCATATATGTATAGATTTATGTAATTACAAATCATTGTTTTGTATTGTGTTGTCAGAATTGTGCTCTGTCTTTGCAATTACCATAATACTTTGTAATATTCCTTTATTACATATACTTTGCTAAACCATTCCTGTTTTGGTGAATAATTAGGTAGTGTCTAGTTTTGTTTTTTAGGTAATGCTACAGAGAACTTCTTTGCGCATGATTTCCTTAGAACAAGTTCCCAGTAGATGACTTATTGGTAAAAGCAAAGGAAATTTTTTTCTTAACATTTTTCTGTTATAGACATGGAAGAGACCATAAAACACACACAGTTTATTGAGTAGTTATAGAGTGAACGCCTGTCTAACCACTGTCCAAGTCAAGAAAGAACGTTTCTGGGTTCCCAGAAACCTCCTCTGTTTCCAGGAAGGAACACTTTATGGCTTTTGCTTCATATTTATCATGTGGCTTTCCAAATGGGTTAAAGGGATTTATGTTGTCACCTTACTGGATTGAGTGTACATGTTTCAACACAATATCATCAGTGTTGAGTGGTTATTTGAAACGGCCAATTTAGTAGGTACAAAGAAGGTATCTCAAGGTTGCTTTAATTGTCATTTCTTTAACATGTGAAGACAGATATTTTTATGGCCTTATTTGTATTTCTTCTGAACTCTGTCTTCTTCTTTTACCCATTTATTTTTATTACATTTTCAAAAACTTGGGAAACATTGAGATGAATTATAGTCACAAATAAAATTTCGCTAATCTAGGCATCACTTGAAAGTAAGAATTCAACCCAAGGCATGCATTGAAGTTTTCTTTCATTCCATAAAAAGGATCCATGTTAAGTAAACCTATCAACAATCGCTGTTTACATCCCAGTAATTAACATGATATGTCACAAACTGCATTGCCTGTCAGAGTAGGTCTAGAACTTCAGAAGAGGGCCAGTCAACAGTACTGGATATATAGAGCTGTCTTAATTTAAACTTTTCCTAATGAAGATATACCACAGGTGATTAATAATATTTAAAGGAAAATGTGGGCAATCATGAATCAAAAGGTTTTCTCCAAAACTGTGTTGAAATTTAAAATGAGGAACTAATTCAGAAGGAAACCAAGTGCAGATTCCAAGAACCTAGTCATCCTAGTGTTTTATTTTTACTCATTAATGCAGAGGGTGTTGTCAGGTGTGCTTTTATATTTCAGGCCTCTGTGAATTCAGTGAGGAGATTTTCCATCTGTGAGGTTTTGCAGGAGAGCAAACATTCCTGAGGTTGTTAGTTCAGCAGATTGAGCTTGTTGATCATTCGAGCTTTAAGGTCATAAAGCTTGATCTCTTTTTTTTTTTTTTTTTTTTTTTCTGGCTGTACTGCGGGGCTTGCAGAATCTTAGTTCCCTGACCAGGGATTGAACCCAGGCCACAGCAGTGAAAGTGCTGAATCCTAACCAGTGGACCGACAGGGAATTCCTGCTTGAACTCTTTGAGAGGGAATCAGAAAAAAAAAAAACACTTAGGAAGGCTATGTGTCAGCTTAAGCTGACAACACTAAGCATTGTTTTCTTAATTTCTTTTTTTCTACCCCATAAGACTATGTCTTGCGAACAGGAACTGTGTCTTACTCTTCTCTGTGCCCATATTGCCTAGAACTGGCTTAATATAAACTCGGAAGGAGGGGCTGGATGGATGTGTGGGTGAATGGACTTTGGATTGGTCTGCATTGATTCCTATAATCCAGTGTTCCCAATGTGTGTGATATCCTCCCAGCACATTCATATCACCTGGGAACTTGGTAGAAATGAAAATTATTGGGCCAGACCCCAGACCTAATGAATCAGAAACTCTTGAGGCTGGAGTTAGGCAGATGGTTCCTGCGCCCACGAAGGTTGAGAACCATGGCTGTTACCTAGCCTGTTCTGCCATCTAGTGGAATCCTTGGGAATAGCATGTGGCAATGAGTTGAGCAGAAGTCGGTTGCTGTAGAATACATTAATTATACTAAGGACTTTCTTGCACTTAAAATTAAAGCCACTCTGAATGTGTTCTAAAACTGGAGTTGGCTTCTACTTTATTTTCAGTTATTATAGCGCATTTCATGTCAAGACATCAGTAGGCAGACTACATAAACTCTTCCCTATTGTTTTATAAATAAATACCTTTAATTTTGTATTAAAATGTCTCTTATCATACACTGGAATAATACACAGCTGTCAAATAATGCTATGAAGAATAATTTGTGGGGGAAATGGAAAAACTTAAGGTGAAAAAAACAGGATTAAAAATGGCATACACACCCTGAGAAAACCATAATTCAAAAAGAGTCATGTACCATTGCAACACTATTTACAATAGCCAGGACATGGAAGAAACCTAAGTGTCCGTCGACAGATGAATGGATAAAGAAGATGTGGCACATATATACAATGGAATATGACTCAGCCATAAAAAGAAACGAAATTGAGTTATTTGTAGTGAGGTGGATGGACCTAGAGTCTGTCATACAGAGTGAAGTAAGTCAGAAAGAGAAAAACAAATACCATATGCTAACACATATATATGGAATCTAAAAAAAAAAAATGGTTCTGATGAACCTAGGGGCAGGACAGGAATAAAGACGCAGACGTAGAGAATGGACTTGAGGACATGGGGAAGGGGAAGGGGAAGCTGGGACAAGTGAGAGAGGAGCATTGACATATATACACTACCAAATGTAAAACAGATAGCTAGTGGGAAGCAGCCACATAGCACAGGGAGGTCAGCTCGGTGCTTTGTGACCACCTAGAGGGGTGGGATAGGGAGGGTGGGAGGGAGATGCAAGAGGGAGGGGATATGGGGATATATGTATACATATAGCTGATTCACTTTGTTATACAGCAGAAACTAACATAACATTGTAAAGCAATTGTACTCCAATAAAGATGTTTAAAAAAATTAAGTTATTATAAAAAATTTTTTTAAATGGCATACACCATGATTCAAATTAAATGATTTAAATATGCACAGGAACAAAATGAAATATACCAGAAGGGTAATAATGGTTCTCTCTTGGGGATGAGATTATAGGTGAATATTTTCTGTATGCTTTTTTCTGTGGGGGTGTGGTATTTTCTAAGTGTTTTATGATGAACATAAATTATTTTTAAGAATAATTTTTAAAAATTTTAGTATGAGTATGTAATATAGCTGCAGGCATCATTTAGCTCAAATTCCTTCTATCAGGAAATGTTAGGTCCCTACTTTGTACCAGGCATTGTGCTAGGGCCTGGGGATACAGAGATAATTGTGTATGGGCCCTGCTTCTAGGGGCTCCCGGTTCTCTGGGATAGTACACACAAAATCCCAAGAGGTGTAATGAAGGAAGCTCAAAGAAGGGAGAAGTTCTTCTTGGGGTGATAACCAAGATTTCCCAGAGGAAGTAACCCTCCATCAAGTTCCCAAGCTAAGATGAGGAGTCTAGATGCAAACATCCTGTAAATTACCAGCCTTTGTTAGAGGGCTGCAGGATACATGTGGTTGGCTGGACTGTATTACTCACAGGGGTCTTTACAATCAATGCAAGTACATATAGGACACTACCAGAATTTGAAGACAAAATCATTGTAAACAGCTGGCACTCAACACAGAAGGAGCAAGTGGTTGGTGGTAGCGGCATAGTTCTTCAATCTTTTCGAATCCCCACATAAAAATAACAACTAAATAGCAAGACCAAAAAATCAGACAATACTTACAACAAAATTGATAACAAGGTAACCCCATGAACCCCTAAATACAAGCTAGAGGGGCAAACCAAAAACTGCCACAGGAACAGCATTTGTGTAAGAGGAGAAGGAAAAAAAGAAAGAAGGAACAGGGCTAAGTATATCATGGACCTGAGAACAGAACCCAAAATGGGCAACGGTGATCACTGGAGAGTTGGGCAACCAACCTGAAAATGTCAGCTGAAGCTGGGAGAGGGTTTGTCCTCCCCAACAGTAGGTGAGTGCAAGTGCCTATGGTAAGAACACCTGAAAGGACTGAAGCAGCGTAGCCCTTATAAGCTCATGAGGCTGACCTGCTGTCTTCTGGGACTAAAATCAGAATTGAGCAGGACTGAGATGAGAGAAGAGAAACCGAGAGAGACACAGAGAGAGAGAGAGAGGCTGTATTACTCATGGGGCGCGGGGGGGCAAGGGAGGGTGGTCTTTGTAGCTGACAGAGGAACATGGAAGACACTACCAGAGTTTGAGGACAAGGAAAGAATGAGATGGACCAGACCCAAGAAGGGGTAAGGACAGAGGCAGGAAATCCCAGAAATCAAGCTGCTTTATTTTTACACTCCACACAAAAACAACAAAAGAGTGGGCTCTGTGAAGGTTGAAAATCTTTCCTGAATATAGCCTCATTCCAAAAAGGAAAAATAATTTCGCATAAAAATAAACAATAGGAAAGTATCAAGGCCAATTTCCACCCAAAATTATTAAAAGGATAAGAGGGAGCAGAATGATAGCCCCATAGACAATGAAAGCACACCTCGGAGATGTCAGAAGCAGTTCAAAACAGTTATTTAAGAACAAACGAGGGCTTCCCTGGTGGCGCAGTGGTTGAGAGTCTGCCTGCCAATGCAGGGGACACTGGTTCGAGCCCTGATCTGGGAGGATCCCACATGCCGCGGAGCAACTGGGCCCGTGAGCCACAATTACTGAGCCTGCGCGTCTGGAGCCTGTGCTCCACAACAAGAGAGGCCACGATAATGAGAGGCCCGCACACCACAATGAAGAGTGGCCCCCGCTTGCCGCAACTAGAGAAAGCCCTCGCACAGAAACGAAGACCCAACACAGCCATAAACAAAATAAATAAATAAATAAAAATAACAAAACAAAACACTAAAAAAAAACCAAAAAACGAAAATACATTGAACAAGTGGCCTAAGACATGAAAGAACTGCATAAATCAGAATTAGAAAACCTCAAAAATGAAATGAAGAATTCAGAAAAGAGTTAGAAATTATTTTAGAAGCGAAGACTAAACTAGAAGCAACATAAGAACTAAACACAACAGATGATGCCTTGTGAGCTACCACCTACTCATCCTGGGGGTCAGTGGCACAGTCCTTCACAAGGCGGCCTTCCTGGCTTCTAGGCTGGCCAAGCTCAGTGGGCCCTACTGGGCCAGAGCCCCTGATCTGAGTCATTTGATGTCTGCCTTCCGCATTAGACTGTAAGTTCCTTGAGGGCAATGGGTGCGCTTTTCTGTTTCATGTCTGTGTCCCAAATGCCGGCCACAGTGCCTGGATCAGAGGCACTTGGTACTGCTGACTTTGTCCAGTGGTAGGATCTGTAGGTGGCTGTCCCAGGACCTAGGTTACTAGACTGTTCTGTGCCTCAGGGCTAGTGACGCCAAACTTCCTGACATGCACGACATGTTCCAGCACAACAAAGAACTGCCCCATCTGGAATGCCAGGAGCACCTCCCTCAAGAAATGCCGTGAAATCCTTATAAAAGAAAAATCATCCTTTCAAAAATACAATCAGCATTCAAGTAGGCATCTCTTTCTTGCTTATAGACATCTAACATCTTCAGCACCACAACATTTTGATAGACATGATTTTGAGAAGAGCTTTGATATAGCAAAGGCAAAGACTTTTTCTAGAGAAGTATTTAATGATCTAGGTCTCAAATACAAGGTTTTTCTTTTCTGCTTCCAATAACATTATTCTAAAGACAAAAAGAAAGAAAAATTGAAATACTGTACTTTTAATTAAATGTCTTTGGAAAAGAATGTCCTTCAAATATTTATAGAGAACCTGTTAAGACCTAGGATCATCTCTTTCCCATAGATTCAAATGGATGAAGCTGGATGTTTCTGTCAGGTGACTGCTCAAATTGCTGACTTTCTCTGCTCTTCTAGGGAGTTTTCCACTCAATAGTAATTGTATTTCAGAAGTCCCACTAGAGTCTGGTTTAGCTGTATTAGATGACTTGGAGCATCTGGACCTGACTTTGGGCCTCCTGTCAAAAGTTAACTCAGGGTTCTCTCTCCTTTTAAGAGGAAATCTAGGAACTTTTTTTGTCAAGTATAATTTACTTAGCACAAAGCCCACATTTTAAATTACAGACTTACTACTTTGCCCTATTGTTTCGTCCCTCAGGAGGGGCTTTCTGCAGTGGTAAAGGAAAGCCAGCATCTGGATCTCGGGGCACGTCAAAGGAGGGACCACATCTCTCCAGGACAGTGTGTGCTGAAATTTGAACAACTTGCTTTGGTTTAACCAACATTTTCTTGGATTTCCATGACTTAAACCAGTCCTGCTCCTTATAAGTAGACTGCAGCACACTCACCCCCAAGGAGATGCTTCCATGAAGACCTGTAAAACTGGGATTTATGTTGAACAGTACTGGGGAAGACTCAGTTTTTAAACAGGAAAATCCCCCCATCCGGATGTAAATGCCTGAGCTCCCCGACCATAGCCTTCCACTCCCGGCACCTGATCTGCAGCACCGTCTCCTCAATGTCAGTGAGCAGTACAGATGGGCTCCTGTGCATATTCCCATAAATGTGCTTGCTGAGGGCTGTCCTCTGGCTGTAGTAAGCAAAGTCACTTTTCTTCAATAAGAAGTGCCAGGAAAGAGACATGTCAGGCCGTGAATTACCTCTCCTGACCCTACTGTGATGTAATACTGCAAGATTCTTCCCAGAAATTTGCTGCAGCTGGTTTTGTAAATTATCAGGTTTGAAGAGCCAGAAGTTTGCACATCTCTATGCTTTGTATAAATTGTAGAATATTCTTATAATTTGCCCCCCGAAAGAGGTGAAATGCACACAGTGAACTCTGCAGGATCCACGGGAACTGGGTTTCTGACTTCAAACCTTGGTATGTGGCTGTTTGTCATCTTGGCCCAGTGAATTGACACATCCCTGAGCCAACGGGGAGGAATTCTCAGGAATCTCACATAGCACACGAGCTGTATAGAAAATAAAGCCATTTGCTATCACTGCGGAACACCATCTCTGCTCTTATGACGGAAGTGTTACCAGCAGGCAGGCAGCGCAACAAATAATACGGCTCTTGCACTTCTCCATGGTGATCGATTCCAATGACATGGATGAGATTTGGTTGAGATGGATTAACAAAACTAGGGGCTATTATAAATGTCCTTTGATCTCTGAGAGGTGTGCTTTTATCTCTGGCAAGCTCCCCTCTGCAGCCACAGATTTCTTTTTTTTTAACTTACTAATTTTCTTTTATTAATTAATTTATTTTATTTTTGGCTGCGTTGGGTCTTCGTTGTTGTGCGCGGGCTTTTTTTCTCTAGTTGCGGCGAGTGGGGGCTACTCTTCATTGCGGTGTGCGGGCTTCTCATTGCGCTGGCTTCTCTTGTTGCAGAGCACGGACTTTAGGCGCGCGGGCTTCAGTAGTTGTGGCTCGCGGGCTCAGTAGTTGTGGCGCACGGGCTTAGTGGCTCCGCGGCATGTGGGATCTTCCCAGACCAGGGTTCAAACCCATGTTCCCTGCATTGGCAGGCGGATTCTTAACCACTGCGCCACGAGGGAAGACCCTGCAGCCACAATTTTAATTTTCCTTAATTCTCTTTTGGTTTTATCATATAGAACTGTATGATGTACAGAATCAAAATGAATTATGTGACTGTAAGCAAAATCTGTAGTAAAAAAACTAGAAGCATCCTGATTTCCTGGACACATATGAGAGAAAAAAGAGAAGACCAGGTCACCATAAATGTAGTTAAAATTCATTCCTCCCTCCAACAAACACTGGGGTAGCTTCTTCAGGATGAAGCAAGGCCAGCATTTTCTGGCAGTTGGCACTGATTGGCTAATGTTGATCATGGGAGTAGAACCTGAGATAAGACCAGAGCAGTCCTTCTCCTGAGGGTGACTTCCCCCAGGTGTAAACTGTGCTGCCTCCAATATGGGTGATGCCAGGGCAGAACCTTCATGACAAAAGTCTTGGAGATGCCAGTCCCAGGAACAGACGCCAGAGAACCGGGATTCAGAGGGATGAAGACACAGTGACACACTGGATGGGGAATTGGCAGGCTTCCTTCGTTTTCCTTTCACGCAAACAAAATGTGTGAGCTGGAAAAGTCATGTCTGCTCTCTCGGCCTCAGTTTCCCTGTCAGTAAAAAGAGGAGACTTGGGCTAGGTGGCTATTCAGAACCTGTCCAGATATAACATTCTATGAGCTCTATATTTTGGAGCTGTCAAACAATTTTTCACTCACCTCTGTATTCTGTGCCCAGAAGATTGCCTGAAAGCTAGAAGCTACTCAATAAATATTTCTGGAAAAAATAAATGAACTAAACAATGTTTTCAAGACCTTTTGGTATTCAGATACCACCCTGGAGTTTTTATCATTTTCTGCACACTTAATGTTTTTATTTGAAACAACTGCTTTTTCTTGTATGAATTTATTGTAAAGGAAAGCTATTTATCACTTGCCATCAAGTCGTATTTCTAAGAATCCCTCAGTCAAATGTCCCTTTATACACTGAAAGCTTCCTGACACCCAGGATATATTTAAAATCTTTTCCTGTCTCAGGAAAAAGGTGGGCATAAATTATGATCGTTCTCAAACTAAAATACATATGGACCTTTCTCAGAAAGATCCATTTTACATCATTGCCACAAATGAACCATGTAGCATTTGCAAAGTTTCTGTGAGAAATTTTAGCCCCCAAATTGTGCCTTCTTACTGTTTATAAAGTTGCTACTAAATAGCAGAGAACGACCTGCCCATTTAACCTGCTGGAAATGAAATAAAGGAATCATGATTGGAACTCTGTTCTTGCCTCAGATGTTATAAATGGGGCCAGGACACCTCCCCCCAATTTTGAAGCAGGTTGACAAAACTGGCTTTCCCCTCCAAATTGATGAAAGGTTTAGATCTGCTCTAGTATGGAGAAAAAAAACAAAAGCCCTCTCCCAAGGGAGGGCTGAAACCAGTGAGATAATATCTGACTTTTGTAAAACACGTTTTTGGGTAGAGAATAAAAAGCAACAGAAGTCTTGGGACCTCCCTGGTGATCCAGTGGTTTAGCCTGGGCATGGGTTTGAACCCTGTTCAGGGAACTAAAATCCCACATGCCACGGTGGTGCAGCCAAAAAAAAAAAAAAGCTATAGAAAACTCTTTAACTGGTCTCTAGTCTCTAGCTATCTTGGGGTCCGGATATTTCCACCCCATTCCTTATTTTAAAAGAAAAAGTCTAGCCTAGAGAAAGTTAAATGATCTTTGATTTTGGCAAATGCCAAAGTTAAAAGCTACTAAAAAGAAATATAGTAGGAATCAAATAGGGCTATTCATCTCTTAAATTACAAATTTTAAATTCCAATGAATTACAAGTGATAACAAATCAATTGACAAAAATGCATACCTGAAAATCAGTTCCTTAAGAGAAGGAATTGTTTATGATCAGTTAATATTAAAGGAATGTTCAGTTCAATATTAGTTGTTTTTTTAAAGATGAAGATAAATTCTTCATCAGTAATCCAATTCAAAATTTTAGTTTTGACGTTAACCAGATTGGAGAATCTCAACTCATGTATATATATTCAGCAAGGGCAGAAGATATTTAACCACAGTTTCAGATTTAACGACCAAGAATTATCTACTCACCAAAAATGATGTAAATGACTTCTTTTTTTTTCAATAAAGTTTTGTTCCAAGAAGCTCTCTCATGGGGCTTCTGTTTAAAAAGATGGCAAGTTTATCTTGCCTTTATTTTCTCCCCTTCTATAGACCCAACATGATAGTAAAGAATAAAAAACAGTCTATAAACACACAAGGGCAAAGGGAGCTGAGGGGAACGCATCGATAAATGGGAGACTCCTGAGAATATTTTTGAAGTTAAAAGCAGTTGTGTATGGAGGAGTGATGACTAATTTAGCAGATGAGGATGCTGAAAGGACAGTTCATTCAACAGTGCTAAATCCTCACGTAGGAGATGAATTCCTAAGAAAGAAATAGCTGTATAAACACACATTATTTAAAAATATGGAGTTAAGTATGTGGGGCGAGGAGGCAATCAGCTCCGTGGCTCCCTGCAGAGCAGGACTCAGGGATGGGAAAGAATAGGGCAGAAACTGCCAGTTTTATTCCAAGTGTATTATTTCATTCTGAGTGTAAAACTGTTTTTCTTTTCAAGCTCTATTTAATTTTATTTTGAATATTTAAATTTTTTTTAACATTATGGAAGGTAGATTTGGATCTAGCATGGGGAAAACTGCTTAGAACTATCCTTCAGGGTAACAAGAAAAAAGAGCCCCTGTGTCCCCAGAGACTTTCAGCACTGGCGTGTCAAAAATGTGGTCAGTGGAATTAATATTGAGTATCCAGTCTATGCCACACACTTCTACAGATGTCATCTAATGTTTTGTCCCCACTAACATTTGAGAGCTGAGGCTTAGAGAGCTAAATTTGCCCGAGACCAAGGGGCTGGTAGCAAACATAGGTCTGTTGATCCACAAACCAGAGGTTTTCCCATCTATCTCGTAGCTTCCCCATCACAGAGATTCACTCATGCCTTCCTGGGCATTTGAGTGCCTCAAGGTTTCCCTCCAGAACCTGGATGAGATCACAAGGTGGTGTGGTCCAGGTAGGAGGTAAAGGTGCCCTGGGGAGAAACAGGACTTTCTGGAACAGGATGCACTTGGGTGGAGCACTGTTGCAGATCATGGGGACAGCCCTGGCCCAAGTTTCTCTTTTCCTTGGATGCTGGATCTCTGGCCAGGCTGCCTTCCTGGGTTTCCCATTAGCGTCTCTCAACTGGGGCAGGGGGGAGGCGTGAATGCCTCATATGACTAAATACTGTCAGATTATACCAGAATGGCTGCCCCCGTCTACTCTCCCACCATCAATGAATGAGGGTTTCCATATTCCCACAATCTTTCCAACACTTGTCATTAACTTACAATGTTGTGTTAGTTTCAGGTGTACAGCAAAGTGATTCAGTTATACATAGGCCTGGGGCAGGAGAGAATGAGAAGTTATTGCTTAATAGATACAGAGTTTCTGTTGAGGGTGATGAAAAATTTTGGAACTGGATAATGGTAATGGTTGCACAACATTGTGAATGTGATTAATGCCACTGAACTAAGATGGTTAAAATGGCAAATTTTATTTTATGTACACTTTACCACAATAAGAAAAAGTACCAAAAAAGTAAGTTAGCATCACATATAATTGCAAATCTGGCTTTAGAGCTCAGTAGTATAGGCGTTTAATTATTTCATTATTTTTTTTTAAAGAAATGCTGCAAAACCAGTGCTCTTGATATCATAGGGGAAGATATTATGTGGAAAATCACAGACATTGACAATCTTGACTTGAAAAGTGATTTAGAAGAAGTGGACTCAATGTGCAAAAGTTTTAGGAGTACCTTAACCGATGTGTTTTACTGTTTTTAAATGGATAAACAAATTGAGGTATATCCATATGGTAGAATTCTACTCAGCAATAAAAAAGGAAGAATTATCATTATATAATAACATGGATGAACTTCAAAATTATTATGCTGTGTGAAATAAACAATACTCAAAAGAATGAAAACTATATGATTCTATTTATACAAAATTCTCTATGTAAAATAAAACTAACCTCAAGAGACAGAAAACAGATCAACAGTTGTATGGGGATGGAAGTGGAGGGAAGGATGGATTAAAAGGGGCAGGAGAAAACTTTGCGGGGGAGGTGATGGAGATCTTCATTATCTTGATAATAGTGATGGTTTCACAGATGTATATTTATGTCAAAACTCATCAAACTGAATACTTCCAACATGTGCGTCTTATTGTATGTTAATTACATACCATTCAAGTTGTAAAAAAATGATTTCCTGTTCTTGCTTTATACTTTAAAAGCCCTTATTTTCCTAAGTGTATTTATCAAGCATATTCTTGGCCAGTCTATTCCAATCATCTTGCTTCAGATGGTAGATGTTTGTCCTGGTAGTTGTTTGTCCTCTTTTACAATGGTTGTGTTTCTCAGGTGGCTCATTAGTCTGGTCTATGAGCTCATGGTCCCCTGGGACAGCAGCTCCTCTGTAGTGTTTTGAGGGGGAAGGGCTGAAGACCAGGCTCTAGTCTCTGTCTCTGCAGCTGGGTTTAAGGAGAGAGGAGGGGATAAGTCCCAGAACACAGGACCCCAGGACCCACAGAATCACTCTTGACCCCTCTGGTTTAATACCACCTTTCTAGGTGGGATTGATTCTCTGGGCAGGGATTTGTCCTTAAATATTCAATAGTAAGGACTGGGAGGGGGCAGTCTCTCTAGGGTGTCATCTCTAGTTCCATTTTTTTTTTTTTTCTCATTGGGGGCTTTTTGCTTTTCTGATAGGCTGACCCATGTGGCTACCTGTGCTGCTGGTTTCTAATGGGAAGGGGCAGGCAGTGTTTATCCCAAGACAACACCTGGGTGAGGCAATAGCTGACCTTAAAGGCCTCTCCTCCGGTCTATCCTCTCTGCTCCCTCCATCAGCCTTTTCCCCAGGTTGCAGGTACCCACCTCCTCGCTCCCAGGTACACATACCAGATCCAGACAGACTTCTGTCTCCACAAAGGCCTCTTCTTATGTTTTGTTTTACAAGTTCCACCCTTCCATTTCACTTAAATAATTTCTGCAGAATGGATTTTGAGGGAGATAAAGAGATTAAGGCAGTGGTCCTAAACTTTAGAATGAGTATGAGGTATATAGGGAACTTATTAAGAACAGAAGATTCTGACAAACACTTTCAACATAAATCTGACAACTGATTTAAAAAAAAAAAAGAGCAGAAGATTCCTGGGCCCCATCTCAGTAAATTCAGTAAGTCTGGTTAGGTCCAAATTTATTGAGTCCTGGGCTTTTATTTAGGCTTTGGGATGAGTGGTGCTGGAGGGCGAAGCTCTGTGTAGGCTACAGGACCCTAGGCTTAAGGGCAGAGAGACATGCATTGGAAAACAGCTCTGCCACTAATTATCTGTGCAATCTTGAGAAATTCTCTTTGTCTCTCTGGTTCTCAGTTCTCTCATCTGTAAAATGGGGTTAATGATAGCTGTTTCATAGGGTTGCTGTGAGATTAGAAATAGTGCCTATGTAACCATGCATAACAGTTAGGCCCTAACTCGATAAGTGGGGATTAATACTATTGGTGTAATATGACAGAGAGATGTCTGTGAAAACGTAGCGTGTATAATAGACATTCAGCAACCATTAGCAGACTTTAAATACTGTAAGACAAGAAGAGCAAGAACCATATCTGTTCATCATTGATTACCAGGATCTAGTGTGTCAAAAACGACATATAGCAGGTGCTCACAAATAGTTTTTTTTTTTTTTTTTTTACAAATAGTTTTTTAATGAATGAATGAAGTTCTCATCTCCTATCTCTGCCAATGTCAATGTTTCTTTTCCCAGGGTATGTTTCCCCATTAGCACTGGTTGTATCGGAAGTTTGGGGAGTGTGTGCATGTGTGTTTTAAGTTATTTTGAGTCCTCCATACACGTTTTGTTTTGTATTCACCTCAACACGGACTAAGTTGTCAGAGGTGAAATTGTTTTTAGAAATTTGAGGGAGTTATTGCCGAGGAGCCATCCTGCTCTAATGTGTTAGGATTCTGTACATCTGATTCAGCGTTTTAAATAACCCCTTTATTATAAACATAACATATATTCATTGCAAAAAATTTGAAAAATACTAAAAAGAAGAAATAAGGAAGTAAAAATCACGGCTTACACCACTGTTAACATTTTGGTGAATATTCTTCAAGCCCTTTTTATAACTCTGGATAATTTTAAGTGAAAAAAAATTGGAATTAGATGATAAAAGAAATCTTCACAGATTGAGGGATGGGGAAGTAATTCTGGCTTATACATGAGTTAACTTGAATTTTCTGCTAACTAAAACAGCCTGTTTGTACATTGTACATCTGCTTTAATTATTAAAGGAAAGGGCACATTGACCAGAAGTAAAGAATGTCCCTGTTAAAAATCAAGATTAAATGCCTTCCTTCCTGGGACACCAATGCCGGTCCTCCTTCGATAATAAGACTCCCTTCCCGGGTGTCAAGGCCATCCTGACTTGCTGTGCATGTGCTGATCTGCTTTTTTTGAAACCTTGAAAGAAATATATCCCTGACATGTTTTTTTTTGTTTTGTTTTAATATTTATTTGGCTTCTCTGTAAAATTAGCAAGCTGATCCTAAAAATAATATGGAACCTCAAAGCACCCAGAGTAGCCAAAACAATCTTGGAAAAAAACCCCAAAGTTGAAGCACTCAAAGTTTCCTATTTTAAAATTTACTACAAAGCAACCATAATCAAGACAATGTGGTATTGACAGAGGGATAGATGTACAGGTCAATGGAACACAGTAAAGAGTCCAGAAATAAACCTGTAAAAAAAACAAAAAATTTTTTATTTATTGGCTGCGTTGGGTCTTAGTTGTGGCACGTGGGATCTTCGTTGTGGCATGCGGGCTTCTCTCTAGTTGTGGCGTGTGGGCTCCAGAGCGCACAGGCTTAGTTGCCCTGCGGCATGTGGGATCTTAGTTCCCCAACCAGGGACTGAACCCGTGTCCCCTGCATTGGCAGGCGGATTCTTAACCACTGGAGCACCAGGGAAGTCCCCCTGATGTGTTTGATGTTCCTTGTTCTGACAAGACATAAAGCTGTGCTGAAAACCATGGTTCTCCAGAGCAGTTCCTCAGAGTAATCTGAGAGGCTGTCTTCTGGCTATAGTTCTCACTTTGGCTCAAATAAAACTCTTTTCTGTTCCTATTGTAGATTGTTTATTGATTATTTTCATCAACACAGACCACATATGCTCTTTTGCAATGTGTTTCTCTCAGTTAATATATTATCATAATTTTCATATCATTAATGTTCTACAAAAGCATGATTTTTTTTTTTTAGGTATCTCAAAGTTTCTTTTTTTAATTTTTTTTTTATGGAAGCGTAGTTGATTTAGAATGTTGTGTTAATTTCTGCTGTATAGCAAAGTGACTCAGTAATACACATATATATATTCTTTTCCATTATGGTTTATCCCAGGATATTGAATATAGTTCCCTGTGCTATACAGTACGACCTTGTTGTTTATCCGTTCTATATGTAATAGTTTGCATCTACTAACCCCAAACTCCCGGTCCATCCCTCCCTCACTCCCCCTCCCTCTTGGTACCCACAAGTCTGTTCTCTACGTCTGTGAGTCTGTTTCTATCTTGTAGATAGGTTCATTTGTGCCATATTTTAGATTCCACATTTAAGTGATATCATATGGTATTTGTCTTTCTCTTTCTGACTTACCAAAATCATGATTCTAATGGCTGTGTGGTAGTCTATCGTATGGATGGATGGGTCATAATTCATTTAAACAATTTCCTGCTGTTGATTATTTAGATTGGTTCAGTTTTTTAGCACTATAAATAAGGCTTTGGTGGCTAGCCTTTTATACAAATCTGTATACACACCTCCGAATTTTCCCCCTTAAATTTGTAAAGCCTTTGTGATGTATCATCAAATTGCCCTCCAGAGAAGTTGCACAAATTTACATCCTCATTAGTAATATTTGAGAGTGGCTATTTCTCCATCGTTTCCCCATCGTTGGCTACTGTGTTTGAAAAAAAATCTTTGCCAACATCACAGATGAAAAATAGTATATCATTTATTTTAATCATGTCATTTTATTCTAGCAGAACGTAAATTGCATAGACACTATTTTTACAACTTTGTAAAAAGATATGTACATATCAAGTGTGGAAGGAACCATAGAGAAATGTCAGCAGTTGTGTGAAGTAATATAATTCTATTGTTACACATTTTTTTAATTAAAAAAAAAAAATCTCTTCTGCCGATCCCTGGTTGTTCTCCCAAATCCCTCCTCTCCCTCTTCCTGGGCAGAGTAGAGAGTCCATTTATGAGCCTTGCAGCTGGATGTGGCCATGATTAAGTTCGGACTAGTAGGATATAAAAGGAAGTGATGTGCGCATTTTCTGAGTCATGTCTAACTTAAGCTCCTTATTTTAGATGCTGGCTCCTTCCTCTTTCCCAGGAGTAGCAACCCAGCTTTGATTAAGCAAATAATGACCCCCTAGGGGATGGCAGAGCAACAGAGAACCTCGTACCTGTCCATAGCAAAGTCACCTCACCAGCCCAGACTGGCCGACCTGTTTTTAGGAGAAATTAATTTCATCGCTTTTGGGCCACTCTATTTTAGTATCTCTTTGTTATAGCAGCTTAGCTGTGACCCTAACAAACACAACCTTAAACCTCTGCCGAAGATTTGGGAGATTTTGGAGGTCATTTCACAGTTCATGGAGCTGAGTAAAGGCTAGTAGCAGAGCATGGAGCTGATTGGAAGTCACTATGCACTTTACAGACTACCATAAAATATTGGTCTTTTCTATTCCTTCTTATAAACTTTGATTTCACAAAAATTATATATTTAGTATATTTTAAGTTTAGAATGTTTAGAAATAACACCTGTAATCTGTTGCTATTTATTATAACTTATAACCTAAGACATAATAGATAATCAATATAATCTAAGTGTATTGATAGAACCCATCACAAAAAAATCACAAAAATCACAACTACGAGCATACAGCCAACATCCTCCATTGGGGCTAAATTTTTCCCATTAATATTTTAAAGACTGCATGTTCATCACTGGTTTTGCTACATTGTATATTCTTTTTTTAAATTTATTTTATTCAAATATAGTTGATTTACAATGTTGTGTTAATTTCTGCCCAGTGATTCGGTTATACATATATGTACATTCTTTTCCATTATGGTTTATCACACGATATTGAATATAGTTCCCTATGCTATACAGTAGGACCTTGTTGTTTATCCATTCTATATATAATTGTTTGCATCTGCTAATCCCAAACTCCCAATCCATCCCTCCCCCACCTCTCCTCCCCTTTGGCAACCACAAGTTTGTTCTGTAGCTGCATTGTGTAACTTTAATGGCAATGACTGTAGTATACATGATTATGACAATAGAAAGCATACATTGAAAAAAAGAGATCCACATGAATACATTCACAACTGCTACAGTTGAATGTATTTGCAATCACTACTCTGGACAGTACAGTATCAAGCAGCACTCTAAGAAGGCAGCCTTTGTCCCAGATGCTGAATGCTGGCAAGAGACTCCAGCATAGCACGTGGGAAGTTCAGAGGGTACCCACCACAGCAGGTCACCCATTACCTCCACGAATGACTGGTTCCACAGCCCCAAGATGACCTTGATCCATGATGCTCATCACAGCTACACAGCCAGCTATGACCCACCCTCTGACAACACAAGGAGTTGGCATCTTAAATCTAGGGAAGGCACTGTCACTGCTGCTCCTCCACTGCTGAGTGATCCTCTCATGGCATCCTCAGCAGTGCAGGGTGGCAGTGACCCCCAGTCTGCTCCTTAGAGAGGAAGCCCAGCTTCTGTTTGTCATGGTGATGTGGCAGAGACGGGACACTTGAGGACAAAGGGCATGGGTGTGCTTCCCAGCCCCATGTCTTGCTATTGTGAGAACCAGCGTGGGCAAGTGATGCCATTTTGCATTTTGTTGTATTTTCTTTTAAATTTAAGATCATCATTAGCAATTCACTCGTTGCTCCATTGCCTTCATAATTTTCATTTTTACTGACTGTACATTATTTCATCAAATAATAGAACTTATCAAAAGAGCTCCTTATTGTGGACTCTTTAAGTAGTTCCATTTGTGTTACTGCAAAAATTGCTTCGATTAATATCTTTGTCAACATAACTTTTTGCTTCAGTTGAATAATTTCCTTAGGAAATGGGGTAAGTTTTGACTACCTGTTATGGAAGACCAGAAGGATGTTGTGGCAGCATTTTTTGCATTAGCATTTTGCACCGGCCCCAAATGGCAAAGACCAGAACTATCCTTAAGTAGGAAGTACTTAAATAAACTATGTTACATCCAATCAATAGAACACTATGCATTAAAAAGAATGGGGATTACTCAGAATAGCCCAAAAGTAAAAACAATCCGAATGTCCATCAAATAATGAATAGATAAACAAAATGTGGTATAATATCCATACCGTGGGATCTCATTCAACCATAGAAAGGAATGAAGTTCTGATACATGCTACAACATGGATGAACCTTGAAAATATTACGCTAAGTGAAAGAAGTCAGACACAGAAGGCCTCAGATGATTCCATTTATATGAAATATCCAGAATAGGCAAATCCATAGAGACAGAAAACAAGCTAAGTAGTCACTGGAGGTTGGTAGGAGGGAAGAATGGGGAATGATTGCTAATGGGTACAGGGTTTCTTTGGGGGATGATGAAATTGTTCTGGAATCATACAGTAGTGATGGTTCCATATCCTTGTGAATATTCTAAAACCCACTGAATTGTACACTTTAAACTAGTGAACTTGGGACTTCCCTGGTGGCGCAGTGGCTGATCCTCCTGCCGATGCAAGGGACACAGGTTCGATCCCTGGTCTGGGAAGATCCCACATGCTGCAGAGCAACTAAGCCCATGCGCCACAACTACTGAGCCCGCGTGCCACAGCTACTGAAGCCCGTGCACCTAGAGCCCGTGCTCCGCAACAAGAGAAGCCACCACAATGAGAAGCCAGCACACCACAACAAAGAGTAGCCCCTGCTCGCTGCAACTAGAGAAAGCCCATGCACAGCAACGAAGACCCAACACAGCCATAAATAAGTAAATAAATAAATAAATAAAATAAAAAATAAGTGAACTTTATGGGATGTGAATTCTATCTCAGCTAAAAAAAGAATGAGGAAGATGTCTATTGACATGATCTCTTATTCATTGAAAAAAGCAAAGTTGCAGAGCAATATCTAAAGTATACCATTTTGGTGAAAGTCTTTTTTTCTATCTGTAGCGGTTGATATTGTGAGGCTTCCCCAGGACTATGTCGGTCCTGCCCTGATTCTGCGATAAGTTCAGCTGCCAGAGCAGCCCCTTATTCTTTTTTTTTTTTTAATTTTATTTATTTGGCTGCAGCGGGTCTTAGTTGTGGCACTCGGGATGTTCATTGCAGCGTGCGGGATCTTTTAGTTGCAGCATGTGGGATCTAGTTCCCTGACCGGGGATCAAACCCAGGCCCCCTGCATTAGGAGCATGGAGTCTTAGCCACTGGGCCACTAGGGAAGTCCCAGCCCCTTGTTCTTGAAAGCAGGGTACCTGCTGTGTGCTGGGAGCTGAGATGGTGTGTAAGGACCTCTACATACTGTGTCATTATTCCCATCGTTTCAGATAACACAACTGAGAGGGTAGAGAGACGAGGGGCTTGCCAGGGCTATACAGCAAGGAGAGCGGCTCCACCGGGAACGAAACCCAAGCCTGTACAGCTCTGGGGAAGGTGAGCCAGAGGCTAGGATGCCTGGAGGAAGCTCTGAGCTTCATTTATTCTCTGTAGACCAGCCGGCCAGGGGCGTGGAGGCTGATTCCCTCAAGGTAGCACAGATTGTAAGAATGCTAGTCTATGAACTTACACTAAGTCCATGAGGGTCCTTTATTTGAGAACAGTAGAAAGGGGATTTCAGAGCGTCATCTTGCCTGAGGCAAGGCCCTTATCTCTTGATGGGAATATTTCAGTAGTTCCTGACTGGTCCTCTTATGCTGCCTGAACATTCCATGCTCCTTCACGAAGCTGCTCTTGCTGTTGTTCTAACTAGGAAACTCTTCCTGCCCACCAGCCACTCAACAGACTCCTACTTACTTGTCAAAACCCAGCTTATAAGTCTCTTCTGTTGTTGTCTCCTTAAAAACACCATTTATAGTTGCCCCTCCTAGAGCCTTTACAATAATGCTAGTAATATTAATACTAGTAATTATCATTCAGTGAGACCCCACTATGTGCTAGGCAGTTTTAAGTATTGATGTGCTTTGTCCTTTTCATTCTTACAGGAATTATGCAATAAAAACATAATTATTTACATTTCTTTCAGATGAAGAAACAACCTATGTGAGGTTAGGAAATTTGCCCGAAGTCACACTACCAGGATGTGAGGAAACGGGTCTTTCTGACTCCAAAGTTCATACTTTTCCCCTTTCCCCACATCCCCTCTCCTGCAACAATCACCTTGAATTGCAAATGCTACTTGTCACTGTCTCCATCATTGCCTGTGAGCCCTAGAAGGCATTTGGTGGCTCTGATTCCAGGACTGTGACCCCACTGCCCAGTACAGGGTCTGCTGCCAAGTGCCCAATCCTAAAAGTGTAGTAGGAGTGAATTGTTCCATTTGCAGAAACCCGGCCTGGAAAGTAAAAGCAGTAAGTTTGTCCAGTCTCTACAGATGGGACAGGCCCGCTATCTCCTCTGGAAAGGCGATAAAGGAGCAGGTCTTGCCTCCTTGAGGACTTGCAGATGTTTCCTGAGGCCATGAGAGCATTTCTGCTTCTTGCCAGTTCATGTGGCTGCTGGGAAAGCTGGTTCCATGGTTCTGCTGGTGGGAATGTCAACAGCCACCTCTAGCCAGCCCTCTGGAAATTGCCCTGAAGTATGAAGGCCAGGAGAGGCCCCCAGAGGATGGAGGCCCCATCGCCACTTTGGTGGATTCTTGCTGAAGCCCAGAAGGACCTTTGTTGTCGAGAGAGCAGGACCTGGCAATGCAGACCTCCAGCTTTGTAGTCTGTTCTAGCTTTGAAAACCGTCTCCACCACTTACTAAATCTCTGGCCTTGGGGCAAGTTTCTCAACTTTTCCAAAGCTCGATTACTTCATTTTCACCAGAGGAATTGCCTCCTTTTCAAAGTTATAGATAAAAAGAAATAATGCATTGAAAACCCTTACCACCAGGCCTAGCAAGTGCCCGCATATAACAGCCGTGACACTAATGATGAAAATAACAATAATAATAGTTGTTATTATTAAACTATCCAGGGTAGATTTTTGTTGTTTGCAGCTAAGAATCCTAACTGATACAGTTAAGGTTATTACTTGGGGGAGCAAGGCAGTTTTCTAGGAGGACAGGCCGCTTGGGCCGGATGGGCAGTTTCCCCAGGTCCAGCACAAGTGTAACGGAGAAAGCGACCTCCCCTCCTTTGGGTGTGAGCATGCGCTATTTCTTCTCTGTAACCCAACTCCCAGAGTAACCTGGGAAGGGGAGGCCTGGTCAAGACTCCATCCCCACTCTTCTGAATCTTGGGTAGCAAACGATCATTTTTCTGTCCCAACCACCTAATGCAGAATTGAGCAATTAGCAGTTATTAAAGTGATGTTTTACTTTTTGAAGAAAGGGAATAGTAATTTATATTGAATAACACTTAAAAGTTAGAAAGCATTTTCACAGGGATTATTTTATTTACCTTATCTAAGCACACAAATACCCATGAAAAAGAAGATGGGCTTTATTTCAGTTTTATTTAAATCTTTCTTGAGCTCTTCAGGTTTCCATCTATAAGCCTCCAGTCAGCTCTCTGTATCCGAGGATGGGAAACTTGTAGATTCTGAGAGCTGTTTATTTTTTTTTTTATTTTTATTTTTTTAAATTTTATTTATTTATTTATTTATTTTTGGCTGTGTTGGGTCTTTGTTTCTGTGCGAGGGCTTTCTCTAGTTGCGGCAAGCGGGGGCCACTCTTCATCGCGGTGCGCGGGCCTCTCACTATCGCGGCCTCTCTTGTTGCAGAGCAGAGGCCCCAGACGCGCAGGCTCAGTAATTGTGGCGCACGGGCTTAGTTGCTCCGCGGCATGTGGGATCTTCCCGGACCAGGGCTCGAACCCGTGTCCCCTGCATTGGCAGGCAGATTCTCAACCACTGCGCCACCAGGGAAGCCCAAGAGCTAACTGTTTATTAAGGACAAGTCTTAGACATGGTAAAAAGTAAATTGGAATTGGTACTGGCTGTTTTTCTTCATCCTTAAAGAAAACTCTAGTCATGGGGCCCAGTTCACACGGGGCAATGTCTCCCTGAATTCAGCCATGAACAAGAGGAAACTTAGAACAGTAGACAGGTGGCCTTTCAAGGGCCTCTCAAGGGCACAGTGAGGAGGCTTAAAAAAAAGAAAAAAAAAAAGATAGACTTGTACAGTTTGGGTTTCCAATATTTTCATTGGACATTCCTTCACATATATTTTTCCATGTCTCGACTAGATTTATCTTTATCATTTTTAAGCTTCTCATAGTATTCCTTCAAGTGAATGGGTCAGAGTTTGTTCATCCACCTGTCATTTGGTGCCTGGGTAGTTCTAACTTTCTGCTATTATATATATACTATCAACCTTTATTAAAACAAGATTTTCAACCAATCTTTGTAAGTATGTCCTTGGCATAAATTCCTGGAAGCGGGCTGAGGAGGCAAAGGATAGGAATAGGGCTTCTTGGCCTTTCCTGAAGGTTAGATCATCCTGAAGGAAGATAAAACCAATGCGTGGAGATTGCCCACATGTTCTTTCCAGTCTGAAATGGGAAAAAAATGCAGAAGCAGTGCCAATGAGGTGACAGGACAATTTGCTGAGCCAGGCAGAATTTTCTGGAAGGGGCTGGATTTTTCTTTTCTGTGAGAACATCCTCAACTGATATCCTGGTCCTTAGACCCTCAGTCTATCCAGGGCCACTCCACCTCCTCCACTACCTCTGCTGGAATTGTACCTTGGCAGTTAGCACAGAGCTGGGTGCTCTCTAGAATTTCCCGTGAATTCCCAAGAGAGAGTCAAATGCCTGTTTGGGGTGGGAATCAATGTTTTACCAGAACAAGGCAACATGGTGGAGGGAGCACAGCACCCACCCCGGAGTGAGGAGCCCAAGCTCCAGGCAGGGCCTTGCCATCAACCTGTTGACTCAACAAGCGCTCCCTCCCACCCCAACCTGGGAGTGCTGATGACTGAAATTACACAATTTCAGATGCATTCCTCTGGATCAGGACTTTGACTCTTGATAAAACACAGGAGAGGGCACAATGCCATTTATACCCCAGGGTGAATGACTGTATCATCTCTGGCTCTGAGAACAGGCCTGATGGGGGAAGGAGGTGAAGAGTCCCAGTGAAGACCCTGAAAGCAAGAGAAAGGGCCCCAGGAAGCAGGTGAAGCTGAGTCCAGCGTTTCACAAAATCTCTTAAAACCTAGGCTTCCTTCTCTACTGCCTCTGACCTGTGGGACTCCCCCAGGAGTGCAGTGCCCCCAGGGGAGTTGCAGACAAGGCCCCTCAGGGTTGTTGGGCTTCAACAGAACCCTGGGATGGATGTTTCCTGTTGGATTTGAGACTAGAACCGCAGGCCCCAGTGGAGTTTTCCAGTGACCCCATCCCAGCCACATTGCGTGTGAGCACCTGGCCTTCACCGTTATCCTCACAATGATGCTGTGATCCTGCTCTGTGGAGGCTCTGCTACTCTGGCAGGAGACCTGGCACCGTGATTTAATCTTTAGCCAAGCCCAGTGCAATACGCTGTGGCTCAGACCACGACTGCCTCTCAGATTTTATCTCCTCCCTCGCTTCCCATCATTCATGATGTTCTATCCTGGCTTTTCTCTTCCTCAAATACACTAAGCTTGTTCCTGCCCCAGAGACTTTGCATGCCGTGTTCCCTCTCCTTAGATCATCCCATGCTCACCTCCTTGTCCTCATTCAGCCTTCAGTTCAGTGGGCACCTTTCCCAAGAGGTCATGCTGCCCCTTGGGTCCTTTTACTATCCCGTCATCAGCCTGTGTTTTCTTCTTAGCACTGTCATTTCCTCAAACAATTTTATTCATTTATTTGGCCACATACTGTCTGACTCCATAACCAGAACATCAGCTCCACAAGGGCAGGGTCAAAGGCTATTCTGTTCTCTGCTGAGAGCTGGCAAATACAGGGGAATCCGTCCAAGAATCCCAGGCAGAGCTGCCCCCACTCTTCTTCATTCGGTTTTCTCATTCCTCTCCCGAGTGGGATAAACCAGGTGAGAGAGCCCTGACTGGACGGCATGCAGATCGGGGTTCCTGCCTAACTTGGTAGTTTCACTTACGGGGTGACTTGGGCCACCTCCTCTACCCAAGTCTGAAGAAGCAGCAGACTGGACCCATTGGGCAGAAGCTCATAGGGACAGACTTGAGGTGGATGTAAATCGTACTTTTGAACAGAGCTGCTGGAGGCTGAAAGATTATGCTGCTGCTTACCTCGGCTAGCTTTACACCTGGTCCATCCCTCCATGGCCCATTCGCAACCCTCTGTGTCCATGGGGCCTGCCTGCCAACCTGCAAGCTCGCTGAGCTCACAGGTACTTGGAACTGGCCTCAACACGGATGCTAGGGACTTTGCATTGCTGAGGGAACTAGATCAGATGATCTTTTTGAGCCATTTCATCTCCAACTTCAGGGCCTTGGCAGAGAGGAGTTTATTTCTAATCCTCGGCCTGTGGCCTGCAGGGCCTTCAGGGAGTGACAGACTGGATTAAGATGCTAATTTTGTGCCAGGGTTAAAGTTTGGTGACCCACAGCGCCAGTGCACCGGTGAGTAACCACATCTGTCCCACCTGCTCTTTGCTTTGCACTGAAAAGCTGATTAACTGAATCAGGAGTGCAGCACCTCGAAAAAATATGAGTTCCAGACCTGGTTCTGTTGCCAAGTTACTGTGTGAGTTTGACTAAGTTCTTTCCCTCTCTGAGCCTTGGTGTGTATTTCTGGAAAAACGAGAATATTTGGATTAGACCTAGATGCTTTCTAAGGGCCTCTCTTGGAATCCTAACATTCCAGGAGGCTACCCAGTGAACCTCAGACCTGTGGCCAGGGCTCGTGCCAGGCTCCAATTCTTCAGCAGGACATCTTTCTTAGTGGGCAGCCTGGCAAGGAACCAAAACCCCCGACGTCCGTCATCAGAAGGTCAAGTCTTCTCCGAGTGTCTGTGTTTAGTCACAGCGTTGGCTGGGCAGATGACATCGGCATGCAAGCTTCTCAGTGGACAGAGCCCGGGATGTCCATCAGGAGAGAGATGAGCTGAATCTGGTCCAGAGTCACCCTGGAGGCTGTCGCTCCAGCGCCCCCTGACTGGGCTGCTCATCCAAGGGGCAGGAGAGGGAATTTAAAAAAAAAAAACTATTTTTAATTGGTGTATAATTGATTTACAATGTTGTACTAATTTCTGCTATACAGCAAAGTGACTCAGTTATACATATATACATACATTCTTTTTTATATGATTTTCTGTTATGATTTATCCCAGGAGATTGGATATAGTTCCCTGTGCTATACAGTAGGACCTTGTTGTTTATTCTAAATGTAATAGTTTGCATCTACCAACCCCAAACTCCCAGTCCATCCCTCTCCTTCTCCCCCTCCCCCTTGGCAACCACAAGTCTGTTCTCTATGGCTGTGAGTTTGTTTCTGTTTTTTAGATAGGTTCATTTGTACCCTTTTTTTAGATTCCACTTATAAGTGATATCATATGGTATTTGTCTTTCTCTTTCTGACTCACTTCACTTAGTATGATAATCTCTAGCTGCATCCATGTTGCTACAAATGACATTATTTTGTTCTTTTTTTTTTTTTTTTAAATAATGTGTATATTTGATTTTCTGATTTAACAAACTACAGCTAACCTCAGGTCTGTTTTGTTTATTTATTTATTTATTTATTTATTTATTTATTTATTTATGGCTGTGTTGGGTCTTCATTTCTGTGCGAGGGCTTTCTCTAGTTGCGGCAAGCGCGGGCCACTCTTCATCGCGGTGTGCGGGCCTCTCACTATCGCGGCCTCTCCTGCTGCGGAGCACAGGTTGCAGACGCACAGGCTCAGTAGTTGTGGCTCACAGGCCCAGTTGCTCTGCGGCATGTGGGATCCTCCCAGACCAGGGCTCGAACCTGTGTCCCGTGCATTAGCAGACAGATTCTCAACCACTGCGCCACCAGGGAAGCCCTATTTTGTCCTTTTTTATGGCTGAGTAGCATTCCATTGTACATATGCACCACATCTTCTTTATCCATTCATCTGTCCATGGACATTTAGGTTGTCTCCATGTCTTGGCTATTGTGAATAGTGCTGCTATGAACATAGGGGTGCATGTATGTTTTTGAATTATAGTTTTGTCCAGGTATATGCCCAGGAGTGGAATTGCTAGATCATATGGTAGCTCTATTTTTAGTTTTCTGAGGAACCTCCATACTGTTTTCCATAGTGGCTGCACCAACTTACATTTCTACCAACGGTGTAGGAGTTTCCCTTTTCTCCACACCAGGAGAGGGACTTTGTGCCTCTGTCACTGACAGCGTAGGGACTCCTTGGGTGACCTTTAGCCCAAGACCTCCCTGGGTGTGGCAGCCTCCCTGTGTTCCTGCATCTGGAGTGGAAAGGGGATGTTGTGAAAAGGAGACTTTTCATGATGCCCTGTGGTGATTTCATGATGTTTTATAGTTTCATTCTGCTTTCCTGAAATTCATCTGAATTAATCTTAAGCACAACCACTTTGGAAGAACAGGAAAGCCTAGCACTGGGTTCCTGGGACCATTCTCTGTCCTGAGCCAGCTCTTTCTTTCACCCTGTAGTGTTCTTATAAGAGTGAGAGGCTCAGAAAACCCAGTTGTTGAGTAAACATTTCCCAAGTATCTTCTCTGAGCTAACTCCAGGCTGGGAATTGGGGATTAAAAATGAACCATTACTTTTTTAATGCTCTGTGTAATACACATACCTATGCAAACATGGGGGTTAGATTCTCAGAGGAGAAGACTTTTCATAGTACATAAATCTTTCAGATCACCACTAAAGGAACTGATACACTGGTTTCATGAGAATATACCTCTCCTGTTTACAAAATAAATGAATACTAAAATTTTAAAAATGAATCAGACATAGTCCATGCTCTCAGGGAGTTTGGATAAATACTTTCACCCCACTGAGCCCCAGTCCTGCAAAATGGGGTTAATGTTCCCTGTCCAGGGTTGTTAGACTTTGCAACAATTTGAATTTCAGATAAACAATGAGTAATATTTTAGTATAGGTATGTCCCGTACAATATTTGTGATATACTTATGGTAAAAAAATTCTTCATGGTTTATCTGAAATTCAAATTTGACTGGCATCTTGTATTTTATCTTGCAACCCTACCCCTGTCCAAACAGTTGGAATTTTATGAGGTACCAAAGGAATAATATGTGAATTAATAATGTATGAATGTGCTTTACAGTTTACAAAATTCTACGTCAGCAAGACAGCATTGGATTGCATTGCTTTGATGGAAAAGGTTCTCTTGCAGGCCTGTGAATCTGTTCTCACTATGGAGATCCCAAGACGTGAGGAGAAAGATCCCATGCTGCATCCAGATGCACACTTTTTACTCCAGGGCAGTGGACCCAAACCAATCATGCAGATGGAGCCTGGAGCAGCACATGCAAAAAAGCCCTGAGGGTTTGGTTCACAGAAAACTCAAAACAAGACCCCCTAGGATGTAAAAGCATCTTCTGGCTGCATCCTCAGAAATATACTGTCTAAAATGCTGTCTGTGCTTCTCAGACCCACCCCTGGAAGATTAAAAAGGATAGGAATGGGCTGGATTTGGGCTGGGCGGGGTGCTGGAAACCAGCATCCTGGCAGGGACAGGAGGGATGAGAGGGGTTTAACTCAGAGGTCTGTGGACTCAGGAGACATATGTCATAGGCTTCTCATCTAGCATGGGTCCTGCTTTCTGGAAGGTGCCACTCCCATCTGAGGTGTCATTTTTGCTTTGGTAAAGGGCTCCAAGCAGACATTCCTTTTTTGTCTAGTCAAGAAGCAGGGCACCAATAGCAACAGCAATTGTTCAAAATGTGAAGACTGGACAGGCCCTTGGAATCCCCACTCCTCCTTCCTTCCGTCTTCCAGACGGGGAAACTGAAGACCAGGCTGAAAAGTGACTCACTTGAAACTGTGTAATAAGTCAGGGGCAGAACTGGGGCTGGAACCCACACCTACTGCTTCCCAACTCAGGGTCGGATTCACTTCAGCCCATCCTCTCCTGAGATCCCCTCTCTTTGGGCAGCCCCCCAAGCAGCCACAGTCCCCCAAGGCCAATAATCCAGAGACACTGCTGAGAAAGCTTTGTCTCTCACACTGTTTAATCGCAGTGGTGATCATACGCTGGGGGACAGTACTTACTAGTTTGCAAAATACTTTCAGGTCATTTATCTCCCCTTCCATCCACTCCTACCTTCCTACGCGCTATACTTTCTGCACTTGTCAACCCCTTCACATGCAGTGCTCTCCCAGGGAGAGGCAGTTTTTGTGGTGGTAGGAGCCTGACCTCTGGAGCCAAACTGCATGAGACTGAAGCCTGGTATGAGATGGTGTGGCCTTGGGCAAGTGATAGAACAGGGGTTAAGTATGCCTCAGTCTCCTCATTCATGAAGTGGACATGATTATAATAGTATCTACCACACAGAGTTCTTATGTGAGGATTAAATAAGTTAACTTACACCCATTTTTTTTAAGGGTTTTTTTTTTTTTTTTTGGCTGTGTCACTTGGCTTGTGGGATCTTAGTTCCCTGACCAGGGATTGAACCCAGGCCCTCGGCAGTGAGAGTGCACAGTCCTAACAACTGGACCACCAGGGAATTCCCTTAACTTGCACTTACAACAGTTCCTAGCACATTGTTAGGGCTTTACAAATATCACCTACCATTACTATTATTGTTGTTTTTGTTGTTGTTATTTCAGAGCTCTGTTCCATGACCCCAGAGCCCTTCTCCTCCTCATTTCTGTTCTTCCTTCAAGATCCAGCTCAGATTCCTCTCCCCTAGGAAGACCTCTTTGATCCTTTTCCCTTAGCAGAGTTAGATGTTCTCTAACATCTACTAAACTTATTTAAATGCATGCATTTGCCTATTTTCCGGTCTACCTCCCTGACTAAGCTATGCTCTTCGTCCCTGTCTTTGTCAACAACACCAAGCATAGGGTCACGCAGATCTACGTGCTTCATTGATGATTGTGCAATGAGTGATCCTATTGATTTCCCCATCTAGGAATCATTCTTGTTTTCTTTCTTTCCCCCACCCCACACCCAACCCAATAGCAAGTCTTGACACCCCACGTCTAAAATTGATCCTGGATCTCCTCTAGGCCAGTGCAGGCCACCGCCTTCTCACACCTGGACCACTCAGCCTTCTCACCGTGCTCCCGCCCTTGCCGCCCTCTGATCCACCTCCATCTCCTCCTGAAAATTCTCCCTGGACTTCAAACTGCCCTTAGAAGAAAATCCAACCTACTTACATGGCTACAGAGCTCTGCATTTCCAGCTCCCACCTTATTTCGTACCACTTAATATGCTCTCCCTCAATATGCTTTGTCTGTTCTGGCCTCCTTTCAGACCCTTTCCCACCTCATGGCCTTGCACTTGCTGTTCCTTGTGGTTTTTGCAGAACCAGCTTCTTTTGGTTTCGGATTGAATGCTACATCCTCAGAGATGCTCTCCTTGACCACCCTAAGGGAATGTTTCCCAGTTTCTCTGTGTCACAGCACCCTTTCATCTCCCTTGTAGTATTTATCATAAGCTGTAAATACCTTGTTTATTTACCTGTTTATATGTTAACTGGTTATCTCACTTGATATATTGTAAGTACCATGAGTGCAAGGTACTCTCCCTTTTTTTGTGTTGTTCGCTAGGGTATCTCTCGATCAGTGTTTAATACATTTCTGCTGAATGAATGAATGAATGAATAAATGAATGAATGGATTGAATCCTCCTAGCAGCACAATGAATAGACCAGGCATTATATGCTCACTTTACGGATGTCAAAAATGAAGCTTAGAGAGGTGGATTCTTGCCTTAGTCACATAGACTGGAAGTAGCGTAGCCAGGCCCTAGATTATGAACTCTTCCCGCTAGACTATTTCACCTTGAGGGGAGATAGACTCTGGGTTGGGAACCCACCTTGGCTGATTCATAGACTAATTCCACAACATGGGACCAGATGGCAGAGATTCCAAAGTTCCTATCTCTAAAGAGGTGTCTGTATGTGGCTAAGGATTACAATCAATTCCGAATTCCAGGCTGCATTGAGGCATCACACATACCTAATAAACACCCAATGATCACAAGAAAAGTTCAGTGACTGCTTGAGGAAGAAAATCAAACCCACAGGCCTGAGAGCTGGCCTGATCTCCCAGGGTCCTCTTCAGAGCTGTTCTAATTTAGGCCTGATGGAATGGGAAAGATGTTGTTTCTAGTTCCTTCAGTTTCATGTGGCCTAATTTGGCAGATTTTGCCATTCTTGAGGTCTCAAATACTGCCTGAGAGCAGACCTTGATTATTGTTATCATTTAAAATACTGCCTTGGCCATTGGTAAAGAGCTGACAGCAGGGTACCATTTCTTTGATTCCAGGAGTAAAGTTCCTGGCGAGGGAGCCTGGTGACATAAAAAGCCCTGGACCAGAAGCCAGAAGGGCAGTGATGTGGGTGGGCAGGCCCTGGATTTCCCAGCCAGCAGACACTTGGTCCCTCGCTGGCCCTCAGCTGCCTCCTTTGTAAGGAAAGATTTGGGTCTGTTGGTGGCCTGAGAGGCAGAGGGTTTGGATCTGACCCCAGCTCTGTCACTAATGTGCAGCATGGAATCTGGTCAAGGCCCTTTCCTTCTCTGGGTCTTGGTTTATCACTGGTCCAAGGACAGGTTTGGAGGGGCTAATTCCTGAGTCCTCTTCCTGCTCTGACATTTGCTCTTTCTGTGGCTTTTTCAGGAAACATTTGCTCCCCCCTAGGACTGGGTTTCCTTATCTTCCAGCCCTCAGAAGTCAGCATGAAATCAACATGGCTACCTTAAAATAATTCAACAAAGAGCATCTTAGTCCCAAAGGCCTGGGTTTCTCAGGGACACCCGGGGAGTCAGGTGTGCACTCCTGCCACTCTCCCAGCCCTAGATACTAGGTATACGTTCCAATGACAGGTACTCACTCCAGTGAAGGAGGCTCTTCAAGGGGGCCGAGGTCATGGAGAGTATGAATACTGGGCATTGACCCCCAAGGTCATTGTATTCTCCTGGCCTTGACCCACTATGTGAAGAGACAAGGTTTAGGAAAATCAGATATGTTCCAGTGTCTTCTGAGTGTTTACTATGGGGCAGGCTTTAGCTCAACACTTTGTATACATTGCTTTGTTTGACCTCGACCTGTGAGATAGATATTATGATCCTCATTCTACAGAGGAGGACGTTGAAACACGGAGCTAAAGTGACTTGTCCAAAGTTATACAGCTAGAAAGACCAGGATTGAGCCAGGCACTCTTTTTTTTTTTTAGATTTTATTTATTTATTTATTTATGGCTGCGTTGGGTCTTCCGTTGCTGTGCGTGGGCTTTCTCTAGTTGCAGCGAATAGGGGCTCCTCTTTGTTGTGGTGCGAGGGCTTCTCATTGCAGTGGCTTCTCTTGTTGTGGAGCATAGGCTCTAGGCGTGCAGGTTTCAGTAGTTGTGGCACGTGGGCTTCAGTAGTTGTGGCTCGTGGGCTCTAGAGCGCAGCCTCAGTAGTTGTGGTGCACAGGCTTAGTTGCTCCTCGAGCCAGGCACTCTTTTTTTTTTTTTTTTTAATAAATTTATTTATTTATTTATGTATTTTGGGGTGTGTTGGGTCTTCGTTTCTGTGTGAGGGCTTTCTCCAGTTGCGGCGAGCGGGGGCCACTCTTCATCGCGGTGCGTGGGCCTCTCACTGTTGTGGCCTCTCTTGTTGCGGAGCACAGGCTCCAGACGCGCAGACTCAGCAGTTGTGGCTCACGGGCCTAGTTGCTCCGCGGCATGTGGGATCCTCCCAGACCAGGGCTCGAACCCGCGTCCCCTGCATTGGCAGGCAGACTCTCAACCACTGCGCCACCAGGGAAGCCCAGGCATTCTTTACTTCTGCACTAATGTCTCTCTTAATAACAATAGCAATAAAAATTAAAGTTGAGGAAGTTCAGTAAGCAGTTGTGGAAATCACTCCGGACTTGAGGACAAAAAAAATGGCTATGAATCCTAGTTCTTCCATTTATTAGTTTGGTGACCTTGGGCAAGTCATTTGAATTCTTTAAGCAATAGTTTACTGACCTATAAAGTGGGGATAATCACTCCTGCCTCACAGTATAAGATTAAAAGGGATAGTGTGCATGAACTGTTTTGCATGGATGTGTGGCATATAATAAGTGCTCAGTAAATGTTAGTCACTATATTATTATTACACTACTACTAATATTACTACTACTACTACTAATACCACCACCACCTTCTCTCCAGAGTGGTTGCAAAGCTCGAACAACACAATGATTAGGAAAGCTTTGTGTGTTCTGCACCTGTCAGTAATCCCCTGTATTACAATTATAGCAACCTAAGGGAAAGAGTTATCTGTGAAGCTCTGACCCCATTCCTTCTCTAGATGGTTCACATTCTTTGCTCTGCAGCCAGTGCTGATGACGAGTGAGGGTTTGATTTGGTGCCCACTGTGAATGACGTCCTTCAGTGGATCTCCAAGAACTGCAGCAAATGCTTTTCTGAGCTTATTTTAGCATCAGAAGGACTTTGAAGCAGGATTTCAACATTTAGCTTCCTTGGGGAAGGCACTTTGCTGTTAATGTGAGTTTACAACTTAAAACTTTCTCTTCCTCATTATCTTGAGAAGAGATACCATGAAGGCAGATCCAGGATGTGGTTGGCAAACATATCCCCAGATCCAAATGAGTTCTATTGTGGGTTATTTCTGATTATTTAAGTAATATGTGCTTACTGCAAAAAAAAAAAAAAAAAAATTGAAAAATGTGAAAAAGTATGAAGGAGAAAAAAATGTAAATACCCATAATACAATCAGAGACAGAGATTGTTAATGTTTTGGTATATTCCCTTTTAGTCTTTTATTTTATGTATATATAAAATGTTATATTCATATTAATATATAGTTAATACTATATATAATTAATAATATATTCATATTATATATAATTAATAATATAATCATGTTATTTATACTATGTAAAACAATATATGAATATAGTAATATATGAATATATATTTGCATATTATTTTACATAATTGAGATCATAGTACAAATAACCATGTAACCTATTTTTTAATAAAACTGTTTTTTTATTGCAGTTTTTGCTTCACAGCAAAATTGAGAAGGTATAGAGAGTTCCCATATATCCCCTGCCCCACACATGCATAACCTCCCTCACTATTAAGAGAGAGCAGTACACTTGTTAAACTTAATGAACCTACATTGACACATCATATTCACTCAGTCCATTATGGTTTACTCTTGGTGTTGTACATTCTATGGGTTTGGAGAAATATATAACGACATGTATACATCATTATAATATCATTCAGAGTAGTTTCGTTTGCCCTAAAAATCCTCTGTGCTCCACTTATTCACCCCTCCTCTCCCCACCGCACCCTGGCAACCACTGAACTTTTAACTGTCTCCATAGTTTTGCCTTTTCCAGGATGTCATGTAGCTGGAGTCATACAGTATATGGACTTTTCAAATCAGCTTCTTTCACTCTGTAATACTCATTTAATTTTCCTCCATGTCCTTTCATGGCTTGATAGCTCATTTCTTTTTAGTGCCGAATAATATTCCATTGCCTGGGTGCACCACAGTTTATCCATTCACCTACTGAAGGGCATTTTGGCTGCTTCCAAGTTTTGGCAGTTATGAATAAAGCTGCTGTAAACATCCTCGTACAGGTTTTGGTATGAACATAAGTGTTCAACTCCGTTGGGTAAATAAGTGTTCAACTCCGTTGGGTAAATACCAAAGAACACAATTGCTGGATCATATGGTTAGAGTATGTTCAGTTTCGTAAGAAACCACCAAACTGTCTTCCAAAGTGGCTGTACCATTTTGCATTCCCACCAGCAGTGAGTAAGAATACCTCCTGCTCCACAACCTCTCTTGTATTTAGTGTTGTCAGAGTTTTGGATTTTGGCTATTCTCAGAGGTGTATAACCTATTTTTTCCACAATTTTATATTGCAAGCATTTCCTTCGTGAATATCATTTTTTATAGATGTATAGTGTTCCAACATAGGGAGGGCATAACAGCACAAAGTATTTAACCTCTCCCTTACTGTTATCTGTTTATTTATTTATGTTTTGGCCGAGCCACTTGGCTTGTGGGATCTTAGTTCCCAGATCAGGAATTGAACCTGGGCCCTCGGCAGTGAGAGCATGGAGTCCTAATCACTGGACCGCCAGGGAATTCCCTGTTATCTGTTTAGATTTTTCTAATTTTCATTATTATCCATAACACTCTGGTGAACATTTTCATACATAAAGCTTTATCTACATCTAATTGTTTATTTCTCTTGAATGGATTCTTAAAAGTGGAAATAACGAGTCAAAGAGTACAAACACTTTTAAGGCTTCCTGGAAAGGTTGTATCATTTTACATTCTCATCAATTATGTGAGGCATTCCCTTGCCAGCAACAAGTATTACCAGTTTTAAAAAATTCTTGCCAAATCAATAGGTTAAAAAAAATGGTAACTTATTGTCTGTTTGCAAATCTTTGATGACTTAAGTTGAATACACAGTGCTTTATGTGTCTTAGCCATTTGTATTTCTCTTTCTGTGACTCTGCTGAGCAGACTTTGCTAATAGTGGCCCCAGTAACTAAAGCTGTCTGCAGATGATGCCAAACCTTGCATCTGGCCACATCTTATAGGAGCCCAGGCTCTGGCAGGATTAGAAATAGTCCATGACACAGACGTAGAGAATGGACTTGAGGACGTGGGGAGGGGTAAGGGTAAGCTGGGATGAAGTGAGAGAGTAGCACTGACATATTTACACTACCAAGTGTAAAATAGCTAGCTAATGGGAAGCAGCTGCATCGCATGGGGAGATCAACTCAGTGCTTTGTGACCACCTAGAGGGGTGGGATAGGGAGGGTGGGAGGGAGATGCAAGAGGGAGGGGATACAGGGATATATGTATACATATAGCTGATTCACTTTGTTATACAGCAGAAACTAACACAACATTGTAAAGCAATTATACTCCAATAAAGATGTTAAAAAAAGAAAAAAGAAATAGTCCATGTCAGCATTGCTGTTTCAATGAAACCAGAAAGGGGAAAGTTTCTGTGTTTTATTGAAATCTGGAGATGAAGTTATTTTGCTGATTATATTATTATGCCTTCTTTCCTTACTCTCAAAGCTTCTCTTTTCTTAAATGCTGCTCTAGCAGGAGGGTTTAATTTGGTGTATACCTGTTCTTTCTTTGTGTTCCTTGAGCTCCTACTATGTGCAAGGCATAGTAGCCACATAAATGGCCTGTGGAGTCTGGAGAAGAGCCTGGATTTTGGAGCTGGGCAGATGTTGGGCAAGTCCCTTAACCTCTCAGAGGCTCCGTTTCTCCTTCTTTCAAGGACAGATGATAGTCCTACCTTTGGGGAATAAATGGGTTACGAATGCAAAACTCCTGGAACGGTGTCTGCCACATCATAAGGCCTTGTTTAGCTCAACATACAATTCACTTCTCTGTGTTTGCCACTGTGCTCGGTGCCGAAGATACAAAGAGGGATCAGCCCTCTCTGCCCCCTGCTGTTCTGCGCCTCCTAACCACCCCCCATTAAGTCCAGAGGCCCCGGATACCATGGATGGGTTGACAGCTCTCTTTAGAGCCCTGGGCCTCAGCTGCAATTCTGGAGCCAGAGGCAAAGTACCAAACGACATTCTGTTACACAGAGAGTCATAGCTCCAATTTTTATTTTCAAAGTTTCTTAAAATTATTTCATAAGCATTTTCCCTTTAGAGCAGAGTTGTTAAGGGTGCCGGCTAGAGCCAGCCAGCCTCAGTTTGATTTCCGGCTCTATCATTTACTCAGTGACCTTGGGCAAGTTGCTTAACCTCCTTGTGGCCTAGTTTCCTTAGCTGTAAAATAGGGATAATAATAGTACCTACTTCCCGGGGTTGTTCTTAGGATTAAACAAAAGAATTAATGTGTAGCTCTTAGTATAATGTCTAGCATGTAGTAAGAGCTCAATGGTCGATTATTAATATTCACTATAATGTCTTCAGAGCCACCCTTACAATGACTTTATATGATTAAATTGAAGAGATTTAATAACAACTTTCCCTGATTTGGATATTTGGAGCATTTCCAATTTTTAAACACAAAAATAAAATACTATTCCTAAGAAACAAACAAACAAAAACGTTATCTTGCACTTTAGAGATAAAGGCAGAACAGGAAATTTAAGGATTAAATGTTGAGTGGATCAACGTTAATACACTTAAATCACCTTTCCAAAAAATTCAACATTTTCTATACTTATTACAGGGTAATTAACTCGTTTTAGAACCCATGGTGGGGGTGATCCCTGTCTGAGGCAGGGAGCTGGCCTGGATTACTTTGGCAAGGCCTTCTAGTCTTTTCTCTGTGATTCTCCAGGCAAAGAAGCTGCATCAGCTTTTCTCTCCTAGTGCCATTGAATCTCTGATATAGCACAGCTTAGGGCCAACCCAGCATTTTTCAGCTGTCACTTGGGATATCTGGTAGGGTGACTGTCAGGCCATGTCACCTGATGGGGAAGTTGTTTCTGGTTGTGGTCCTTAGGCCAACAAGACTCAAAGTTAGCACTGGTATAAATGAAATGACCCTCCACAGATCGGACAACTTCTGTGTGCCAGGCTCTGTAAAAACATTCTCTTCAGGCCTCAGCTCAACTAAGTGAGACAGAATTCATTGGTCCCATTTTATAGACGAGGAAACTGAGGCTCAGAGCGGTGAAAGGTTTCTTTCAAGGTCGCACAGCTGGCAGAATCATGACCCAGATCTGTCTGACGCTAAAGATACAAGCTCTTCCCAGGGCACCACAGGATCTCTTTTCAATTTAATTCAATTTAACCAGCATGGGTCAGTGCTCACACATATTAACCCTGCTAAGCACTGAGAACAGAGAGAACAGCCTAATGGGAGAGACAGACACAGAAATCACAAGTTCTAGTATTCCCGCTGATGCAAGCCTGTGAGAAGTAATAAAATCACGTGGGCAGTTCTATTTATCCTGTTGTATGTATTTCTGAAAGCCATCCTTAATCCTTTTAGGAAGAGGCAGGGGAGAGATAGATTGATAGATCAGGGCTATAATCAATGAACAAACAAACAGCAGTGGGAAAATGGGGAGGGGGAGATTAATTCCCACTCAGAGATCCAGAAGAGTCTCTTAGAGGATATGGTATTTGGGTTGGGGTTTGAAGGGCTAGAAAGATTCAGCAAAAGAATATAGGAAAGAGGCATGACCTGTCCCCTCCCTTCCCCAAGAGAAGTAAAAACAGAATCTTGATTTGTGCTTCCTAAATATTGGTCTGAAACCAGAACCCATACACAGCCCTCCCAGTTTGCCCTCTCCCCTTACATATATAGATGGACCTACCAAGACACACTCATAGGTACTCACAAATGCAAAAACACACAGAAAATACACATAAAACACACATCAGAACACATGCAGATACTTAAAATATACAATATGCAAAAATAGATACTAGCTCCCATACTCATAAGCTCATACAAATACACATAATACTCATACACACAGACTCACAAACATGTTTATGTTTTCATTACACAAGCACAAAACTATCCTCTCCCCACCCACTCCTCATGCAGGTAAAGAAATGCATTTTTAATTCACATATACACGGGTTCGCACGCAAATCTCATCGCCCCGTTCTTGCTGGAGGCCAGTGACTAATGGAAAGCCATACACAAAGCGAGCATCACGCAGGGGAGGCCAGGAATGGGTTGGCGGTGGGGCTGGGATTAAGCCCTGTCAGATGACAAACGCGCCCTGCCCGGCTGCCACTAGAAGCTGCTGAGCCGAGGCTGCAGCGCCTGAGCGAGCTCTGAATCCTGGGCGATGGTGCGAGGCTGCGCACCGGAATTCCAGCTTTACACAGGGTTGAGTGTCACCCAGGGTCAAGCTCTGCTATCAGACCCACCCCAAGAGGCAGGCGGCTTTGGGTACACGCAGGGCTGCGGCATGGGTCTTGTCCTAACACAGTACACTGAGTGTAGTAAGCATAAATGAGGGTTTACTGTGGGCCAGGCACTGCGTTAAGCCCTTTCAAATCATTACTTAATTCTCACATCAGCTCTGTAAGAGGGGGATGGGGGCGTTGGGAGTGTTAGCTCTGTATCCACTCCTTTTTAGAGGTGAGAACACTGCGCTCAGGCCACAAAACCACTCAGCAGGAAACTTGGAGCTGAGGTTCAAGCCCACCCGATCCCACTCTCCCCGGGGTTTTAGGGTAAAGTGTGCATGTGAGCCTGTCTCCCCCACGCAGAAAGCTTGCACCTCCGGCTCCTGACGGGTCTCTTAGAACCCCCGTCCTGCCAGGCACAGCACCTGGCCCACTGCAGGTGTCTGATGAGGGCGTGGGTCTTGGTTCGGTGAGGTCCTCAACAAGGACCTCAGTTTCCCCATCTCTGAAATGGGAATGCAGCGCAGACCTCGCAGGGCCGAGGCCAGGTGCTCTCGGGCAGCAGAGGTAATGCTGGGCTCCACATCCTCACTGCAGCCGCCCTCACCCATCGCTGGGGTTCCAGCTCCGTCTCCACCCGAGCCCGGGCGCGCCGCCGGCGCCCCATTGTTCAAGAGGGCGGGGAAGCTCCCGAGAGCGGACTCCCCGCTCCGGGTCGCGCTCGCCGCCCAGCGGAGCAGACGACTTGGCCCGGCTTCTGCCGCGCGGGGCGCGTCCTTTGTCTGCTCCGTGGCGCCCGGTGCCCGAGGCCCGCGCCCCGCTCCTTGTGCAGACAAAGCCGTGGCTGCCGCTAGCCGGACCGGCTGGTGCTGTGCTCGCACCACCCTCCTCCCGACTTAGCACCGCCCCCACTCCTTGACGTCCTCTGATTGGCCCGCGGGGCCACAAAGAGGCCGGGAAGCGGGTGGGTCACGTGAGTTAGCGTGGCCTCCCATTGGTCGGGTCAGACTGCCAATCGGGGAGGGCGGGCTGTCCGCGCACGGCCCGGTCGCTCCCTCCGCGCTGGGGCCCGCCCGCGGGGCCGGCCGCCTGTCAGAGGGAGGTGGCGATGGTGCGCCCGGTGGCGGTGGCGGCTGCGGCGGCTTCCCTGGTCCGAGTGCAGGGAGGAGAAGATGACTGACCGACCGACTGACTGAATGAATGAATGGCGAAGCCGAGCGCGCCATGAGGAGCCTGCCGAGCCTGGGCGGCCTCGCCCTGTTGTGCGCCGCCGCCGCTGCCGCCGCCGCCTCAGCAACCTCAGCGGGGAATGTCACCGGTGGCGGCGGGGCCGCGGGGCAGGTGGACGCGTCGCCGGGCCCGGGGCTCGGGGGTGAGCCCAGTCACCCTTTCTCTAAGGCCATGGCTCCCACGGCCCAGGCCCCGAGGACCGGACCCCCGCGCGCTACCGTCCACCGACCCCTGGCTGCGTCCTCTTCAGCCCAGCCCCTGGCGACCACCCCTTCTCGGGCCAGGGCCGGACCCGCTCCGACCACCTTTCGGGCGCCGCTCGGCCCCTCGCCGATCACACCTCCTGCGGTGGAACGTACTCGGACCACCGCTCGGGCGACGACCAGACCCGCGCCGACCACCATCTCGACGACCACTGGCCCGGCGCCGACCACCCCAGTAGCGACCACGGTGCCGGCGCCCACCACTCCCCCGATCCCGACCTCCATTCTCCCCGGTGGCGGCAGCAGCAGCAGCGTCCCGCCCACCCCACCTGCCACCGAGGCCCCCTCGCCGCCTCCCCCAGGTGAGTCTCAGTGCTTCCTCGCCCGCCGGACCCTCCCAGCGGCTGCCAGTGCCTTTCCCCAGCCCCGGCCTCTAGCGCTGGGCTCTTGGCTGGAATGGATCATTTCTTGCCCCAAAGGTTCCCCAGATTTCGACTCTCAAGGGGAGGTCCAAGCTCCAGCTAGCCTGCCCCCCAGCCCCCAATCTGGAAAGTCTTTTGTCCCCCCTTGGGCTGTGCTTCCTTGGGAGGGGGGCGGCTGCTGCGTGGAAAGGCATCGCACCTCCTTCCAAACAGGGCTCTCTGGCCTTTGTCAGACAGGCTAATGGGCGGAAACTTTTGCGTTCGGTTCGCTCACCTTGCCTCTCCGCCTGGGTGATTTGGGGAAGTTTGAAAGCCAGCCCAGTACCTCCTGAAACCAACTGGTCAAAAACTGAGTCTAAGGGATTCCTCCTATAGCTCCACTTTCCTTGTTCATTTCTCCTTGTTTATGTAAATATCAGATGTGCATGTGGCAGGTGGAAAAGATATTGAGAGGATTTTGTTTACAAACAGTAGTACAGACCACATGAGGCCAAAAAAAAGACATTGTAATCCATGTTTTCCCTGCAAATAAATAGATTCAGTAGGTCATTTGGGGCAGGTGTGTATCTAGGTTGAGCACATTTATAAATTAGGTTAAATCCCTTCCTTGCACCATTTTTTTTTTCCCTTCCTCAATTACAAGGTCAATATGTTTGGACAAATACACATTTTAAGCAGGGATGCCAGGTTTTTTCCCCCTTAAGGGGAATGTTCAGTTTTGCTGATGCTGATAAAAGCCAATTTCTGTCTGAGTCCCCGTAGAAAATAAAGCTCTTCTTCCTGCTGATTGAAGTCTTCAAGCAAAGTTAGAGACAACTTCTGTTCTTTCCCCCTTGAGATCTAAAGTGGGCCTGGAACTAAACAAATAAAACCTACCTTGTCAAGATGTTAGTCAAGAGTTTCTGAATTCCTTTGCTTTGAGTTGGGGTTTGATTTGTCCAAACCATTTTGTGTAGCTGTATTTATATTAATGGATCTCTGACCTAATTCTTAGGCTCAGTGATTTACTGTGGAGTCAGGTATGGACTTTGGACTATAATTGAATTTGTAGAGAGTTTTCCCACATGATTATGAGCCTTAATACAGTCACATCTTGGATTGGAGCTTGGCATTGACATAAGAAGGAATGCAGATTATTCACCCATAAAAAGCCAAGTTTGTATTTCTTCCAGCTTCAAGGGCTGTACTAACTAGCTGGATTTTGACTGTAACCATTTTTGGCCTTCCTATAGAGAGACTGACATATTACTGAGAGGCAGGAAGCATAGAGGTTGAGAGTATGGACTCTGGGGTCCATTCTTAGGTTTGAATCCTAGTTCTGCCCTTTATTAACTGTGTAATCTTGGGCAGGTCACTTAACCTCTCTTCATCTGAGAAATGAAGATAATGATAGTACTTAGCTCATAGGATTGTTGTGAAAATTAAATAATTTAGTACATTTATAAAGCTTAGAACAACCGTTCCCCGTGCAGAGTAAATAAGCACTGTGGGTGTGTGTGTTAGCTATCCTTATGACTAGGTCTTTTTTTTTTTTTTTTTTTTTGTGGGATAGAAAGCATTTGAGAAACGTAGTAGAGACTTGTGGTGATTTTTATTTGTTTTAGTAAAATATAGTAGAAAAGGATGAATTAGATTTTCCGAAGTTTGAAGCACACCGTAGTGTTTATGTAGGAAGATTGCTTATTTTGAATGGTTAGTGTATGTCTGTGTAATTGATGTTATTTTACCTTAATAATTTTTGTATTGTTATTTTTAAGTCACAAGGGTAACTTTTTCCTTTTTAAGTTGCTTTTTCATTGTGATATAATATACATAACATAAAATTTGTCATTTTAACCATTTTTAAGTGTACAGTTTAGTGGTATTAAGTACATTCAAATTGTACAGCCATCACTACCATCCATCTTCAGGACTTTTTTATCTTGCCCAACTTAAACTCTGTATTCATTAAACAATAACTTCCCAACCCCATCGCCCTAATTCCTGGCAACAACCATTCTACTTCCTGTCTCAGTGAATTTGCCTACTCCAGGCTCCTCGTACAGGGGGACTCATACAGCATTTGTCCGCAAAGGTAACCTTTACTTGCAAAAATTATAAAGAACCAGAAGTCTACAAAGGAAAGAGTGAAAGTCACTCCTTTACTGCCTCCCAGGTCCAGTCAGTTCCTAAAGGTCACTACTGTTAGCAGTTTGATCTTTTCTCAGACATTTTTCTAGGCATATATGAACATAAACACAGGGTTTTTAAAAATAGGTTTTAAAAACTCAAAATGAAATAATTATATATATGTTACATATATTAATTATATATGGTTATAGCAAGTCGTAGAGTTTTGCGACTTGCTGTATCCACTTAACTATGTATCACGGACTGTTTTTTTCATGTCAGTACCTAAGGTCTACCTTATTCTTTTCAGCAGTTGCATTTTTCGTTGTAAGTGTATACCATAACTTATTTAACCAATCCCTTGTTTATGGACACTTAGATTGCTTCTGGGCTTCACTTTAAAAAGCACAGGGAAGAATGTGTTCTTGTTCAGTCCATCACGTATATATTATATTCTCTAGTACTTTGGCTGGAGTTTTGTAGACTCCAAATCAATTTCAAGAGAAGTAAAGCTGGATTGAGTAATATTTGCCATCTGAGCTGTTTAAGGCTTTTAGTTACTTCCATGGACTACCATATATCTATGTCTATGGTGGTCTTTGAGCAACAGAAGTTTTAGAAGGATGTCCAATTTTTTTTAAATTAATTAATTTATTTATTTATTTGGCTGTGTTGGGTTTTCGTTTCTGTGCGAGGGCTTTCTCCAGCTGTGGCGAGCGGGGGCCACTCTTCATCGCGGTGCGCGGGCCTCTCACTGTCGTGGCCTCTCTTGTTGCGGAGCACAGGCTCCAGACGCACAGGCTCAGTAGTTGTGGCTCACGGGCTTAGTTGCTCCGTGGCATGTGGGATCTTCCCAGACCAGGGCTCAAACCCGTGTCCCCTGCATTTGCAGGCAGATTCTTAACCACTGCGCCACCAGGGAAGCCCAGGATGTCCAATTTTTGTAGCTCTCCTGCGTTTAAAATTTTTCATAGCTTGTAGTTTTCTGTGAATTCACTATGGATTGCCCGTGTCTAGTTCTCAGAAGCTGAACTGCCTCTGTGGACCTACTGATGGGCAGTTTTAGCTTTACAGTAATGTAATCGAGTATGGCCTTTCTATCTGAGCATGGGTTCTAGTCTACTTCAAACAGTAAACGCATCTCTTTGACAGAAGGAAAACTTCTAACTGAATTTGAGAGACCTAGTTAGGTTGGCAAAGTTGGATTCTCTGGCATTTGGGAAGACGGGTACAGGGTGTTTTATTTTAATGTTCCTGTAAGGGCTGAACACCATAGATAATATATTACGTGTTTGGATGGGTCTTCTAGCTGCTCCTTGAATTAATAAGAATTTCTTTCAAGGAGGTCTAGCTCGGAGCTCTTGCCTGCCCCTCAATTAGGGCTGTCTTTTGTTTATAGGGACACTGATCTGCAAACTGAAACTAATTGCCCAGCAAGCAAGCATTTTCCTCCCACAGACCTGGCAAAACATTTGACTGATTGGTTGGCTGGGTAGGACATTCTAAGAAGGGTGAAGGCAGAAGCTGTGATACTAGAGAATAATAGTTATCAACAGTAAGAGACTGAAGAGATGACAAATGTTTGATTTTTAAAATTACGGACCTTCAGGGCTAGATACGACTTTAGAAGCCACTGCGTCCTAACGTGGCTCTACATTGCAAGAAACACTTCCATGGACTTAGCTGAAATATTTCTCACTGTGGTTAACACCAGCTGGTTCTGGCTCTGCCCTTTGGGGCCATACAGAACAAGTCAGCTCTCTCTGGGCCATGACAGTTCTTCAGGGATCTGCAGACAGTGATCATGTTCCCTCTGAGTCTGGGCTAAATAACTTCAGCTCCCTCAACTGTTATGTGAAATGGTTTCAGATTCCCTTACTATCCTGGTTACCCCTCTTCTGGACTTTTTCAGTTTTTCTGTGTCTCTCCTGGAGTGTTGAGCACAGAGCTGAACGTATTGCTCCAGATGTGCTCTAACCAGCTCATAGTAGAGAGGGCGGTTACCTTGTTCTTTCTGGATGCTGTACTACTGTTGATACAGTTAGTTCCTCATCACAGTAGCTTTTTTTTTTTTTTTTAAATTAATTAATTTATTTATTTTTGCTGTGTTGGGTCTTAGTTTCTGTGCGAGGGCTTTCTCTAGTTGTGGCAAGCGGGGGCCACTCTTCATCGCGGTGCGCAGGCCTCTCACTGTCGTGGCCTCTCTTGCTGCGGAGCACAGGCTCCAGACGCGCAGGCTCAGTAGTTGTGGCTCACGGGCCCAGCTGCTCCGTGGCATGTGGGATCTTCCCAAACCAGGGCTCGAACCCGTGTCCCCTGCATTGGCAGGCGGATTCTCAACCACTGCGCCACCAGGGAAGCCCCCACAGTAGCTTTTTTAGCAGCCACATTATGTAGTTGACTCATTGAGTCCATTAAGATAGTTAAGTCTTCTTTTTTTTTTTTTTTTTAAACATGTAGTAGATGAGTCTTTCTTCATTCTGGACTTGGAAACTCTTGTTATTTTCTTAAGTATAAACTGAGACATTTGCCAAGCATGTAAGATTTATTGTGTTAGATTCAACCCATCATTTTGGATCCCGAGTCTGTCAATGTACCCCACCCAGTTTATTCACATTCACCTACAGGGTGTTCCTATAGACAGAGTCTAAGGACAAGTTAGGGCAGGTTGTTCTTACCTCATAGGGGAGAGTACATTTATGGATGATAAAACAGTTTGGAAGGGAGGGAATAATGATTTAGATTAGTTCTCAAGGGTCTCTTCCAGCTGTAAAGTTCTGTGATGATTTGGTACCCATGATTCAGGGCACATGAATGCCCCCGAAATGAGCCTTAATCATTTATTTGTGATCTAAGTTAAGAGAATAGGCTTTTTTTCAAACAAGTCCTAGAATTTAGAGTTTGAAAGCACTGACTACTATGGTGTGTAAATAAAATATTGTGAATGGATTTTATTTGAAAGGAGCATTCTGGGAATTCAGGGCCCTCCTACCTGTACTGGGAAATGTTTTCTTCATCCTAAAATTCTGTACAGCTAGGTTCAGGGTGTCGTTTGCTTATGGTTGTTTAAGAAGATACCATTCATTTTAAGGAAATAGAAATTGTTCAGGCTTCAAAGATAATGTATGTTCATGATCTTTTATCAAAAACCTGTGGGGCTGGGTGTGTTTCAGAATTTAGAATTTTTCAGATTTTAGGAAGTTAATAAATACACCCCAGTGAAGTCTAGGGCAGCATCCTGTAATCAAACACATGAAGATACTTGCAGCAAAATGCATGTATATTCACACTGAGTGGATTTTTAAAAAAGCTATAAATAGCCTTGCATTTGTTCAGGTCAGGTTTTGCTGCCAAATGAATAACAGAAAAAGTTTTGGTTTTTTGGATCTTCTGGTATTTACATCAGGTCTGAGGGATTGTGGACCGCTGTAATAGTAATTGCAAACACATATAGTACTTACTATGCTACATGTGCTGTTCTGAGTGCCTTACATATGTTACTTTACTTAATCCTCACAACAGTTAGGTATAATTGAGTTAGGTACTATTACTATCTTCATTTTATAGATAAGGAAACTGAGACTCAGAGAAGCCCAGCTATGGTGGAGCCTAGATTCAAACCCAGCCTTTGTGGTTCCAGAATCCATATTATTGGCATTTAAAGAAATAGTTATATAGAAGATAAGAGAAGGAAACCATTTTGCTAAAAATATTTGCCCTTGGATACTAGTCTGAAAATTTTTCACCTGTTCTTTGGCATTTACTCTCTTCATTCTCTTGTGTGCTATTCAGTCACCTCCTCAACATTTCTGTTTTACAATGTTGTACAATTATAGCTCTAACTCTTCCTTTGATTAGGTTCTAATATGGTGTGTGATAGGGAGGATTGTCTGTAGTCTTTTTAGGGCTAGGCCCAGGGACTTCTCAAATTCACTATATCTTATTCCTGGCCTGAGTGCCTAGCTTTCTGCAGAAATTCCTTAGTCTGATTAGTTTCTGGAACAGCACAGTTAAACTCCAAAGCATTAGTTTCAAATCTACTGAATTATGTCCCCAGGAAGCCTTCTGGCTAGTTGAAAATTTACACATTGAAATAATCTAACTAGGTCTTTTTATCTTGATTTTTTTTAAAGATCCATAAAATTAAAGTGAGCATTACTTTTCATCTCAGCATTTCTAAGCATGTATATATTAACTTCCAGACATCTTGGCACCCTTATAAAAAGAATAGAAGAAAAGTATCATGGTGCTGTTTTTACTGATGGGTAAATTATGGGTAGAGAGATTACTGCTCTAGGGCGCTTAATAGATCAGAAGAGAATAGAAATGTAAGATCTGTTTGGCTGAAAGACAGTGTTAGATGATATTTTTAGTTAAAAATAGCTTTAATTCATGCTTTTTGCCTTGATCTTTATTTTTGTTTGTTTTCTTTAGATGTAATATAAACATCTTTAATACTAATGTTGAGATTATGTTATAGGTATCTCTTTTGGTCACTTAGTCTTTTTTAAAAAATTTTTTAAAATTTTATTTATTTATTTTTGGCTGCATTGGGTGTTCGTTGCTGTGCGCAGGCTTTCTCTAGTTGCGGCGAGCGGGGGCTACTCTTTGTTGCGGTGCCCGGGCTTCTCACTGCAGTGGCTTCCCTTGTTGCGGAACATGGGCTCTAGGCACGTGGGCTTCAGCAGTTGCAGCACGCGGGCTCAGCAGTTGTGGCTCACAGGCTCTAGAGCGCAGACTCAGTAGTTGTGGCGCATGGGCTTAGTTGCTCCGTGGCATGTGGGATCTTCCTGGACCAGGGCCTGAACCCGTGTCCCCTGCATTGGCAGGCGGATTCTTAACCACTGCGCCACCAGGGAAGCCCCTCTTAGTCTTTTTTTCAAGTATGCGTTTTGGTATATCTGTTTTTCACTAAAAGCAACTACCCTAACTGCACTCGTAACTTTGAAGGGAGATATTTTAAAAATTGTCATGAAAAAGATAAAGATTATGTCTGGATACATATGTGTTTGAATCACAGTAAAGGTTTACTCAACTCTTTTTAACTGTATCTATTTAAGTACATGTGATAAATGTGTGTCAGAATAATCCCTCTAGTAATGCCACTGTTCCACAGATAAGTATTACTGTCTGAAAAATCTTTCCCTATTACTTTTTCTTCATTAAAATAAAATCTTCTGTTCTCCTTGCTCATTTTTTTTCACTTTAAGCTCCTCTGTATGTTCTTCTTACTCCTGTCTCTTATTCTTGAACCCATCCATTCTTTCATGTTCTTTAAGGAACCAAATTATCCTCTCTACTTAACAATTTCCCATTTGTCCTCCTTCAATGCCTCCTCAAAACCTAATTCTTCCAAGAAGTCTTTCCAGGGGAACAAAAGGTCCTTGAAGATGTCCTGGTAACAGGGTGCACAGGGTTGAACACTTTGCACTCAGAACAAAACCTGTCTTTCTTTGTGACTTTGACTTTTTCCCTATGAATTTGTTTTTAAAGTCTGTTTAATTTAGATTATTAAGCCCACTTGATAAGAAAGTGACATAGTTTATACAATATTCAAGATATGGTATTAATTCTTTCTTTTAGAAAAAAAAGAAAGAAAAGATTTTCTTTTTGTTCTGGATCTTCTTTATTGTCCAGTTCTTGTTTTTGTTTTTTGTTTTTTGTTTTTGTTTTCCTTCTCCTGAGGAACAATACAGAAAAAAAAAACTGTCATAACAGAAGTTATCTGCCTCCAAAAAAAAAAAAAAATCCAGTACTTTGAATAAGTAGCAAATTTCTTTTTCTATTTATGAATAATATGAGCAGTTTTTGTTAGGTAGGTGGATTTGGGCTAAATAGCAATATAAAAGGTTTAATTTGGTTGAGAAGCAAATATTTGATCTTTTGAATGACAGAATTTCCCCTGTAGAAATCTGATTAAAGTTAATAGTGAACAGAGTGCTTCTAATAATTAACAAGTGTGCAGTGCTTTATGGTTTACAAGGTGCTCTTAGAATCTCTGAGACTTCGGCATCCATATTTTGTAGATTTCTGGATATTATATGAGTCAGTAAAACCTCAGATTCTGACCTCTGTTGGTACTTATGTTGGTGAATATAGACGAAAACTTTATAGGTTTTTGGTGGGTTTCACATTTGGTATTTTGTATTTCAAACTGTTGTCTTGGGGAACTAAGATCCCACAAGCTGCATGGTGTGGCCAAAAAGAAAAAAGAAAAAAAATGAAATCAAACTGTTGTCTTTTTTTTTCCTTTTTATTTTATTTTATTTTATTTTATTTATTTATTTTTTTGTCTGCATTGGGTCTTCGTTGCTGCGCGTGGGCTTTCTCTAGTTGCCGCCAGCGGGGGCTACTCTTCGCTGTGCACAGGCTTCTCATTGCGGTGGCTTCTCTTGTTGCGGAGCATGCGCTCTAGGCCCGCGGGCTTCTGTAGTTGTGGCACGTGGGCTCAGTAGTTGTGGCTCACGGGTTCTAGAGCGCAGGCTTAGTAGCTGTGGTGCATGGGCTTAGTTGCTCCACGGCATGTGGGATCTTCCCCGGCCAGGGATCGAATCCGTGTCCCCTGCATTGGCAGGCGGATTCTTAACCACGGTGCCACCAGGGAAGTCCCAAACTGTTGTCCTTTAAGTTTATTTTGTTGAATGTAAATCTTTGACTGGTTTAGCTGCCCATATTTATGGGATGGAAAAATAGCATTTTGGGAAGAGGATTACTTACTTTATATATTTTTTCCTAAGTACTGTATGGGGCTGAATGTTATGGAAAGAGCCCAGTAATAATTGAAAGTAAATGGTAATGGAGGTAGCAATGCAAACTACAGAACTTGATTGGGAGAACTCATGTAAATTTCATTTCTTCAGATGGAAATATTATTTACTTCTTTCCTAGTGTAGGAATCTGTTTGGAATTATTTTAACATACTTGTTCTGTTGCCTCAAATCAGTGTGAGTAGCAAAGGAACTTGGTACTCTCTCACCTCTCATTACCAATCTAATATTTAGCGCTCTGGGAGGAAAGGTAATTAATGTTAACTGAGCACCTATTATATGCCTAGTTACCTACCAGGATTTTTTTTTTTTACTTACATCATGTTATTTAATTCTTAGACAAAGCAGTAGTTAAATATTATTATCCTTACTTTATGGGTGGCAAATACTGAGGTTCAGAAAGAGAAAGCAGCTTGCTCAAACGGTCAGGCTTATGAAGTCCATGAGGGCAGGGACTTCTGTTTGTTCTGTTCACAATTGTATCCCCAGCGTCCAGCCCAAAATAGATTCTGAATAAAAATTTAAGGATTGAATGAGTGAAGAAGAAGGAGTGGTTTGTAGCTACACTAGATGTGTAGTGTATTCTTGAGGAAAATAATGTAATCTCATGGCCTTTTCCTTAGTTTAGAAACAGACTTTTCTCCTTTTCTCCATTACTCATAGGAACAGTATGAGAACCTACTTAGGCAAGTGGAGTTCTTTGAGATCTAGCAAATTACATTAATTATTCATTTTTTGTTACATAACTTTGTCCCTTCTATTTTTCTTAAAGGAAGAACAGCAATATACAGATGTAAATCTGATGCCTTTTGTAGAGAAAGTAGCTAAAGTTGGAAAACAGAGCCCTTGTATGTAAGACATGGGACCCTAAGGTCTTTCACAGTTCTCTTACTGGTTCTGTAATCTTGGGCAAGTAATTTCATCTGTAAAATGAGAGAGGCTAGATTTGTTGTTTCTAAACTGTATTATTTGGGAAGCCAGGGTTCCTTAGATGTGTTTGGGAGCCAGTATAGGGACTCAGGAGGCCAAGTGGGTCTACTTCCGGGCCCTCCACCCCCACCCTCACCTCACACCCCCGCATCACCGCCCACACTTTAATCAGCTCTACTCTCATCTGGTTTATATATTGGGTTTGTTTTTTTCAGTAGAGATATTTGAAATAGGAATTTTTCTACTCTAAAATTCTATAATAAAGAAATTATGGTAATCTCTGAACTATTATGCATCTATTAAAATGCTTACATTATGTTAAGTAGCAGTATACATAGAAGGAGAGAAATACACCAAAATATTAAGTGGCTAAAGCTAAGTAATGGGATTATGGGTCTTTTTAATTTCCTTCTCTGTGTTTCTTTGGATTTTCCAATTTTTTGTTTTCAATGAATGTATCCAATTTTAATTTTACAATCATAAATATAAATGAATAACATGAAAAAATGAATAAAAAGTTATGATAAGCTTGATAAGCCTCCACTTATATGAGATCAACTCACGCGATATTACCCTGGGCCACTTTCTAATTTCTGTGATTGACTCACCAGTTTTGATCTGCATCAGAGATATTTGCTTAGTCTCAGTGAGTTGTGGTTCTGAAGAAAGGAGATTGCTGAAGACAATACCCAAGAAAGGAAACTGTTCCTGACACCTGACAAGTCAGGGTAGTGAAGACACATCTAAGATTTGGTACCTTTAGGGAAGGTTTAACTGAGATCTTAGCAGAGGCTGAAAACAGAGCTGATTCTTTATCCATTTCATTCTGTCTAGGGAATTTAAAGCATAAACTTAAAAGTTAATTAAAGTAGCTTTTTGAAATAGATCTTGCTTAAATTGTGCAGAATTTGAATTCATGACATTGTTCACAGCCTTTACCAATAGATGGTCTTTGGTTATCTCTTCCTTTAAAGATACAGAGCTCCCAAAAGTTTGGTTTCAGTCTATCCATATGTTTTGCAATTAGATCAGATGGGATTGCTTTTATACTGGTAATACAACAGCTGTTCTATATGATATCCTTGCCAGGGAGACAGCTAAGCTCTGAGGGAAGGGGAAATATATTCAGTTGGAAAAAGGAATGTGTTCTGCCTAGTCACAGGGAAAATGATAAGGGGTAGGAATGTTTTCAACCTGGCTGGAGAATGTTAAATAACCTTTATTTAGTAAATTTTACACTCTTTAGATAACTGATTTTGGAAACTTTTGTTTCAGTCTTGCATGCTTCCTAGAAACTGGCATATTACCAGGGATCTTATTAGATTTTTATTGTTTATTTTTTAAAATCTATAGTTTTTATTTGATGTATTGAGCAAAAAGAAGAGGTTAGGAGTAACACTGTTTATTGTAAGGAGAACATCATATTCTCTAGTTCCTTTTAATTTTAGAATGGTCTTTAAAAGTGAAATTCCTTTAAACATATTCTAGGGATAGTTGTCTCCTCTGAAGGAAATTACATGAACTGAGTAGCTTTTAGGTTCTCTTCAGTCCTATCTGCTGTTTATAGGGATGAAATGGCAGTTTGGGAAGGGTTAACGGTAATAATGAGGGAAAAGATGGAATGCTTCGTATTCCAACATATTTATCCTGTTTTATATCTGTATTGAGGCTTGATTAGAGGAAGGCATTGGGCTTTTTTTGCTGTAGATTTCTCATTTGACTTCATATTCCTTATAACTCTACAGCGTGTTTTGATTACCTGTTCTATATGAACTGCTTTAACAAGGTAGCCCCACCATCCCTTGATGTTGTGTGGGTTAATGAATGGTTATAAAATGTACCAAAACCACAAAGCAAGCTAGCTGTTGGGTATTTATTATTATACTGAATTGTTGGTGTATTGCCTACAAACCTATCCTGTTCAACTGGTTTTAGTTTTTAAGTTAGTTTGTTGCTTCAACTTGTCCACAAAGGCAGGGCTGAATGGTCCAGCTAATCAGTGGAATAGCAGTCACAAGAAATAAATTCCAGTCTTTCTTTTCATTCACTTTGTAAGTTCCGTAGCACATTTATTTTTTTAATGGCTCTGTGACTTAGTTTCTCTAACTATAAAATGAGACCTGTTACATGCACAGACACAGGGCAAGTCACATAATCTCCCTGGGCTTCTATACTGTTTTCTGTAACATGAGTATAATAGTACCAACCTAATAGGGTTCTTGAGTGTTGACCTAGAATTCAAACCCAGCTCTGGCTGACTTAAAAGTCTGTGTTTTGCTTTTTTTTTTTTTTTCTTGTGACTAAACTGTGCTGCATTGCCAAAGCAGATGGGAGTAGCAGAAAATGAAATGAAGCATTCAGTGGTTACAGAGCACATTTTGGGTTCCATTTTTGTTGCCTTACCTAGCCTCCCAGAGCCTCCACCAGCAAGCCCATACATTGTCCTTCTCAGCGCTTGTTCTGAATAACACAGTTTTGACTCAGGTTTGATTTCAGTAGCTGCTGTGAAAATCAAACTTAGATCAAAGAGTGTTTCTCAGAGGTAGATATGGGTGTGGAGTGGAGGTAGGGAGAGGAGATAATGGTAGAAATTAGATGAGGGTAAGCAGGTAGACTACATGTAAATGTAAAGCAGAACTGAACAGTAACTATGAGATTGTCTACTCAGCGCCAGAAGGATCGGGGCTAACAGAGACAATGTGATGCTTATTAGCATTTGGCAAGAAATACCACACACTGCAAAATGATAGTATTGATTGTTCTTGACTTGACAATAAAACCTTTCATCTTTAACTTAATATGGACTCTAGATGAAGATGCTGGTGCAAAACAACATGTTGTAAAAAGTGGCAGGTGATATTTGATTATACAAAAGTCATAGAAGAATCTCAGACTTGCAAATGTGATTCATACTTCTGCCAGTCACCCGAGGATGCATTCCCCCTCCCCATTTTATAAACTTCCCTCCTCACTGAAGGGCTAGTTGTCTCTCAGATCAGGCAAGGAGAAGCTATTATTTCAAGTATAGAACCAACCTCTTCTGATCCAGTTGCAAACATATTGACAGAGGATATACACAATGTTGGAGGATTTGATTTAGAATCAAATAGCTTCAGTTTGTATGGCATCAGGACTCAACAGTAGCAATGTATAATATATTATTACATCCTGCAAGTGCACAAGTACTATGGTCAAGTAGAACTATATAACTATAGCTGTGGAGAATACACATACAGCGCAAAACCTGGTCACATCAGTCTCCTAGTTAATAATTTAATACAATATTTATACTTTAAGATAATTCTCCTATGTGTTCACCATGAGTGACCCCAGCGCGTAATGCTCAAGTTTCCCAATGTGATTTAAAACTTCTCTGTAATCTGTCTCTGTCCTCATTTCCTACCACCCCTCTCCTTGTGCTTTAAACGCCAACAGAATCAGATTGCTTTTATTTACCCCCGAATATCATGGTTATTACATCATCAGTATTACTAATAAAACAATTATCTGTGGAGGTTTTACTCTGTGTGAGATACTAAGAGCTTTAAATGAATTATCATCACCTTGTTTAATTCTCAAAAGAACCTATAATAAATATGTATTATTATCTCCATTTTACTAAGCAGGAGTTGAGGCTTTGAGAGTTTAAATACATTGAATTAGGTCTCACAGCCAGTAAAATGTAGAACCTTGATTCAAATTTAGATCTATCTAGTCTGAGAGGCTCCTCTCTTAATCACTAAGCTAACTGGCCTCTCGTTTACTTTGCTTCTGCTCTTCCCTCAGCCTGGAATGCCCTTCTCTTCAGTTTTAATACAGGCCTTAAAACAGAAATGAATGCTTGTTGATTTAATCAGAAATGGACTTTACTAAAAGATTGTTAAAGGGTTCACAGAATCTCCAGGGGAACCGAGTTCAGGACATGGAGCTAGAGATAAGGCCCAGTCATACACAGAGAGGTGCACTGAATATGCCACTGCCATCACCACTGAGCATTAGATGCTCTAGTTTTGCACCATCAACATTCCTAACACTGGGTACTGGATGCAATAGCAAGTACTACTGCCACTTGTCATACTGCAGCCATCACCCCCTCTGCCACCAGAGAAGGGCCTCATGCTCATTCCTTAGAATCATTAGTTTCTAATTACAAGCCAGGTGAGGGTGCTTGTGCTTACTGGGGCCTCAATTACTTGCTTATGCCCTGGATGTAGGGGAGGCAGGGAAAACAATAATCTGGCATTGTGAACCTTTGTGGTGGGATAGCAAACCTTAAAAGATGGAGAATTTCCCAGAATACGAAGGAATTAGCAGGATGCCAGAAAGAATGACAGATGTCTACCATATCCCTTTCTTTTACCTGAGAAACTTATTTGTCCTTGAGAAACATCACCCATGCAGCCTCCCATACTGTTCTACCTTATACGTTCTAATATTACTGTACGTATTTTTTGATTACTTGCTTTTTAAGGCTTCTTGTTTTAAGTGTTACTTGTTAATGTAACTGACTTCTCTATAACCTATTCTCAAGGTTATAGGCTATATTCTCATAGCTCATAGGCTATGTCTTATTGATGTTTGTACTAACATCTACCTACCTAGGATAGTGTTCAGCATTCAGCACATAGTAAGTACTCAATAAAAAGTTGAACTGAATTGAGGCGTAAATCCTCCCTCCCCACCACCACTAGAATGTAAGTTCCACAAGGGCAGGGATGTTTGTATTTGTCTCTCTTTCTGTTTTTTTTTTTTTTTTTTTTAAACCACTGTCTCCCCAGCACCTAGATGAATTACTAACATGTGCTGGGACCTCAGTAAGTGTTTATAGAATAAATGAATACTCCTAAATAGTACATTCTTTATTTCTGGGAATGATGCTGTCAGAAAAACCTTTGAATGTGAATGGCAGATTCAAAGAACTATATCATAATTTCCAACTAGACCACATACAATATGAAGCCAGAAACTGCCTTGTTCATCTCTAGTTACCTCTTCCTCCTATCCAGAAGCATAACCAGAAAAGGGCAGTTTGGAATTCTTTCCCAGACCTACCGCCATAGTCACTAGCCACAAAAATGGCCTAAAGTACAATACCTGCTTGACATGAAATCTTTTTTGTCTCCTTTTGTATAACCAACTATGTCTTGATAGATGCAGTCTATTCTGGGAAGAAAAGGCTTTTAGGCAAACTGTCTTGTATGCTGTTTTAAAAAGTTTAATAACCTATGGTGGTAGCATTTCATTTTGAAGAAATGAAGACCCATAATTGTGGAATGATTTATACAAGGGTAGTGGAGTAGCAGAGATGTACTATATGTAGACCAGAGTTCTGTAGCTTTTAGAGGTTCACTTTTTGGAGGGACACAAGCATAATTTTGTCAAGCTGAAAGAGAACTTTTGTTAAAACGAACTGAAGAATTATTGTTATGTGGTAACTATCAGCTCTGGAGCCAGGTTTGAATAATTTTTCTACCACTTACTTATTGTGTGACCTTGGGATGTGTCTCAATTTCCTCATCTGTAAAATGGGCATAATAATAGCATCTACCTCACAGGGTTATTACAAGGATTAAATGATAACATATGTGAAGTACTTAGGCTGCCTGGCATAAGTAGGCCTTCTAAATATTAGCTGTTCTTTTCATTTGTATATTTTGAATACCCATTTACTTATTGGAATGCTACTCACAGTCTTTTTAATTCTTCACTACTGCTAATCCTTTCCATTCTGAATTAGTATCATCCCATTTTACAAAGAACCTGAGTTTGAGATGAGGTTAAGTTGTTTGCTCAATAGTCACAGAGCTTGGAGATACTAGTTAGCTGGAATTCAAACCAAGATCTCTCCTTTTTGGAAGCGCTTTTTTTTCTATCATGGCAAAATAGTATGCTAAAAGTAGATTGTGCTCTGTTATATCCTTCTAACCCCTGTTAGTTTTTTTGTTTTGTTTGTTTGATTGTTTTTTGGCCGCACCGCCTGGCATGCAGGATCTTAGTTCCCCAACCAGGGGTCGAACCTGTGCCCCCTGCAGTGGAAGCATGGAGTCCTAGCCACTGGACCACCAGGGAAGTCCTTGTAACTCCTGTTAGTTTTAATGCCTCTTTTTTCCCCTGCCGCCTTCACTCTCTTTCCTGACTTGTAGTCATTGTTTTTCTGTTCATACCGTAGGTCTGTGTACTGCCCTCTTTGGTGTTCTTCTTGATTCTTTTTGTAGTAGAAAGTATGTATTTTATTTGAAAGATCAAAGCATATCCTCACATACTACTATGACTGTTCATTTTAATTTCACTTTCATTTTTTTGTTAGCTTAATTGATCTGTACAGTGGATTGTTGCCAGAAAAGAAGACGTAGTGTTATGAGTCAGATGAGTAATTTTATACATTAGCGAGGGTGGCGTTTAAGGACAAATAGAATACGCCCAACTGAGGGCCATTTCAGCTGGTGCAACAGGTGAAACACAAGATTGTCAGAAATAGAGACAGTAACAAATAATGATATTGAGTTGCTACAAAAGCTTTGCAGCCTAGTAAAGTACTTTTCTGTGCATTAATCATTGTTTAACTTGTGCATTAAACTTCTATTGAGAAATTAGAAATGGACTCCAGACATTTGTTGCAAAAAAAAAAAAAAGTTTACTTAAACTTAGTTTGAGGGAATTCTTTTTCTTAGCATATGATCTTTCTTGTTAACAGCAGTCGTTTTAACAGTTTATCAGAAAGTAAGCATTTATCTTTGCTATATTTCTTTTGGTTGATAATCTCATATAATAGATCACTCGTTTAGAAAATCAGTGATTAAGTAGTCTTCAGGGAATAAAGCCACAAGTGTCACAAGCTGTTACTTTGTACTTCCTTATTGCTTAACCAATCTGCAATGGTATCTTCCTCTTTCTTTTCTTTGGTTCCTTTCTTCCCTCCCTCCCTCCCTCTCTCTCTCTCCCCCTTTCTTTTTTTCCTTCCTCCTTCCTTCCTCCCTCCCTCCCTCCCTCTCTCTCTCTCTTTCTTTCTTTCTCTCTCTCTTTCTTCCTCCTTTCCCCTCCCTCCCTTCCTTCCTTCCTTCCTTCCTTCTTTCCTTTCACTGTTAATCAGACAAGATTTCAGATCCTTTTTCACTTGGTTTTTTTGGGGGGGTGGGGGTGGTCTCACCATGCTTAAACTGGCCTTCACCTGTGTTTCACTAGATGGTTCAGCTTAAGACTTTGCATTCACTTTTATTTAAGTAATAGGGAAAAGGGTATGCTTTTTTAAAAAATTAATTAATTAATTTATTTTTGGCTGAGCTGGGTCTTTGTTGCTGGGCACGGGCTTGCTCTAGTTGCCGTGAGCGGGAGCTACTCCTCGTTGCGGTGCGCGGGCTTCTCATTGCTGTGGCTTCTCTTGTTGTGGAGCACGGGCTCTAGGCGCGCGGGCTTCAGTAGTTGTGGCTTGCGGGCTCCAGAGCGCAGGCTCAGTAGTTGTGGCGCACGGGCTTAGTTGCTCCGCGGCATGTGGGATCTTCCCGGACCAGGGCTCGAACCCGTGTCCCCTGCATTAGCAGGCAGATTCTTAACCACTGCGCCACCAGGGAAGCCCAAAGGGTATGCTTTTGTCAATAAGTTTACATTGGGCTTTCTATGTTAACAAAATAAGGTTCTTTTATTCATCTATCTGATCGTCGTTAATCACTTGCTATGCACCTAATGCTGGACTGGATAGATGCAAGAGAGACAAATGAGATGTGTTTTCTGTCCTTGAGAGCATAGTGGAGGATACAGAAAGTCAGACTACAGATGGATAAGTTCCACCATAGTGGTATGCATGTACTACAGGAGCAAAGAGAGGACTCCTCACCCAGACTTTTGCGGGGGCGGGGGGTGAAAGATGATGTCCTTTCTGGAGGAAGTATTCTCTGAGCTGAGTCTTAAGAACAAATTGGAATTAGCCAAGCGGAGGAGGGGAAGGACACTCCAGGAAAAGGGAACTGCACATGAAAAGTATGGAGCTAAGAAAGCACATGCACGGCCTGTTCAGGGAACTGAAGTCTTGGATGGCTCCAGTAGGAAAGGCGAGCATATGTGAGTGTGGAATGGGGAATGGTGAGAGTTGAGGCTGGAACAGCTGGCACTTGTCAAATCATGAAGTGCTTTATGTGTCACGCTCAGAAATTTATTCTAAAAGCAGCGAAGAGTATAAGCCCTGAAGTGATATGGTAAGGTTTGAGTTTTAGATCAGTATGGAAACTGCAGGGTACTCCTAAAAGTGATCCCCAGCAAAGATAATTAGAGGCCACTGACTGCCCCTCTAAATCTTTCCCATCATTAATTTTGGATTAAAGGGTTTAAATGCTAAGATAATGTAATAATAGGAGGGGACATGAACTAGTTTTCTATTCTCTCTTATTAAGCAAACATTTGAAACCTATTTTGCTTGTTGGTATAACACACAGACCTAGATGACTGAAATTAGAGACTTGACAAAGTCAGTAATTGGTGCTGGACCTCTTAATGGATCTGGTGTAAGACTGAACAAACCCAAGTACTTCCTGTGTGACGGGCACTGTGGAGCTGAGGATAAAATGGTGAATGACTTAGGTGTTTACAATCTGGTGGAGGGATAGACTTGTATACAAATGCTTTAGGATACTTATGTATTAGATTCCTTTACTTACATTTTCACTTTCTATCCTTATTGCTTTCTCAAACCTTCAAAGTATGGATGAGGAAATCCAGGATAAGAGAGAGATTTTTTTTCTAGCTTTATTAAGACATGATTAATGTATAACATTGTCTAAGTTTAAAGCCAGAATGTGATGATTCAGTGCACATTTATATTGCAAAATGTTTACCAGGATAAGGTGAGTTAACATATCCTTCACCTCACATAATTACCTTTTTGTTGTTATTATGGTGAGAATTTTAAAGCTCTACTAAGAGAGGTATTTATGTAATAATGAATGGTAAATAGCTACAATTCAATATTCCATCTACCCAGCTCCAGAGTGTTTCTTACCCTCCATCATATATTTAGCTTTCTCTGACAAGATAATGCATATATATTATTTTCAAGCCTGAAGTAGTTTTCTTCCCATATTTTCTTAACTCTTTCAAACACTACCCAAACCAGTTGAGCCTCAAAAGATCCAGTCATTGGTGATTAAAAGTGCAGGCTCTAAAGTCATATTGTCTGTATTCAAATCCCAGTTCCATCATTTACCCTCTCTAAGTCTGTCAGCCCACTTCATAGAGTTGTGAGTACTGTTATGAGATAATGTTAAAACAGTGGAAGCATAAGGAAAGAATTACCTAAATGTTAGCTGTTAAAATTGTCTTTGGAATAGCAACTCATCTTTTTCCAAACATTCAGGAAATTTTGTTAAAATGCATTTAAATCAACCTACCTTATTCAAATTAATCTCGGTGAAGAGCTTTTGCCTAGCATGCATGTTTGAAATCTGACCTCTGGTTCAGGGGATCAGTGAATGACCTTGGTATCACAAACACCTATGAAAATATGCCTGTGAAACTAGCATAAAGACACTCTAAACTTTTCTTTATTATGGAAAATTTTGAAAATAAACAAAAGTTGACAGAACAGCGTCCTGACTTCTCTCATACCTATCACCCATCTGGACAACCATTCAGGCCAATCCTGCCTCATCCGTACCCCATCCATTTACCCCTCTCCTATTTTATTTTGAAATAAATCCTAGACATCATATCATTTTGTCTGTGAATATTTCAGAATGTGTTTCTAAAATATGTCTTCTCTTATTTTTCTTAAATAGCCAGAATACTGTTATCATATCTAAATGAAAAAATGAACAATTTCTTAATATCATCAAAATGCTTTCTTTATGATGAGGGGGAAAATCTTTCCTTTTTTTTTTTGGCCATGCCACATGGCTTGTGGGATCTTAGTTCCCCAACCAGGGCTAGAACCAGTGCCCCCTGCAGTGGAAGCACCGAGTGCTAACCACTGGACCATCAGGGAATTCCCCTTTCTATTTTTTTTTTCTTTATTAACATTTAAAAAATAATTTTATTTATTTACTTAGGCTCCACTGGGTCTTAGTTTCGGCCCGCAGGATCTTCGTTGTGGCATCCCGGATCTAGTTCCCTGACCAGGGATCGAACCTGGGCCCCCGGCATTGGGAACACAGAGTCTTACTCACTGGACCACCAGGGAAGTCCCTCCCGTTTCCATTTTTTAAAGCTAAATCTAGAGACTTGATCGATCAGTTTGGGGGAGTAGTAATGAAAATTGGTAGTCTTTTTGTTATCATTTCTGACATTGCTAAATACCTCATATAACCCAACTAAGGATGAAAACTAGCAATATGAGGACTCCTTGAATTGTTTGGGTAGAACTGGATGCAGATTATTATCTAGTTTTTACGTGTGAGTAAACTGACTCAAAGAAATGGTTTGTCAGTGGTCATATAACCTGCAAACAACTTGTGCTGAAATTTGTCATTTGAACCATGGTCATTCCATAAATATTTGAGTTCAAGAAACTTACTATTTATATTTCTTTTTAAATGTCTATGGCCCACATTATTTTTATAACAAGGACATTCTTCCCTTTGATCACCTAATTTCTTTTATCTTTTGTTGTCTTAGAATTTTAAAGTACTTTCTCCCTCCTCTGTCCTATCCTAATTTTTAGCTGGTGGAGTGACTTTAGGGCTAATACAGGGAAAATTTTGGTCTCCAGCAGAGGATCAGTTGCAACTATGAAAACAACTCAAGCAAATGGTCTATTGATAGTAGAACATTTCATTATAAAAAGTTCTTTTCAAATTCCAGGATATTGGTTGCTTGGTCACTGAAGAGTGTGTGCTACCATTCACCAGCACCCTGGGTGTCTGAGCAGACCTGGTTAGGAATGTACTGCTCATTTTGAATGAGAAAAAAGGATAGTGAAGCTGCCTCAAACATTGCAACACAAGTCAAACATTTTACATCTGCTGTATAGGTGATATAAAACATTAGTCTTTTAGAGTATACCCTAACATAAAAATAACTTCCATTTTGAGTGGTGCCAATTTTGATTACAAAATACCCCAGTATACAAAACTTTTTTATTTCTGTTCTTTAATTTTTAAGCCCTTGGACCTCATAATTTCCCCAAAGTTTTATATACCGTCGAGTCAACAATTAACAGAAATGATAGTGCTGCTGAAATATGTCTTTGATATTAGTTCAGTTATATATCTGGAATGTTTATTCCCCTGGGCTTTCCAGCTGAGGGAGCCCAGCGTGAACTCCTACTTTGGGAAATATCTGAGTGGGCAGATTTGTTTGCCACATTGCCCTCATTGTCTGTCTTTGTTTATTCAGCTGAAAAGCTGTGCTTGTCTCTTATACAGTCAGGCGTGAATCTCAAGGTCTCAGAAGCTGTTAAAATAGGTGGAAAAATTGTTTTGGGAAGGGAAAGGATGAAAATTGTTATCAGATATTGACATGATGTGCGATGAACGCGCTCTCTTAGGGAAGAGCATAATGACTTTAAGGTTGTTATCAAGCACAACTCTGATAACATTTTCATAGCCCTGTTTTATTAGGGTCTTTGATTTAATGCAATTTTCCTGTCTTCTGGGTAAGAGACATTGATAATTCATTGGCACGTATGATTTGTTTTTGCAACAATAGAAAAGCAGGTTTTTAGGACATGAGCATACCATCTGGCCCAGGTAACGATAAATTTTCTCTGATTATAATAGTGTTCATATGCTCTTGGCACTTACTTTTCTGGCTATCTTTGTCTGTCAACTGGATTATTTCATTTTAGCAGGCTGCTGAAAGACCTCTTTGCCTTCATTCTTTCCCAATCCATTCTTTGCATGCAGTCAGTTATTTCTAAAATGAAGGTATGATCATGTTATGCTCTTTTGTATAAATCTCTTCCATGGCTACCCAGTTGCCCTTAAGAAAGCCCTTAACCTGTCACCACTCCTGCCTCCTATTCTATGTCAGAGCTATAATGAACTTTTCTCAGTTCTCTGTGCCCTGTTTTACTTCCAGGTCATTACACAAACGTTGGCGTTTGGGATATTCTTCCTCTCTACTCTTAGCATGGCTAAACCTCCTCATTCTTTATGTCCCAGTCTAGATTTCTTCCTCTGGAAAGCCTTAATTAGGTGTTTCTCCCTGTGCAGACATGTACCCTGTTTTCCCATAACATTGTGGCATATTTCCATTTTAGTACTTATCACACTATATTGCTACTTTGTTTTTCTCTCTATTAGACCTTAAGCTGTATAAGGGCAGGAACCTTTTCTTTTTTTTCCACATTGTTGTATCTTCAGCATCTAGAAATTATACTACTCATTTCTGGTACAAAACTAATATGTTGAATGATTGAATTAATAATCATGTGCATTGCCAAGAATCTTTAACAACATCAGAGAAAAATTATGATTTCTCTGTTTTCACGTTCTTGATATTTTTCTTCTCATCTTCTAGTCATATTCATTCATTCACTTATTTATTCATTTAATTATTCAACAGAACATTGCTTTGAACCTCTTCAACCTCCATACCTTGCCCAGAAGCATGTGGAAAGTACATGTGTGTGCTTCCGTTGTCCATCCTATCGAAACTTGGACTCTTTAATACACACATATATAGTCCTTCCTCTCCCCGCCACAACCGCTATGTTTTGCTTCCTTGTATTGCTTTCCCTCGTTACTATTTAACTCTTCTAACATACTAGATATTTAACCTGTTTAAGTTACTTATTGAATGTCTCCCCCTGCTACGAGGTGAGGGCTATGAGGGCATGAATTTTGGTTTGTTTTATTTACTGCTGCATCCGCAACACCTAATACAATGTTTGGCACATGGTGAACCGATATATATATATTTGCTGAATGAATGAATACATTCATACCCTTAAGTGTGCGTCTCTTTCTTCTTTACTCTTTCGGTGCCCCTGATTCAGTCCTGCTTCCAGTACTGTGCTGTTTATTTTTTCTGTCTTTCATTTTTGGGACTTTTACATTTAGTCCTATTTTTGAGGCCATAATCTTGGCTACCCCAGGCAAATCCTGTTTATCCATTTTATAGCCTCAGGTGACCATTACTCAACTTAAATCTGACTTCTGCATCTCCTAACCTGGTATCTGAAGCCCAAAGAGCCATGTATGTGTGTATTGGGGAGGGGTGAGTATACATTCAGAGATAGATCGGATGTGAAACCTGTTCTTCTAGAACCTAAATATGACAAGTAGATAAATAACTATAGTACAAGGTTGAGTAGGATAATATTAATAATGAGGAATATTAATCATTGGGGAGAAATGTATGTCTTGTATATCATATTATATTCAATACAATATTTCATATTGTGTGAAATATATCAAGCTTCCAGAAAAGCATAGAAAGTAATGTGGTAAGCATCCCCTGTATACCTACCTCTCAGCTTTGTAATATCTGAATTGTCTCCCACATTTGCTTCGGGTTTTTTTGTTTTGTTTTGAATTAAAATACTAGATATGACTAAAGCCTCCAGTGTTCCTCTTTTATCCAGTTTTCTTCTTTCCCTACTTAGATGTAACTGCTATTCTGAATTTGGTTCTGTGTGTGCTCGTGCGTGTGCGCACACATGCATACGCACACGCACACAATATAGGGTTGTTTTAATGTTTTAAACTTTGCGTAATGGCATCTTCCCATGCTTTTTTCACTCAACATTTTTTTTCGAGATTTATCTTTGCTGGTTCATGTAACTCTAGATTGTCTAAGTTGCTGTGTAGTTTACCACTGTATGTGGTAAACCAATACACCACAGTGTAACCATTTTATTATTGATAGCTATTTCAATTAATGCTTTTCTTTACTATTTCAAATAAAGCTGCAATGAACTTGCCCATGTCTCTTTCTTCACAAATAGGAGGCTTTCTCTGGGGCAGTGTGTCGCAATTAATGTGCATAGGAATCACCTGGGTATCTTGTTAAAATGTAGATTCTGTCTCAGTTGGTCTGAGGCGGGCCTGAGAATCTGCATTTCTTACAAGTCCCCAGGTGATGCAGATCCATGGACCACACTTTGAATTGCAAGGCAGTAGTTGGCTGTGGCACATCATTATCTTTCTAGATACTGCCACGCTGTTCTTTGACGACGTCATACAGGTTTATATTTCCAACAGGAGTGTATGAGGGATTTGGTTGTCCCAGGAGTAGCCTCTTCTAGGGAACTATTTAAGTGTAATCTGCAGCCATTCTCTTCTTAAAATTAGAAAGATTTTTGGGTGGGAAAACATGAAATAATAAAATTATTTCAGAGGATAGTTAGCTTAACTACAATATTTCTTAGGAATTGATCTAAATTATATAGATAATAGATTTTAATTAAATAATTTTCTAAAAATTCACTTGTTTCTTTTCAAATACACCATTTTCCATTGTCAACCCAGACAGGGCTCAGGCTATAAGATGGACTATCCCAGATGCTGAAAGGGAAGGAGAACTGTGTGTCAGGCACCGTGCTACATTGTTTCATTTAATCCCCACATTTGTACAAGCTCTCAGCTAAGTATTACAGCCAGTATTTGTAGTCTAACCTGTCTGGCTTCAAGGTTTATATGGGAAATTAGTTTACTGCTCTTAGTTTCAGTTACCTGTAAAAAGGGAGTAGATCAGATAATTAGATCCTTAACTCCCAGCACTTAAGATTTCCTAGCTTCTTTGATAAATTAAGAAATGCATACACACATATTGTATGATGATAGCTTCTACCCACCTGTTTTTTCTGTTATAATTAAAAAGCACACATAAAATGTACCACTGTAACCATCTTTTAAGTGTACAGTGTCAGGAGTGTTAATTTACATTGTTGTGAAACAGATCTTCAGAACTTTTTCATTTTGCAAATTTGAAACTCTGTACTCATTAAACAGAACTCTCCCTTTTCTCCTCATCCCTGGTAACTGCCATTCTGCTCTGTTTCTCTGAATTTGACTCCTTTAGATACCTCTTATAAATGGAATCTTGTAGTATTTGTCTTTTTATGACTGATTTCATTTAACATAATGACTTTGTTTCATCCATGTTGTAGTATGTGACCGGATTTCCCTGCTTTTTAAGGCTGCATAATATTTTATGGTATGTATAGCCCACATTTTGTTTATTCATTCACCTGTTGATGGACGTTTGGGTTGCTTCCACATCTTGGCTATTATGAATAATGCTGATATGAACAGAGGTGTGCAAATATCTCTTCAAGACCCTTCTTTCACTTCTTTTGGATATATACCCAGAAGTGGGATTGCTGGATCATATGGTAATTCTATTTTAAAATTTTGGGGGAGCCTCTATACTGTTTTCCATAGTGGTTGCAGCATTTTACAATTCTACCAACAGTGTGGTGACATCTTTTAATGGCACAGAAAGTAGCGAATGGGATATGTGAAATCAGAAGTGAAGTAGGAAGAATAGGTAAATTCTACTGGTGTGAAGGTAAATTTCACTTTGCCAGCATCTATTTCCCTTAGATATTTTAGCTAACATTGCTTGCTTCTCCAAGACTATTATTAATACTTTAGGAGTGGTGGAGGAAGCCAAATTATTTCTTTTTTTTTTTTGGCTTATTATTGACCACTGGTCCCTGAAAATTTCTGAGATTGTTAACTTCCAGTAGTGCTTTAGCAATGATTAGGAAAAGTTTGAAAGTTGTGTTTTGTATTGTTTGCAAACTTGAACAAGATCTTTGACATCTTGGTGCTCCCAAATTCTTGTTAAAAAAAAAAAAAGAAGAAGCCTCCCAATCCATGTTTTAGAACTGTGACTTCTGACCATTTCAGTTTTCTTTTGAGGATCCTGTGAGTGTATGCGTGTGTTTTCGGAAGGAGGGACAATTGGATTCCACTAATGGTATGTACAGGAAGAGCAGGAGTGAGCAGTGGAGTTGGAAGAGGAGTTTCTTCTCTCTTGTGCCCTTATTTTTGAATCTGAAGTGTTACCCAAATGCTTAGTCATGATGATAAGGCAAAGAACTTCACAGCTTGCAGTGTAGAACAATGCTGATACTGTATAAGTGTTTGATAATAGTGAAGTGTGGCAGGAGAGTGGGAAGAATTTGTCAACATGTTTTGAGGAGTAAGAGGATTAGATAGGGAACACAAAGTAAGATAGCCCACATCCAGTTCCAAAAGAAAAAAGTGCTTCTTTCAAGTGTCCTTTGGAATAACTCAAGGCTCAGCTATTTCACTTGGCTCTTAACTTCAAATCTTTTAAACTTTTAGCACTGCAGACAGCTGCAGACAGGTATATTTTCCACCTTGCAGTATTTATTTATTCTGAAAGCAAGCAGACTTAATTTCACTTTATGACATACAGACAGGTATCTGTATGTTTGCAGAAGCAATTTTTACTAGTGAGACTGCCTCAATTCAGATTTTCATGTTAGGCTGCTACGATATTTATCAGTAAATCTATCATCTCCAGTCTCTCCTCTCTAATCCTTCCTTCACACTGCTGCTAAGGATAACCTAATCCCAGCTGGGCTCCTTATGGCCATCTGACCTTGAGGAAATTATTTTTCTGTGCCTTCATTTCCTTATCTTATCCCCTGTATCACCTTATACCTACCTACCTTATTGATTCCTTGAAAGTTTTAAATGTCAGTGTATGTAGAGTACATGAAACAGTGCCTGGTATGTAAAAAGTAAATAAGTAACAAATAATGAATAGTAGTAGAGAGTGTTACTATTGTCATTATTATTGTTGCTATTTTGTCTTTGTTGTTGTTTTTACTTCTGAAGCCCAATGCTGGCCACATCATTACTCTGCTCAAGAATTTTTCATAGTCCCTTTTGCTTATAGCAAACTTTTTGGGTACATCAGAATCACTTTGAAACTTGTAAAAAATGCATATTCCTGAGTCCCCTGTCCCCTAAATAGAAATAGAGGTTTCTATTCAGTAGGTCTAGGATGGGACCCAGGAGTCAGAATTTCAATGTGCTCCCCAGGGGATTTTGAAGCAGATGGTACTGTGACCTTATTTGGAGAATCATTCCATGTAGGATGAAGTGCAAACTCCTTAGTCTGGAGTTCAGGGCCCCAGTAAACCCTTTAGATATGTATTTTCTCCTATGTTCCTTCCTATTAGTCTGTTGAAACCATAGTAAGATTTTCTCTCTACTCATGCTTCCCTGTATACACCAGGTATTTTCCCAGGATGGTATGGCATAATTTTGTGATCAAATATATATTTCTAGTAATCCATAAACCATCTATTTAATAACATGTTTAAAAATTGGCTGGGGATGAATGTTAAACTATAATATGGGACCAACCTTCCCTTTTTTGAAAATTAGGAAACAGTTCCTAGGTTACATCACTGGGTGCCTTAAGATAGTATTTTTAAATTGACCTTTCCTCTTGCTCTGTTTGCACTCCTTTTCTCTGAACTCATTTTTCAGGTATTATAATGAGCAAACAGTTCTAGCCTTTAAGTTGCTCAGCTGTGCTCTGTAAATAGAGAGCAAATCTAAGTCCCAACCTCAGAAGCAATCAGCAGTACTTGAAGTTCTTTTATTTTTCTTACCTTTTCTGTTCTGTTGCTACAAAATTAAGGTATTAATGAAATTATTTAGGGTAATTTGAGTGCATTCTGAGATTGCTGATCCCTTTTAGTTCTCAATTCTTGCAATTTTTAGTAACATCTAAGAATGCTGCTTTGTTAAAAAGATTACTTATAATAAAATTGTAGGATGGGGAGGAGAAGGCCCTGTCATAGGTGTTTTCTTTGCCCTGTCTCCTCTAATTTTTAAAACATTCTTATAAGTTAGGTACCATTATCCCAATTTTATGAAAAGAGGTCATGAAATTTAAGATCATAGAGCTTATAAACGGTGGTTTCTGTATTTGAACCCAGGTCCCTTCACCTCATAGACTGATCTTTTTCTACTATGGCCTGGAACTAGATTTCACATGTTAATTCACTTTCTGTATTTGCTCCCCTCCCCACTCCTTACCTCCCCTTAAACTCAAGGATACTGTAAAAATGCTGTAAATAAAAAAGCTCACAGAAATTCAAAGTTTGATAGAATAGTTATTCTTCCAAGCCATATGGGCAGTATTTGGTTAATTCTGTCAGTGCATTCTGAATTTGATGGTGGCCTGAAAGAATAAAATGCACTTTCAAAAAGTTAAGCAATTGACTCTTATTAAATGGCAAAATTAGGTTTTTTTTTTTTAAAGGCTTGAAAAATGCAAACAAATGGGAAAATGTTGGCACATAAAGAAAAAATTGTTGTTTAGGTTCAGGTAGCAGTTTGGCAGTTTAGCATAGTCCATATCCATAACCCTTGACTCCTAAATCACTATACTTCTTTTAGAGAGATACTGGAAATATTAATTAGCAGTATTCTTTTAGCTATGAGAAGGCATTTAAATGAACAGATCCCAAATACTAAATCATGAGCATGCATGTTTAACTTTGAGCAATATATTAAGACTCTCCAGCCCAAAGCATATACAAGGTGTTGTGAGTCGCCAGTTGATAATTATTTTTGTAGCTGGAGCAACTGTTTCTCCCTACCATACTGTTTGGCAGTCATTTGACTTGATGTTACTTTCTCACAAGGAAAACAGATTGAAAAAAAAAAATTGCTTTTAACAATACTAGGTGGAATTTCTTTCTTCTTCTTCTTCTACTACTACTACTACTATTATTACTGCTACTACTCCTTCTCCTTCTTCTTCCTCTTCTTTTTCTTCTTCTTTCTTTCTACCCTTCCTCCTTTTTTCCTTTCCCTCCTTCCCTCCTTTCTTTTCTTTCTTATTTCCTTCCTTCCTCCCTCCCTCCCTCCTTCCTTCCTTCCCCCCTTCTCTACCAAGGAAGAAAGCTCTGTGGTGAAGTGGAATGAGGAAGGGCATTGGAGTAAGGTGAACCTGTGTTTGAATGCTGTCTCAACCACTTACTGTAACTCTGTGGCCTTGGGCAAGTACTTACCTTCTTTAAGTTCTAGTTTTCCTATTTATAAACAACCTTTGCAAGGTTGTTGTGAAGGTAAATGTTCATACAAGTAAAATGTGTGACAAAGCCTGAGACATTGTAGGTAATAGTAAGTGGTAACTACTTTTATTATAATTAATAATAAAGCTAACCTAGGGATTAAGATAAGAAGTTATATGAAATGGCCTGCTCTATTTTACCAGCAAACTATTGTGGTTGAGGAACCTCAGAATTGTATCTATTTTTAGCCAAGCAAAATATGACTTTCAATGGAAGACCTCATTCCACGTAGCTTAAAAATAGAGGCCTTACTCAAAAGAATCAATGGAAAAACCATTAGAAATAATGAGACTTCATCAAAATAACTATGTATATATACCAAGAAATCCAAGTTAGTAAGTTTTACTAACTAAAACTAATTAGAAGAGATAATGGAAAAAAAGATCACAGTTCTAACCACTACTGCTATCACTACCACTAATGATAAAAGGTTTAGGAATAATCTCACCACCATAATTTCACACTTATCTCACCACCATAATTTCACACTTATGTGTGAAACTCATATAAATATATTTTTAATTATGAAATTTCACTGAGAGATTTAAAAGAAGACTGAATAAATGGAGAGGCATGCCAGTGCTCATAGATGGGAAAATTGAATATCGTAAAGCTATCAGTTCTTAACACATTAAGACACATTATTTAGAATAAGTTGAATTACTGGAAAAATTACAGTAGGGACTTTTTTGGAGGAAATGTGGCAAACAGAGTTCAGATGAAAACATAAGTACTATGAACTGAAAGAAAATGTAAAGAAGAATAGCAGTGAAACATATTATAAAGCTGTAGTTATTAAAACCTTTTTTTTTTTTTTTTTACTGTACTGGCACAAGAATAGATCAATTTCAAAATCAGAAACAGATTCTGATGTGAAAAAATATATTAATATATGTTATAAAAAGGACCATGGTTTATTTAACAATTCACTGGTTGAAGGACATTTAGGTTGCTTCCAACTTTTAGTGATGATGAAGCAAACTGCCATAAACATTCACTTACACTGATGTGTGAACATAAGTTTCATTTCTCTTGGGTAGATCCATATGAGTGGAATTGCTGGGTCATATGGGAGGTGTAAATTTAACCTTATAAGAAACTTGTTTTCCAGGTATTCCTCTCAGCAACATATAAGAGTTCTAGTTGCTCAGCATCTTTGTCAGCTCTTGGTATTGCCAGTTTTTTGAAATTTAGCCAATCTGTTAGGTATTTAGTAGTATGTCATTATGGTTTTAATTTGCATTTTCCTAATGAAAGATGTTGAACATCTTTTCAAGTGCTTATTTGCCATACACACATCTTTGGTGAAGGGTCTATTCTGACCTTATCCCCATTTTTAAATTACATTGTTTCCTTATTGAGTTTTGAGAGTTCTTTGTATATTCTTGATACAAGTCCTTTGACAGAAATGTGATTTGCAAATATTCTTCCAGTCAGTGGCTGTGTTTTCATTCTCTCAGTAGTATTCCAAAGAGCAAAAGTTTTAAATTTATTTTAATAAAGTCCAATTTATAAATTTTTCTCTTACGGATTTTGCTTTTGGTGTGTATCTAAAAGTTCTTTGCCTGACCCAAGGTCAATCAGATTTTCTCTTATGTTTTCTTGTTGAGGTGTTATAGTTTTACATTTTACTTTTAGGGCTATGATCTATTTTGACTTAATTTTTTACAGGGTGTGAGGTTAACTCAAGGTTCAGTTTTCCACATATGGATGTCCAGCTGTTCCAACCCCGTTTATTGAAAAAAGCTTTTTTTTTTTAAATTTTATTTTATCTTTTATTTTTGGGTGCGTTGGGTCTTCGTTGCTGTGTGTGGGCTTTCTCTGGTTGTGGTGAGTGGGGGCTACTCTTCATTGCGGTATGCGGGCTTCTCATTGCGGTGGCTTCTCTTGTTATGGAGCACGGGCTCTAGGCGCGCGGGCTTCAGTAGTTGTGGCATGTGGGCTCAGTAGTTGTGGCTCGCGGGCTCTAGAGCGCAGGCTCAGTAGTTGTGGCGCACGGGCTTAGTTGCTCCGCGGCATGTGGGATCTTCCCGGACCAGGGCTCGAACCCTTGTTCCCTGCATTGGCAGGCGGATTCTTAACCACTGCACCACCAGGGAAGCCTGAAAAAAGCTATTTTTTCTCCATTGAATTGCCTCTGTGCTTTGTCAAAAATTAGTTGATGATATTTGTGAAAGTCTATTCTTGGGCTCTCTATTCTATTCCGTTGATCTTTGTGTTTATTCTTTCACCGATAACACATTGTCTTGATTACTGCAGCTTTAGATTGTCTTGAAATCAGTTATTGAGACTCCTCCAACTTTATTTCTCTTTGGCTATTCAAGTTTCAACCAAAAAATCCTGCTGATATTTTGATCAGGGTTCATCAGCTCTGTAGATCTAATTGTTATGGTATGTCTCTCCATTTATGTAGGTCTTTCTGGTTTCTTTCATCAGTGTTTTTCAGTTTTTAGCATAAAAACCATACACATACTATTTTACTTTATATCTAAGTATTTCATATAGAGAGATGGCAAGAATTATCCATATTTTATAGACTGAGACACTGAAACGCAGAACAGTTAGACTTACTGAAGGTCGTGGAGATAGTTAATTAGCAGCATATTCTGGTTTTCAGGTGTCCTGGGTCTCTCTAGTGTTTTGTTTTTTTAATTTAATTTTATTTACTTTTTTATACAGTAGGTTCTTATTAGTCATCCATTTTATACACATCAGTGTATACATGTCAATCTCAATCGCCCAGTTCATCACCCCCCCCCCACCCCTGCCGCTTTCCCCCCTTGGTGTCCATACGCTTGTTCTTTACATCTGTGTCTCAATTTCTGCCCTGCAAACTGGTTCATCTGTACCATTTTTCTAGGTTCCACACATATGCGTTAATATACTATATTTGTTTTTCTCTTTCTGACTTACTTCACTCTGTATGACAGTCTCTAGATCCATCCACGTCTCTACAAATGACCCATTTTCGTTCCTTTTTATGGCTGAGTAATATTCCACTGTATATGTGTACCACACCTTCTTTATCCATTCGTCTGTCGATGGGCATTTAGGTTGCTTCCATGACCTGGCTATTGTAAATAGTGCTGCAATGAACATTGGGGTGCATTTGTCTTTTTGAATTAGGGTTTTCTCTGGTTATATACCCAGTAGTGGGATTGCTGGTTCTGTCTAGTGTTTTTACTACTCGTTTTCATAGGCAGAAGCTTCTTTTTTTTTTTTTTAAACATCTTTATTAGAGTATAATTGCTTTACAATGGTGTGTCAGTTTCTGCTTTATAACAAAGTGAAAGCAGAAGCTTCTTATAGTGAAAAAACGTGTACTTTGGTGTTATTTAGTTTGAGTTCCAGTTTGTTCTCCTGTGCTGGTTAGTTGTATGATTTGTTTCATCTGTCTAAGACTCAATTTCCTCCTTCAAAGAATCTTCCTCACAGGATTGTGGTGAAGACTAAAGGAGGCCATATGTGTAAAGTTTCTAATGTGAAGTTTGAGATACATACAACACATGCTCAATAACTGGTAATATCATCTCTGTTACTATTTGTAGTAAAAGGTAGTTGTTATAGCCTTTCCCAGAACTTGCTGTCTTGTCTCATTAATTAGATGAATTGTCTTTGAATTGTGGAAAACTGGCAGTGAGCCAGGGACAAGCACTAACAACATGGTCCTTAAAGCATGAGACAGAAATTTTTCAACAAAACCTATGTCATGCTACACTTTTTTTTTTTCATATGTCTACCGTAAAGTAGAAGAAATCTTTTGCAATAGTGAATTGTGATTGGGAATTTTAATGGATATATTTTTATTTTAAAAGGTAAAGCTTTCTTTAAAAGTGGTGGCTTTAAAACTTTCCATATTTCTACAAAGCCTGGTTTAACTCAAAAACTCATCAACTTTAATATTGTTTCCCAGCTTTGCAAAGATTTGTGACCTTACACTGGCATAACATAAATGTGAAATATAATTTGAGTATCAGTGTTATGCTAGAGTAGGACCTTTTATAAAAATAAGAACTCTATGTTGATAATTCCTTTTCCCTAGAATGAGGCCTTTCTGAGATTCCTGTACTCTAAACCTACAAAGATGAAATATGGGCCTAATAAAAACTACGTTTTGAAATAAATACCCCATACACTTAGGAAATCAGGTCTATAGTCAAGACAGTATAATTTGTTGTTGTTGTAATTTTCTGTTCTTTTGATGTGCAGGCAGAGGTTTGAATTAAGTATTCCTATTCTTGTTTCCAACAATTATTTTTCCTTTTCTTTTCAACTTGAACATCAGGAGAGATGTTATTTTTGTAGATGCTATCCTAGGTTTGTGAAAAAGAATGAAGTTTTATGTTGGATAGATTCAAAGTTGTTTTCCTGGTCTTTGTTTAAATAGAGTAGGATTTTTAGTGATCAATCTCAAAGGGAAATAAGCAATTGTCTATGAAAAGGGGTTGGAAATCCTATACATCTTTATCTTTCATTTTTTCCCTCTTCTCCCTCATTCTACACAGGAGCAATTACAATCCAAGGCTTTAGTTGAAGCCAAAGGAAAAAGGAAAATTCTACTTCTTTTAGTTAAATAGCATTTTAAATCCTAAAATGTTCCACAACTCCTTATGCAGTGATCAGCTGAAGCGTTAATCAGTTCTCGCTGTCTTAATTGTAACATTAGCTTTGAAAAAGACTGAGTTATTAGTTGGGTTCCTTGTTGACTTTAGTGCCACAGTCCAGCTAAAATCGTTGCTTGTGGTACAACCATGGCTTCCCTCTAGCAAAATTTAAGAATCTAGTTTAGTAAAACCTCATTGCTTTTTTTAAAAGTTTTTTTTTAATTTTAAAATTTATATCCAATAAAATTTACTCATTTGGTTCTCGGTTTTATCAGTTTTGACAAATGCACAGTCAAGATACAAAACAACTTCATTACTCCCTCAAAATTCCCTTGAGCTTGTAGTTAGCCCTTCTCCCTACCCCCGCCCCCCCCCCCCCCCCAGTTCCTGGAAAACCCCTGATCTTTTCTCTGCTCTTATAGTTTTGCCTTTTCCAGAACATCATGTAAATGGAATCATATAATACGTACCTTTTTGAGTCTGGCTTTCTTCATTTAGCATAATGCATTTGAGGTCCATCACATCCTTGCATGTCAATGCTTCCTTCCTTTTCATTGCTGAGTAGTATTCCATTGTAAGGAAGTACCACAGCCTATCCAGTTCACTAGTTGAAGGACATTTGGGTTGTTTCCAGATTTGGGTGATTATGAATATAGCTCTATAAACATTTTAATACAAGTTTTTGTGTGAACATAGGTTTTCATTTTCCTTGATAAATACCTAGGAGTAGAATTGCTGAGTCATATGATGAAGGTATATTTAATTTATAAGAAACTACCAAACTATTTTCCAAAGTGTCTGTACTATTTTGCATTCACAGCAATAGTTTTTGAAAGTTTCAGTTCCTCTGCATCCTTCCCAGCAATCGATATTGTCATTTTTTTGTTTTGTTTATTTAACTTGAGCCATTCTAATAGGTGGGTATTCATTGCCTCTTACTGTGCAATTTGCTCTTTGACTTCCATTCAGTAGATGCTGTTATAATGGTTGCATTGTGTGTGTAGAGAATACTTTTAAACATTAGAATACAGTTAATAGAGAGAGAGAAAAGAAGGAAAAGGAGAAAGTAGAGGAATAAGAGGTTATTCTTTGGGAAGTTGGGAAGATGTGTTTTTTTTCTTTGGCTTTAGGGTACAAAGCAGGAGGTGGTGACAATTGTACCAGTATGATGAGTGCCGACGTAACTCTTGTCATATGACCTCCGTTCATAAAGCTCCCCAAATATTTTATATCCTGGAATCAGCTTATTCCCATCTAATGATAAGCCTGAGAAACTCAATTTCTCCATAATTATAAATGACCTCTAGTTAGTGCCTTACAAAATAATTATGTTTTCCTGAAGGAGATACTAAAGTGTATTTATTTTTTACTTAAGTGTATATTTTCAGATAATTTTAAACTTACTAAACTTGAATTTTTAATGTTTTAAATTTTCATTATAAGATTAAGTACTGAGTCTTAATATATTTTAAATACTTATCTTCTAGTTTTTGCTGCTTTGAGATTGAACAGAAGATGCCATCATTATTATAGTACATTTACTATGTCTTCTGAATATGGGGAAGAATGAAAAGTTTTAGAATAGCCCAAAGCAGTTTTTCTTTCTTTCTTTTTTTTTTGGTATTCTTAATAGATATATTTTTTGTATTCTTTCAATATCTGAAGATACTGAAAAGCAAGAGTGAAATCATTGTTGAAGGAATGGAGTCAGAGATTGAGTTTTGCAAAGGTATTTCCACAGTTTTGCAAGAGGCTATAGATAGAATTTCAGGCTATACTCCTGAATCAGATTCCTGTGAGTGCTCTGTGTTAGTTGTATTTACAAGTATTTTTTTCAGTATCTATGCTTAAGTGCAATACTTGTTTCGTAATCATTTTAGTTCAGCAACAGTGCTGCTATCAATGAACATTTCTTTATGAGATTTGCATCATGAATTGACTGAGGACACAATGTTTTTCACTTTCTTCTTCAATCTTATTCAAATCTTTCACTTCTTTTATAGTTCTTTTTTATCTGCAAAAGGCTAACACACTATTGTATCAAACTGCCTTAGTCTTCAGACATCATAGTTAATTACAGCACTCAGAAAGGACTTCAGAAACAGGCACAGAGAAACAAAGGACACATTAATTAGGCCATATTACTACAATTAATATTTTTCTAAAAAATCCCATCGAAGTAGCTGCAGATACCAAAACATAATTAAAATTCTGTAGATGATATAATGGACTTTTTACTGAGCTAAGGACATGAGTTGGTTAAAAGTTGAATGCAGAGAGAAGCCTACCAGGTGTATGAAACAGGTGTTTGATGAGTTACAAAACTCATCATTTTTCTTTAGTGCTAAAATTTTCATCTTTTGGCTTTGGTAAGGGATGTTTGAAAAGTGCAGTGTTTAATTAATTAATTAATTTTTAATAAATTTATTTATTTATTTTTGGCGGCGTTGGGTCTTTGTTGCTGCGTGCAGGCTTTCTCTAGTTGCAGCAAGCAGGGGCTACGTTGCGTTGCGTGGGCTTCTCACTGCGGTGGCTTCTCTTATGGCGGAGCACAGGCTCTAGGCGCGCAGGTTCCAGTAGTTGTGGCTCGCGGGCTCTAGAGCATGGGCTCAGTAGTTGTGGTGCACGGTCTTAGTTGCTCCATGGCATGTGGGATCTTCCCAGACCAGGGCTCGAACCCGTGTCCCCTGCATTGAGGTGGATTCTTAACCACTGCACCACCAGGGAAGCCCTATATTTCTATTTTTAAACAGTTTGGTTCCAGATTTTAGTTTCTTATTCTTCTTCGGGGTTCAAGTCACTGTATTTCATTGTTCTTCAGAAGCCGAACAAAAAGAAAATGTCTCCCTGCTAATATATATGTTACTCTTCTCTATTTTTCTGTAGAGTTTTCCTAAGAATTATAGGGCACTGAAAGGAAACATGCTACTCAAATGATGGCGAGTTTATTCCATATTTACTCATAGGCAACCAAATGAGCCTTTTGGCATTTCATTCAGACTTGTCTGTGATTAGTGTTTTGTGTCCTCTTCATGTTGTTTCACTCCCATTAACATACACACTAGTGCCTTACCATCAGTCATGTCACAGACTCCTTTGTGCCGCTCTGGTGTCTAAGATTCTACCTCATTAAAAAGTCAGCACTTCATCTCCTGTCTTTGGCTATAGGTCCTTCCCACTGCTTTTATCGATTGACATGTCTTTTCTTTTTTCATATTGCCAGTCTCCTAGAAAATTGCATTGTTTCTGCATTAACTCCTATCTGGTTCCGTATGAATGTCAAGAACTGTGAAGGCTCTGAGAGTTTACTTACAAGCTAATGAGTTATCCTGACACAATTTAACACATGTTCATAGTCCTTTATATTTATTACTGTTGCTTATACTATTCATTTAATTTGGATCATTTCATTTGAGGTTAAACACTGGGATAGGGCCTCAGATTCTGAGCTCCAAACCGAAAAGATGCATATGTTCCCTGGCACTTGGTATGCTTCACTTTAGCTTCCTTCCCTTTGGTTAATCTGGGGAGGAATGTTAATGTGATAGTGTATTTTTGTCTTGCTGTATCAGGTGATAGCACTTCACCCTGGCACTAGGTGATCTTCTCTTCTCTTGCTGAAATATTTGCAATTCACCACACTACTGTTAGGATGATTAGTACCAAGGGCATATAATCAATAATGCTCCTTTTTTCTCTCTGAAGCCATGTCCTATACCCTTTTGTTTTCATCGTTGTATTTGTAGGCACCCATGTTGGTAATGTATGGAGCCCAGCATATGAAGGATACACTGTTCTTCTCTACCTGACCCACAGCTTGAATTCCTGAATGTCAGGACACTAATTCTATTTCACAGACATTGTCCAAAACTGCCATAGTAATAAACCTAATCCCAGGCTTTCAGATCTCACCACAAAGCTGTGGCCTGTGAATCTGGCCATCTAAATTGTGTTTCTATTATTTTATTTGGAATCCCTTTCTTCCAGCTATTGTAGTAATTATTTCGGCTTTCAGATCTCACCACAAAGCTGTGGCCTGTGAATCTGGCCATCTAAATTGTGTTTCTATTATTTTATTTGGAATCCCTTTCTTCCAGCTATTGTAGTAATTATTTCGGCACTCCAAACCACTTCCAGTTTATGTGTTGGGCCTGAGTGTTATAGGTACTGTATTATGCCTGTTTACGGATGAGAAAAGGAAGGCACAAGGAGGTTAACTAACTTGCCCAAGGTCATAAAGTTAGTAAGTGATGGAGCTGGATTTAAACCTGTAGCTGTCTGCTTCTATAGTCTGTGCTCATATCTGCTTCACTTTATTGCCTCTTTAAATTACTGTCGTATGAGGGTCATAGGTGGTAGTTGTTGTTATGGGTTCAAACAAGGGGCAATAGAATTAGAGTTTATGGAGGAGTAAATTTCAGCTGATTCTTGAAATAAGGGACAGATTTAAATATGTGGAGAGGAGAGAACATTACAAGCAGCACAGAATGGGACTGAAAAGAGTATGTTCAGGGGATAATGAAAAGGCTGAATCAGTTCTATAGAAATAATAAATAACCAACAAACTTGGTTACTACTTTTTATCCATAAGACTTGATTGAAAAAAATACTTAGTTTTTATCTCAAAGTTCTTAACAGTTTTACTAAAAATGTTATTCATTGGGAACACTGATTCAGGTTTCAGATGGAAGCACATTAGTAAGGAAATAATAGAATAAAATTCTCAGTCTTTATTATAGAGTTTTTTAGTCCATTCATTTTTCTTGAGCTAATTCTGCCCATACCAGCACAATTTGCTTGGTTTAACTTGTGATGAAATTGGTCCAGCAGGAGGAATTGAATGTATGTTGGAATCCTGCCAGATTTTGGAAGAAAATGTTATTTTTAGCATTCTGGTCATTTTTGGTAGAGTGAAGGCCTTGCCATGAAGTTGTTATTGGCAGGTTTACAGACCACTAAACACGGCTTCCTTATTTACAAAAACCACACACACACACACACACACACACACACACAAACCCAGAAACTAGAAATAATGTGAAAACATGTAACTCTATCACAGAAATGTCATGCTTATGTAGCTTATTAGTAAAAATAAGAATCCTGACTGAGATGGGAAGCTTATTCCTTTCCTAAGTTTGGGGCTGAAGAAATCTGAACTCTCCTCTGGGTTTTGTAACTAATTCACCACTCAAGCTTAAAATATACATAAAATAAACAAATCACTTACATATTCATTCATTTGGTATATTTACAAATTAGAAGAGGTGTGAAGAGCAGGGAGATAAGCTGACACCAAAGGTTAGGAACTGAAGAAGTGTGGGCCAAGAGTTGGCCAAGTGAGAATATCTTTGTGGAATCCTTTGTTTGGACTTGTGTGCATAAGCTATTTGTGATGACATAAAGAATTTTGAAGGTTAATTTCCTTGTCTAGAATAGAGAAGCAAACTTCTTTATAGCTTTCTTTTTAAGACTCTGGATCCAGTTTATCCAGTATCTTTTTAAAAATAATCAAAAGTTATGTTAAAGATTTTTCTTCAAGCTAAACTTTTATCTATATGTATAATGTCATTTTTTTTTAATAGGGTTTGTTGGGTTTTTTTTTAATAATCTTTTATATTATGTAGTTACTTTTATTTATTTACTTTTGGCTGCGCTGGGTCTTCGCCTCTGTGTGAAGGCTTTCTCTAGTTGCGGCAAGTGGGGGCCAGTCTTCATCGCGGTGCGCGGGCCTCTCACTATCGCGGCCTCTCTTGTTGTAGAGCACAAGCTCCAGACGCACAGGCTCAGCAGTTGTGGCTCACGGGCCTAGTTGCTCCGCGGCATGTGGGATCTTCCCAGACCAGGGCTCGAACCCGTGTCCCCTGCACTAGCAGGCAGATTCTCAACCACTGCGCCACCAGGGAAGCCCATAATGTCATTTTATATATTGATAGTTCCTTACTTATTCAGAAGTATAATTTGTCATAGATTTCTCTGAGCTTTAGGTCCATAGCTACTTTGGAATGGGGGCTATTCCTAAAATATGTACAAGGTTTTATCTGCAATTGACTTTAACTACATGTTTCTGTATATGGTTAGAAAGTCCTATGTTGATACTTTGTCAAACTATGTTGAAAATACTTTCTTCTTAATAGAATGAGTATAAATAATAGCAAAAAACAAATCCTAACTGACCTTTAAATGTATCTGCATTAAAAAGCTAAAGCCGCTAACACATATATATGGAATCTAAATTAAAAAAAAAAAAGGTTCTGATGAACCTAGGGGCAGGACAGGAATAAAGATGCAGATGTAGAGAATGGCGTTGAGGACACCGGGACGGGGTTGGGGTGGGGGGGGGGAGGGAAGCTGGGACGAAGTGAGAGAGTGGCATGGACATATATACACTACCAAATGTAAGATAGCTAGTGGGAAGCAGCCGCATAGCACAGGGAGATCAGCTCGGTGCTTTGTGACCACCTAGAGGGGTGGGATAGGGAGGGTGGGAGGGAGACGCAAGAGGGAGGGGATACAGGGATATATGTATACATATAGCTGATTCACTTTGTCATACAGCAGCAGCTAACACAACACTGTAAAGCAATTATACTCCAATAAAGATGTAAAAAACAAAAAAAAGCTAAAGCTGGGACTTCCCTGGTGGACCAGTGGTAAAGAATCTGCCTTACAATGCAGGGGACATGGGTTCAAGCCCTGGTCTAGGAAGATCCCACGTGCCGTGGAGTAACCAAGTCCACGTGCCACAACTACTGAGCTTGCATGCCACAATGAGCGAGCCCGCGTGCCACAAACGACAGAGCCCACGCGCTCTGGAGCCCACGAGCCACAACTAGGGAAGAGAAAAACCCACAGGCCACAACTAGAGAGAAGCCCGGGTGCCACCATGTGGAGCCCGGGTGCTGCAACGGAGGATCCCGCATGCTGCAACTAAGGCCCGATGCAGCCAAAAATAAATTAAATAAATAATAAAATAAATCTTAAAAAAAAACTACGGAAATGATTTTTTTTTAAAAAAAAGCTAAAACCAACTACTTCTAAATATTTTCATTCAAAAAACTGTTTGAAATATCTAAAGAAAATGTTTATTTTCTAAATCTTTTAATTTGGGAAAGAGATTCAAATTGTGATTGGTTTTAACCCACTGATCAGGATGCCCCTGTAAACGTTCTTATCTGGGATTTATTGTTTGTCATTTCCTCACCTTAAAGTTTCAATTCTCCATTAATTTCTTCCTGGGAAGAACATACTAGTTCATGATTCCAGCTGTAGCACAATCTTGTCTGACCTGTATAAGTTACCACAGTCAATCGTCTGAGCTCTTGCTGCTATACAGCGGGATTATTTATTATTTAACGTGTTGTCATTTCCAGCATGTGCTCTCAGTGCCATGTAGATAAGCATAGGCCCTGCCTTTGGAGATTTCTAATCCAGAAAAACTAGTAATATACGGACCCACCCACACATTGGAGTATAGGGTAAGAGGGCTAGAAGATGAAGAGTGCTGAAAAAGAAATTGAGAATGTTAGTTTTATAATTAGTTTATGTACTTTACTGCATATAATTCCCAATTTAAATAAACTAAATAGGATAGAAAGTGAATTTGAACTAGACTTAATTTTATCCATCCTTACAAAGTTGTCATGAATATTTATTAAGAAAAATAAAATAGAGCTCATTTTATTAGGAAAGCATTAAACCTTAGTTGATATCTCTTTCCCTCTTTTCTTTGCAGGATATGTGTGTAACTGCTCTGTGGTCGGAAGTCTGGACGTGAATCGCTGCAACCAGACCACAGGACAGTGCGAGTGTCAGCCAGGTTATCAGGGTCTTCGCTGTGAAACCTGCAAGGAGGGTTTGTACCTGAATCGTACTTCCAGGCTCTGTCTGCCATGTGACTGTAGTCCACATGGAGCCCTCAGCATACTCTGCAACAGGTAAGCAGCAGAAGTTGAAGGTAAAATTAATTTTATTTTATCACACACACAAAAAGGCCTCTGCGGGCTTCCCTGGTGGCGCAGTGGTTGAGAATCTGCCTGCCAATGCAGGGGACACGGGTTCGAGCCCTGGTCTGGGAGGATCCCACATGCCGCGGAGCGGCTGGGCCCGTGAGCCACAACTGCTGAGCCTGCGCGTCTGGAGCCTGTGCTCTGCAACAAGAGAGGCCGCGAGAGTGAGCGGCCTGCGCATCGCGATGAAGAGTGGCCCCCGCTTGCCGCAACTAGAGAGGGCCCTCGCGCGGAAGCGAAGACCCAACACAGCCATAAATAGAAATAAATAAATTAAAAAAAAAAAAAAAAGGCCTCTGCTCTCAAGGACCAGACTGGTTTAAATAAAGGGGCCATAGATTTACAAAATATTTCACATATTTTTATCATTTTGTGAATTATATTTAATGTCAAGATTTAAAAGCTTCTAATTTACTGATTTAGTTCTTCAAAAGCACCTTGGTAACCAATTTTGCCTTGTAATAGTTTCTCTAAATTTCATGGAAAAAAAGTATTGAGAAAGCAGTCTGCTTCCTGGAAACAATAACTTCCAGGCATTTCCAGTGAAAATGTCCTTGTTATGTTTATTAACATACCATTAGAGTTTCAGGAAACTTATTCTTTGGTTTATCTTTTCTCTTTTCAAAATTCTAAAGCTGTTTCTTTGCACATGTAAGGCTTAAACTTGGTAATATCCTAATTTCTTTAATTAGTGTGAAAAAGACTGGTTTCACTCTATGTACCAGTATATACATTTTGGGGGACCAAAACTAGATTAAGCAGAAATTGTCTGGAAATTACCTTTAAAATAGTAAATTATTTGTAGGTGACTTAATCTAGTAGAACAGTGCCCTGTAATCTAAGGATTTGCCTTCTACTCCACTGAAAGTAATTATCATTTGACCTTGTGTGAAGTACTTAGCTTTCTGTGGACCCCAAGTGAAAAAGCTGAAGAGGCAGTGTTATGTGATGAAAAGAACAGAGCTTTAGGATCAATCTAACCTGGGTATGGATCCAAGATCGGCTGCCACTTAGGAGCTTTGTGATTTCAGCAAGTTATTTCACTTCTCTGCACCTCAGTTTCTTCTCAAGGTTGTTGTGAAGGTTAAATGAGTAGAATCTATGTAAAATACCCAGCACACATCACTCAATTAATTCTGGTTTCTTTAAATTTCAGAGGAGTATTGTTGGCTTGATGAGGGAGTATTTTTTTTTTTTTTTGATGAGGGAGTATTTTAAAATAATTTTTAGCTCCTTGGCAGAAAAGTTTCTTTATACTTAGCAGTAGATATTTTGGATGCTTTATAAATCATATAGTACAGGGACTTCCCTGATGGTCCAGTGGTTAGCACTCCGTGCTTCCACTGCAGGGGGCCTGGGTTTGATCCCTGGTCGGGGAACTAAGATCCCACATGCAGCGTGGCACAGCCCCCCCAAAAAAATCATATTGTACAATACTGTATCATATTGTACTTCTATTAAAAATATAGATGTGAACTTAAGAAGTTTATAATTTCAAATACAACAATAATCGATGTTTATGATGCTTGGTATTTTTAAATAGTTAACTATCTAAATCCTCATAGCAACTCCTTTTATGTAGGTTATTAAATCACAAAGATAGTAAGTGGCAGAAAAGGAATTCCAAATTTGGTCTTCCAGTACTAAGTCCAGTGTTCTTATCATCATGCTGTATAGCTTCTATAATGAGAAAACTGATAATCACTTTGTTACTTGAGTTTGAGAATATAACGGTTGCTTACCATTGCTCCCTTTACTCCCCTAAAACATGCCGACACAAGTTATATTCAGAAGGCCCACATTTCTTACCATTTTAAAAGGTGAGATTTGCATAAGTTTGTTCATTCTGGTATCTAAAGACATGTCCACTACTTTTTTTTTTTTTATAATATTTATTTATTTATTTATTTGGCTGTGCTGGGTCTTAGTTGCGGCACTTGGGATATTTGTTGTGGCGTGCGGGCTCTTCGTTGTGGTGTGCGGGCTCCTCTCTAGTTGCAGCGTGTGGGCTCCAGAGCACGTGGGCTCTGTAGTTGCGGCATGCAGGCTCTCTAGTTGTGGCACGCAGGCTCAGTAGTTGCTCCATGGCATGTGGGATCTTAGTTCCCCGACCAGGGATCGAACCCGCGTCCCCTGCATTTGAAGGCGGATTCTTAACCACTGGACCACCAGGGAAGTCCCCTGTCCACTACTTCTTTTAAAATAAGATTCCGCAAACACATTTGCTTTGAGTACTTTTGGAAAGATAAAAAAGTGTTTACTTCTAGGCCAAACTACCTTATTAGAGGAGAAAGAAATGAGAAGAGTGAGAGAGAGTTTGAGAAGCTGGAGAAGAGGGAAAAAAGTAATACTAATGTTTATGTAGTATACTGCTGTTTTCATAGGTCTTTTACAAATTACTTTTTATTTATCTTTTCCCTGACAGTGAATGTCATCAAGTGACATAGGCTAAAACACCATTCTGAAAATAGGTAGTAACTATGAAGTAGTGGAAAAGTGCACTGGACATTCGAAGGTCTAGGGCAGGGGTCTGTAAACCAAATCCATGAACCAAATCCAGTCCACTGCCTGTTTTTGTAAATAAAGTTTCATTGGAGCACAGAAGCCTCATTTCTTGATTGTTTTGGCCCCAAGGATAGGCATATTAAAATTTTGAGATAAATCCATAATTCTTTTCTATGAGTTACTACAGAGTAATATTTAATTAAAATTTTAAAATAATATTATTTCAAAATGTCAGACAATTTGTCAGAGCAAGCAGTGTATCACAAAAGTCATTTAAAAACTTGTACTTAAAGAAAGTCATTAAAAGGAAGGCGTGGGAGCTCAGAATCCAGCTCTAAGCACTGCATTTCATTTTTTTTTTCTTTTCGACTTTTTATTTTATTTTATTAAAAAAATGTTTTTAACATCTTTATTGGAGTATAATTGCTTTACAATGGTGTGTTAGTTTCTGCTTTATAACAAAGTGAATCAGCTATACATATACATATATCCCCATATCTCCTCCCTCTTGCATCTCCCTCCCACCCGCCCTATCCCATCCCTCTAGGTGGTCACAGAGCACCCAGTTGATCTCCCTGTGCTATGTGGCTGCTTCCCACTAGCTATCTGTTTTACATTTGGTAGTGTATATATGTCAATGCCACTCCCTCACTTCCTCCCACCTTACCCTTCCGCCTCCCCGTGTCTTCAAGTCCATTCTCTACGTCAGCGTTATTCCTGTCCTGCCCCTAGGTTCTTCAGAACCTTTTTTTTTTTTTTTTTTTTAGATTCCATATATATGTGTTAGCATACGGTATTTGTTTTTCTCTTTCTGACTTACTGTCACTCTGTATGACAGACTCTAGGTCCATCCATCTCACTACAAATAGCTCAATTTTGTTTCTTTTTATGGCTAATATTCCATTGTATATATGTGCCACATCTTCTTTATCCATTCATCTGTCGATGGACACTTAGGTTGCTTCCATGTCCTGGCTATTGTAAATAGAGCTGCAGTGAACACTGTGGTACATGACTCTTTTTGAATTATGGTTTTCTCAGGGTATATGCCCAGTAGTGGGATTGCTGGGTCGTATGCTAGTTCTATTTCTAGTTTTTTAAGGAACCTCCATACTGTTCTCCACAGTGGCTGTATCAATTTACATTCCCACCAACAGTGCAAGGGGGTCCCCTTTTCTCTACACCCTCTCCAGCATTTATTGTTTGTAGATTTTTTGATGATGGCCATTCTGACTGGTGTGAGGTGATACCTCATTGTAGCTTTGATTTGCATTTCTCTAATGATTAGTGATGTTGAGCATCCTTTCATGTGTTTGTTGGCAATCTGTATATCTTCTTTGGAGAAATGTCTCTTTAGGTCTTCTGCCCATTTTTGGATTGGGTTGTTTGTTTTTTTGATATTGAGCTGCATGAGCTGCTTATAAAGTTTGGAGGTTAATCCTTTGTCAGTTGCTTCATTTGCAAATATTTTCTCCCATTCTGAGGGTTGTCTTTTTGTCTTGTTTATGTTTTCCTTTGCTGTGCAAGAGCTTTTAAGTTTCATTAGGTCCCATTTGTTTATTTTTACTTCCATTTCTCTAGGAGGTGGGTAAAAAAGGATCTTCCTGTGATTTATGTCATAGAGTGTTCTGCCTATGTTTTCCTCTAAGAGTTTGATAGTGTCTGGTCTTACCTTTAGGTCTTTAATCCATTTTGAGTTTATTTTTGTATATGGTGTTAGGGAGTGTTCTACTTTCATTCTTTTACATGTAGCTGTCCAGTTTTCCCAGCACTGCTTATTGAAGAGGCTGTCTTTTCTCCATTGTGTATTCTTGCCTCCTTTATCAAAAATAAGGTGACCATATGTGCATGGATTTATCTCTGGGCTTTCTATCCTGTTCCACTGATTTATGTTTCTGTGTTTGTGCCAGTTCCATACTGTCTTGATTACTGTAGCTTTGTAGTATAGTCTGAAGTCTGGGAACCTGATTCCTCCAGCTCCATTTTTCATTCTCAAGATTGCTTTGGCTATTCGGGGTCTTTTGTGTTTCCAAAATTGTAAGCACTGCATTTCTTACTACAAGAAAGGAAGTTAAATTGACATGAGACTTGAGGAACAGAAATGGGAAGTTGTGGGACTATGTACTTTGGCAAGAACATTTGGGTGAACTCTGAGGAAACACCTCTGTGTTCTGCTCTGCTATAAATTATATGTGGGTAAGTTAAGGGAAAAAGGAAATTGTAGGCAAGTAATGTGATATGTAGCAGAAAGGAGGTGGAATCTGAAATTAGTACTTTGATTCCATTCTTGATTTAGCCACTTACTAACTGTACAATCTTGATTAAGATATTTGACCTCTCTGAGCCTCAGTGTTTTCATCTGTAAAATAGGATTCATAAATGTAGCATGAAGAATTTTTGTGAGAATTAAATTGTGTGTGTGTATACCCACTTACATTGTAACTGGCACCTAGATTCAACTCAGTAACCCCCCAGTAGTTGAGTCTGTTTTTAAATTTTTTTTTAATTTTTAAAATTTATTATATTTATTTACTTATTTTTATTTTTGGCTGCATTGGGTTTTTGTTGCTGCACACGGGCTTTCTCTCTAGTTGCAGCGAGCGGGCCTACTCTTCATTGCAGTGCAAGGGCTTCTCATTGCGGTGGCTTCTCTTTGTTGCTTAGCATGGGCTCTAGGCGCATGGGCTTCGGTAGTTGTGGCACGCGGGCTCACTAGTTGTGGCTCGCAGGCTCTAGAGCTCAGGCTCAGTAGTTGTGGCACATAGGCTTAGTTACTCCGCGGCATGTGGGATCTTCCTAGACCAGAGCTTGAACCCGTGTCCCCTGCATTGGCAGGCAGATTCTTAACCACTGCACCAACAGGGAAGTCCCCTGTTTTTTTTTTTAAATGAGGAATAGAATTGGTGACTCACAAAAGAGAAGAATTAAGTCACCCAGTCTTGGGTATGAGTAGGGGTTGGGATATCTGTTTCTGTTGGTAGGCTAAAGAAGAAATTGCTCACTGTAGAAGAAAAAAAAGTTTAGCTTATTTTCTTCCATTTTAAAGAAACCCATATATGCTTTTTAAAATTGGACATTTCATGCTTTAGAATAATAACAGCTAAAATGAATTGAACACATGCTAGGCACTATCCTAAGGCCTTTGAATGTAGTGATTAATTTAATCCTCACAGCAACCATATCAGGAAGGCACTATTATTATTATTCTCATTTGTACAGGAAAAGAGTTGCAAGTTAGGTAATTTGCCTAACTTATGATATAATAGCCAGTAAATAAGAGTTGGAATTGAAACATATGCAATCTGGATCTATAGTATATATTCCTATCCATTGTGTTGGTATAGCCCCTCTCAAAATCTCAGATATTGAGCAAAGTGACTGAGTATTGTAAGAAACTTTGATGCTGTGGTGCCAACTACTTGATATTTTATAGGAATTTCTTCTGATTATGTAGTTGGTGCTATATAAATAGCTCTTCTTGGGAAAGAGTAATCCCAAGTAGACATTGAGAACATTACAGGAAGTTTATAAATATATGCTAAATTTCTAAGTAGAGTAGTTTAGAGTAGGAAAAAAGCAGGAATACTTAGGAAAGGATTCCCAGAGGAGGTAGGAACTGAGTTGTGCCTTACAGGTTATGATTTGGGAAGAGAGATGAGAAGAGAAAAAAACATGTGAATCTAAGAGAATTTCCTAAGTTTATACAATGAGATGAGAAATATGATCTCCTAACACATACGCAAATTCTCTTCTGTCATGACCTTCTTGTTCTCTTTTTTTTAAAAAAAAAAAATGAAAGTAGAAATGTGGACTCAATTCTATCCAGATTCTCTGATACATCTACTGTCCATGAATGAATAGCTGGCTTTTTAAAAATTTATTTGCCTGTTCTTTTTTTTTTGCCTGTTCTTTATGCCCATATATTTCAGTGGGAGTTGCCCCAGTGAGGGTAGAATTTGGCTGCAGGAGCAAGATGTGGGTTGAGCAATGTCTTTGTGTGCAAACACAAGTTCCTTTATGTACTGACAGATGGCCACCCCTCACATCAACAGTGGTGTTCCAACCTGTTTAATTGGGAAGGATTTGGTCTACAATATCTATCTTTTCACTTTTGCTTTTGGAATACATTTCTGATATTTTCCTGGTTCACATTTGGACATATGTTTAATAAATGAATGGAGAAATCAGATAGCATTTTATCTCAATAAAGCAGTATGCCTAGTGAGAGCCTGACTCTCTTAATATAGCCTTAGAATGTCGTCAGGGTTGACTTATATGTAGGCAGTCATATACTGATTTGAGATTTTTTAATGTATCCATAGTAGGTTAGTATACCAGGTGCATCATTTAAAACTGTCTCTGTGAGATAACGAAGTTCTGTCGTTGCGTAATATCCTTTCCCATAAAACCTGTGGTTGCTGCTGTATAGTGTATGTTGAAATATTTACTACTTTGCATTTTTAATTATGGGAATATGCCCCAGGGCAGAGGGCAAAATTTTACTCATGAAATAAACTTAGGCTGAAATAAATGTCAAATAGAAAGATGACAAAATCGCCAAGACTTAACATTCATATGGGGCTCTGAAAATCATCTGTTGTGTAATAAGGAGTAACAGTTGCTTGTGTAAACTCTTACTTATTACTTTGCCTGTAATTCTGGGACATCAAGAAAAAGTTATTTGATCATTAGAAACAATTAAAACTTGAGGAAACCTTTGTCATTTTATTCACTTACTTCATTTAACAGACATTGCATTTGCCAACTATATGTCAAAAGATATTATTCCTGTGCTCAAGGAACTTGAAATGGAAAGATAGAAACACAAACATAATATGAGTATTTATAAAGTACACAGGAGATTCAGGAGGTCTTGAGAGAGGAAGTTGCATTTAAATTGAAATTTGAAGGATGAGTAGAAGTTTGCATGAAAGAACAAGCCATCTTTTAGTAGACTGCAAGTGGCTCACTATTTCTTGATGGCAGGGAACACTTGGCAGTGGTAGAGAGGAAAGGTTGAAAAGATGAGATTTTTGTCTGTTTGTTTACTGTTGTATCTCTAATACCTGGAATAGTACCTGGTACAAAGTAGACTCAGTAAATACTTGATGAATGAACAGAATGAATGAATGGTTAAGAGTAAACAGGGCCAGACCACGAAGGGCCTGATATGCCATGTAAATTAGTTTGTCCATTGAAGAATACTGAGTAAGGAGTAACATTGGATTTGCTCGTTAGAACAATTACTCCATCAGAAGTCTGGTGGATAGAGAGAGTGAGCTCAGGCAGAGGGACCAGGGAGAAGGCTATCGTGTAACTCTCGAAGCAAGAGAAGTTAAAGGCATTGACGCTGATCTAAGGCATTGACACTGGCATTGGCAATGGTGCTGGAGAGGAGGGAACCAGCGTAAGACAGAAAATCTACAGAACTAGATGGTTGATTGTATTTATAGAGTAAGAGAGAGATAGATATGACTCCCATGTTTCGCTCTGGCTCTGGCTCTGGCACAGGCACATGAGTGAAGAGATACTCTATTAACTAGATAAAGAATACAGGTGGATAAGCAAGTTGGAAGGAGATGATTATG